>NC_140170.1:139367018-139754518 GCF_963971535.1 Notolepis coatsorum | reverse complement strand
TGTTTAGAGAAAGTGTGATGAGAGGGCTTCCAGAGGTGGTTAAGAATAGACTGGAAGACGTGGTGGGGTTAATGGACATGACTTATCCTTTGTTCTGTGCACATGTAACACATAGTGTGGAGAAGCAAAGGGCTCAGGAGCAGAAAGTCAGGGATCAGGATAGAAATGACTCAAGGAAGTTAACTCAGCAACAACTGCAGCCCCAAAGGAGGTTGCAGGCAGTAATGGTGTCATCTGCTACCTCTCCACCCATGCAGGACCAGGGACCCCCGCCTGCACCTCAGGTAGTGAGAAGCTATGGCTATAGTTCACAGAACCAGGCGTCCAGGCGGCAGGCAGGGAATGGGCAATCAGGCCCACGGTTTACACAGGGACCGGGGAACGAACAACAGTTTCCCCGTTTCCACTGTTGGAACTGCGGCATGCAGGGACACAGGGAAATGAGATGTAGGCAACCATACCGTCCCGGCTCGGAGTATGGAAGACCCGTGCGCCAGGGGGAGTCACAAGGGCCCCACGACCAGGGGGAGACAGGAGGGCCCCGAAACCAGGGGGGTAATCACTAGGGGTGCCCAGAGAATGCGACGGGGGGAAATCAAATGATTGTGGTTTCCAAGGGAGCTGAGCAAGAACCTATTCTGCAGGTCCTAGTGGAGGGCAAATTAACAGAGATGATGGCAGACACTGGAGCAGGTTTTTCCTGCATAAAGCAAAAATACGCCGCTCACTTACCCCAGTCTGGACAGTATGTTCGGACGGTCGGATTCTTGGGGAAAAACAACCGATAGCATATTACTCTAGAGCTCTGTCGCCGGTAGAGCAGGGTCTGCCACCTTGTTATCAGGCCCTGGCCGCCGCACATTTGATGTATGAGAAGGCAACGGCCGTGACAATGGGATATGACAATTGCATTTGGACACATCACAAATTGGCAAACTTGATTGAAAGAGGCAAATTTGTTCTGACCAGCCAACGGCAACAGGCTTACATGAGGCTCCTGCAGTACTCGGACGTTACGATAAAAACATGCCACGGCAGTAACCCGGCGGATCTGGTACCACTCCCGAGCGAGGGTCAACCGCATGAGTGTGAGGTGGAAGCGACAGGCTTTCGTGAAACTCCGTCCTGATTTGGGAGTCGACCCGCTCGCGATAGCAGAACTCTCACTTTTTGTGGATGGGTCCTGCTATCGGGAGGGGGAAAATTTAAGGTCAGGATACGCCGTCGTACAGTGCAAACCTAACGGAGAAACACTAACAAGAAAGGCCGAACAATGCATGCAACCATGTTCGGCCCAGCTTGCAGAACTAATAGCACTAACAGAAGCATGCATAATAGCTAAAGATCGCACGGTTAACATCTTTACAGACTCTGCGTATGCGCATGGCGTATGCCACCTATTCGCGGCCATTTGGAAGGCAAGAGGCTTTAAGAAATCGGACGGCTCACCGATCCTTCACCACAAGCAGGTTGTGGCGCTTATTCAGGCTGTAAAGTTGCCCAAAAGCATTGCTATCGTAAAGTGCCAGGCACACAGAAAAGACCTGTCCTTTGTGACGACGGGAAACAACGCGGCGGACGAGGCCGCGAAGGCGGCGGCTGCGGTGCCGTCCACGGCTGTTCTGATGTTTGCGGCCGAACTGACGACTGAGGTAACTGAGGATAATTTGAGTGATCTTCAGGACTCAGCCACGCAGGCCGAGAAACAGTCGTGGATGGAGAGGGGGGCTGTAAGGGGGGCAGATGGTCTGTGGAGGAGTCATAACGGTTTGATAGTCGCCTCCATCGATCTTCTGTCCTTAGTGATACCTGAGGCTCATGGTGTTGATCACTGTGGAAGAGCAGAGACCCTGAAACGAATCACGAAAATGGGATTTTGGTCCCCAAAGCTTCAGGCACAAATTGACGTTACACTAGCCAGGTGTTTAACATGCTTACAGGGCAATGTGCGCAAAGGAGTACCGACAGTGGCGGCTTACACACCCCTCCCTGAGGGACCATTCAGACATCTGATTATGGACTATACAGACATGATAACGCCAGTGCAGGGCAAACGATACCTCCTGGTAGTAGAGGACTGCTTTAGTCGCTGGATTGAGGCCATTCCATCTAAACACAAGAACGCGGACACAGTGATCAAGTTCCTGTGTCGCGAGGTCATTCCGAGATTTGGAATTCCCACGATATTACAAAGCGATAATGGCCGCGAGTTCATCGACAAGGTGGTTAAAGGGCTGATGCAGAAATTAGGTATAAGACAGCGCCTTTCCTGTGTCTATAGTCCCGGGTCGCAGGGGAAGGTGGAAAGGGCCAATCTGGTCATTAAAAACAAACTGTTGAAAATCTGTATGCAAACTAAGCTTAACTGGATTGATGCTTTGCCGCTTGCTCTGATGGCTATTAGAAGCAGCGTAAACCGCCAAACACAGCTAACACCGCATGAAATGCTTACAGGCCGCAGCATGCCAGCACCGCCATTTAGACACCTGGCTAGGGGCCCGGCATTAGATATTTTTGAGCAAGATCTGAAAAAATATCTTCAGCAAGTGACTAAAATACATGAAGCTGTGTTTCGACAGGAGCAGAGAAAGGAGAGAAAGGGGGAGAAGGAGGCGGAGAAGGAAGCCACCAAACCGAGACTGATCCCTGGGGACTTGGTCTTCGTAAAGGTCCACAAGAGAAAGTGGTCATCACCCCGGAGAGAGGGCCCGTACGAGGTGATCCGATCGACTGGAACGGCAGTCCAAGTCAAAGGATCAGCGACCTGGTTCCACTTCAATCACTGCATAAAGGCCAGCGGCGATCTCTTGGGGGATACAATCGATCGCAGTTATGCAGAACCCGACATGGAGGGTCCGAGACGGCAACTGGAAGGTGCAGTGCCTGCTGATGCTCCCGCAGATGTTGGCAGCAGTGTGCGGACGGTCGGCCGGGCACAACGACGTCATTAAGAACCGTCACGGTCGACCCGTCCTTGAGGATGACGGGTTTGAGTGGGTAGGAGTCCCACGGGGTCCCGCTCAGGCTCAAGTACCAGCAGACTTTCATGACCAGGCTCAGAATCAGGCGCCCCCTTTTCCCTCCATCGAGGAAGGGGGGGAGAAGATAAGACTACAACCAAACGGGGTGTTTCCCGTAGGACCGCAAGGGCATGTTTTTGATTTTGACCATTCCCCCGTTACAGGCGGGGATACTTACCATTATACTAACGAGCATCGGGTTGTGGGGGTAGATAGGAGAGTTGAGCCTGTCCCGAACCAATCACAGGGGACAGGGGTGAGGGGAAAAAGGGAGGTCAAGGACACTGAGTCGGAAGAGGTGGGGGGACAGGATATGTTCCAGAGGACAGCCGGAACGTTGAGGGACTCAGTGGGCTCACTCTGGGCCAGGTTGAGGGGTTTGCTTCCTTCCGGGGAACAAGATGGGGGCGACTATGACTATGACGAGGAAGACCCGGAGGCTGACCCGATGTATAGGGCGGCTTTAGGGAATGAGTGGTTTAAGTGGGTCCAGTACACGAGCGCGCAGAATCAGATAGAGGATTGTTATGTCTGCTCCAAGGCACGTCCGGATAGGCTGCTGGTGAAGGGCACGAAGTTCAGTTGGGCTCAGTGTGACAGGGACGCAGAGGCATGGGAGGGGCCCCATAATAGTCGCCCTTGGTGCGAGGCAGAGTGTTTGGGGTTTCTCGGCTCTAGTCGTTTTAAGGCGGCAGGAAACGTCACGGATTTCAAGGATGTCACTATGCGGGAACGGTGTAGGAAATTGGATGTACGTGTGCAGGGGGTAGCGACGGGGTTGCCAATACCCAGAGGTGTCAAACTATGGCTGACCAAGGATTTCGAGTGCTTGCGAAAGGAGGGGACCCGGGATGTAGGGGAGGTGGCAGAGGGGCGGTGCACTACTATTTGGAGCATCACGACTAACTGTACGAAAGAAGGAAAGTGTGGACACGGGGTCGTGTTAAAGGGAGTGGATACCAACCCACGGCCTGTAGCTTGCCCTTTTCATGTCCAGGATATGGCACTGGCGGACCAATACTGGCTCTGCGGCGGTAGGAGGTTGAGGAATACACTTCCTTTAGATTGGTCAGGTAGATGTGCCCGGGTTCAGGCGATCATGCCAATGGTGGTCCTACCATTATCAGTGACGGAAGGACCTTCTGAGTCTCCTATCTCTCGAACGAAGCGTAGCTACAAGGCAGACCCAAGGGTGTATCTGGACAGCATAGGACAGCCAAGGGGCATTCCAGCCGAGTTCATGGCTAAGAATGAGATTGCGGCAGGGTTTGAGTCTATTCTGCCATGGATATCGGTCAATAAGAACACCGGGTGGATCAACTATTTGTTTTACAATCAGCAGCGGTATCTCAATTACACCGAGGAGGCGTTGGATGCAATGGGGGACCAGATGCACGCGACCAGTACGGTGGCGTGGCAGAATAGACAGGCTCTGAACTGGTTAATGGCGGAGAAGGGTGGAGTCTGTTCCATGTTTGGACAGTACTGCTGCACATTCATTCCGACGAATGTGGGGCCAGGGGGAAAGTTCTCCGAGGCCATGGCTAAGCTGAAGGATTTGAGGGAGGAATTGAGGGGGAATTCTGGCCGGAATGAAGAATGGTGGGGGAGTGGGGTGTTGGAAAGATTGGGACAGTGGGGAAGCATAGTGATGCAGACGGGGATATCCATCGGGGTGGCAGGGTTGATATTGGTTCTCCTTTTCTGTTGTGGTATGCCTCTCTTGGGTAGGCTGGTAACTTCACACGTAACGAGCCAAATGCTGATGGTGGGACAGAAAGAGATTGAGCCACAAATCGGGCCATATCCTCAGCTTTATGCTGCCTTAGAGGGAGACGAGGGGATAGAGGATTAGGGGTATGGTGAGGTAGGGACATTTTCTTTTTGTTGGTTCTTTCCTTTAAGGGTGACGGGGGATGGTCTGAGCGCAGTTTTGTTGGTTTATTCCTTTAACTAGGAATTTTAGTCTGATTTTCTAATGATCCTTCGGCATAGAGATTGCAACCATTGAAAATCATTGCATTGTTTTTTATTTTTTTATTATTTTTTGTTTATTTTACTTGTGGTCCTGGTCAAACCGGAATGGGAAGGGGCATCGGCAGAGTGTCGGTTCTGAGCCTGAGGAAGCATTGAGAAGAAGTGGTCGGGGGATCGGTTCTGGGGACTGGAGGGACAAAAGGGGGGGGCTAACGCAGTGGGCAAGATGGGCACCTCCCGTCGAAGATGGGGGGACACGTGGTGAGGTCGGTACCAGCGCCTCCCGTCCAGGCATGGGGACATGCTTCTACGAGGACTGGAGGTGTGGCGTGGTGGTTGCTGTATTGGCAAAATGTGACTTTTGGCAATACGGTGAGGAGACTATGGCGTGGGCATGGAAGGGGGGCTGAGCGATGGACACTGGGACTCAATGTTATGGAAGAGACAATGTCATTTTTTTTTGGGAGGGATGTTCTATGTTTAGTTCTGACGGTCAACTTCTCCTTTCCCTGATGAGAGTCGCGGTTTCCGGCCGGAACTGTGGCTCATTTGGTAAGCGGTGGAGGTTGGGGGGATTTGTCTGTCAGGTTAGGATTATAAATTTTTTTTATTTTTTTTTTTTTTTGATGTTTTATTATTACTCTTGTTTTGAGCGGTTTTGTGTTTATTGTGAGAACGGTAGTCAGCTTTTGTTGGTCCGTTAGGGGTCCAGTGAATGAAGTAAGGTTTCTTGTTTAGTTAGACGTTCACATTTTCTTGGTTATATGATTTGGGTGGGACTAGGGATAGCCCCAAATGGGGGAATGTTGGGGAAAATGTGTATACGAGGGTGGAGGTAGGAAAGGGGTTAGTCTTGACTAGTTTAATATAGGTCAACTAGCAGGGCTCAAAGACACTAGGGCGACAGTCTGGCTGATGTTCTTAAAACAGCTTCAAGATAGTAGATGGACATTTCAGCACATCATATCGTGTGTTCTAATCTTGTGTCTTTTCTCTCTTACACACATACACAGCACACACACACAGACACACACAGTCGCACAGACATACACACCGACACACACACACATTCCCTGTGTCACAATACACACATACAATACACACACGTCTGTACACAGACGCACACACACACACACATACACACACACACACACAAACACACATATCTCACTCTCTCTTCATGTTCTTAATGTTTTACATCATATCGTGTGTGGATATCATATCTTGCTTATCTCTCCTCATGTTCTCTCTCTCTCCAATGTTAAATCTACGTATCATCTTAATGTACGTCATGTCAGATCTGACATGATGTGACACGTCATCATATCTGTCATGGGGGCAGGACTGAGAGGGGATTTAGGGACAGGCAAAGGGTTCCAGGACAGAGTGTTTTTTGTTCAAGCTGTGGCGATCATCTTTGACCCATAGCTCTTGCTGTTAACGAACTTCTTTTCTTAAATAAATTACCTATTTGTTACAATTGGAAATATCGTCTCCTGCTGTGTCAAACAACCTTTCCACAACACTCTCTTGTAATGTCAGCGAATGAATAAGACCAGGAGGAATCCCCCCTCCAGTCACAAAGAACAAGCTGTGACATTTTGAGGGAAAATTCTGTCTGAAGCCATAAATGATCGAGGGGAAGGAGGAAGGAGGCGAAGCGAGGAAGGAGGGGGTGGGAGAGAGGGAGGGAATAACATGCATTTACAATGTTGTATTGCCCACGGTTGCGCCGTGGGCAATGTGTGGCAAATTGTGGTCACTCAGTGTGACTCATTCAGTCACGAACACACTCAGTCACAGATGTTCTGTGAGGGACATTTAGTCAAACGCATGCCAGGATCATGTACATGCTTCTAGCGACTTGCACTAACAAGTCAGCCTGGTATGCCCTTCAAAAGACAGCTGGCACATTTCACAACTGGCTGCGCCAACACAACACATAACGTTAGCTGCACTGTGGGTCTGGATCGTCTGCTTGTTGGAATACTTCCCATGTGATTTACATGATTCCACATGTGATCACATTAGGGCTGCCCATTTTTTTCAGGCCCTCTGTTACATTCAAGCTTAAAATATGGCTCGTGTAGGCCTTGAATGTAAAATGGTGGACACAGGACACTGGACAAGGGTCCCACAGAGTGATGAGAAATTTGGTTTGGTCTATTTTGATGAAAGTGAATTACATTTGCCAAGTGATTTTGAAATAATTGTCTTAATGATTGATATGAGACCTAAAATCTCATTGTATTCGTACATGTTCTAAATGAGCAATCTCATTCTCATGGACCACCACCCATTTTTAGGTTTCCCTCCCCTTCAAAACTTAATTTTCACCGTATCACATGTTAAACTGTTTCCAAATAATCACATGACATCACATGTTGTGATTTGTGAAGGTATCACATAGGATAACATGTCAAAGCAAAGTATCACACGTCATAGGCTACCGTGAAAAGTACACACATGAAATCATGTAAGCACAGGTGGAAACATGTGCATCAGAAATGCTTGTGAAAATGTTTCAGCAAAGCGGTAAGAGGAGAGGAGGAGGGCTTGTTGCAATTGTTAATGCCAGCTGGTGTCATCCTGTGCACATCACCATTAAATAATGCATCCACCGACATTGAACTATTGGCACTAAGTCTGAGGCCATACAATCTACCGCGAGAGCTAACAGGTGTGCTAGTGTTGACTGTTTACATCCCACCGACAAAACACCTGGACGCATTCTTCCTCATTAATGGGGACTCTTCAACCATGTAAAACTAAACAAGAACCTGATGAACTTCACCCAGTTTGTGACCTGCAAGACCAGGGAAAACAAGACACTGGACCTACTGTATGCACACAGTTACATTGGGAATGAGGAGGGGGAGGAGGAGAGAAAAGGACAAAGAGGAGGTGGTAGAAGAGGAGGAGGAGGAGGAGGAGGAGAGAGATGGCTGTGAATTACATACCTTCCATCTCTGTCCCAATCATACACGTCCACCTTGACAGTCCTGCAGTGAGAGAGGAGAGATAGCAGAGATGAGATTCACAGAGAGGGCGGCTGTGAGAAAGTGACAATGAGAAGGAGACATGCAGAGAGGGAAATAGAGAGGCAGATGTTGATGGATGGGAAAGAAAGGGGGGAAAGAAAGGGGGGAAAGAAAGAAAGAAAGAAAGAAAGAAAGAAAGAAAGAAAGAAAGAAAGAAAGAAAGAAAGAAAGAAAGAAAGAAAGAAAGAAAGAAAGAAAGAAAGAAAGAAAGAAAGAAAGAAAAAGAAAGAAAGAAAAAAAGAAAGGAAAAAGGAAAAGATAAACAAAGGTGGGAGTGGGAATGAGAAAAGAAAGTGAGAGGCTCAAATGTGCTTTGAAAAGGGAAAATGAGGAGAGGCAGATGTAGATGGATGGGAAAGAAAGAAAGAAAGAAAGAAAGAAAGAAAGAAAGAAAGAAAGAAAGAAAGAAAGAAAGAAAGAAAGAAAGAAAGAAAGAAAGAAAGAAAGAAAGAAAGAAAGAAAAATAAAGAAAAAAATTAAGGAAAAAGGAAAAGATAAACAAAGGTGGGAGTGGGAATGAGGAAAGAAAGTGAGAGGCGCAAATGTGCTTTGAAAAGGGAAAATGACTTCAGGTTTTGAATGGAACAAGCCTAAAGATGTCAGCCAATCAAAATGATAATGTGGTGTGAGTTGATGCAGCCACCACACAACAAGGGCAGCAATCTGCACACCTCCGTATTCATTTTATTTGTGTGATTTTGCATCAATATGGGTATAAAATGAGTATGCTGTGAGTCCCTGTGCTCATGTTTGTTTGTGTGTGTGTGTGTCTGTGTGTGTGTGTGTGTGTGAGAGAGAGAGAGAGAGAGAGAGTGTGTGTGTGTGTGTGTGTGTGTGTGTGTGTGTGTGTGTGTGTGTGTGTGTGTGTGTGTGTGTGTGTGTGTGTGTGTGTGTGTGTGTGTGTGAAAGAGAGAGAGAGAGAGAAAGACATACATGAGTGAGAACATGTCAAGTTTATTTGTCACATACAGTATTATACATGTACATTACAATGGCAGTAAATGCTTCCTTTGTGTGCCCCTTTAGACTGTGCATGCATGAAATAAAATAAAATCACTTGATAAACTCAATACAACTCAATAAACAATACATCTCAATACAACTCTTAAAGCTGCAGTGTGGAACCTTTACATATGAACATCTGTGACATTTAAGCCTTGCCAAACGAGTTTACACAATGCTGATTAAGCCTCTCACTGCCAGGGGACTCTCTGTATCTCTCAGTATACTGGAGTAGTGTCTGTGTAGACATTCCCATGTGTAGGGGTGTGTTCCAGTCAATATGTATACAAATACAGAAAATCAGGAATATGGAAAGGATTGTAGTGCGCAGATATGCAAATGAGTAGATGTGTAAATGAATGGGTGTGCAAAGTAATACATGTATGATGCAGTCAGTGGACCTCATGCACCAACGGATTTACGAGAAAGATTACAAACAAATTTCATCGTAGCTCCACTTACAACCTTTTTGGGCCGATTTTGGCATGGTTCGGTCATAAACCTCCGGTCCCCGCTCCTCGTATCCCTGCACCTCACCTCCCCTCACCTTCTCTTGGACAGCTCTCCTCACATCCTCCACCCATTCGTGGTCCTCTACCCCCACCTGCTGGACAATTCCCAGGTCTACCCTCACTACTTGTCATTCACTTGTGTCTTGTCAAAATATCATTATTCCTCAGTGTACTCAAGTTTCAAGTTTCTTTAATAGTTGTCATACAGAAGTACAGAATACTTTTATACAAAATGCTTCTTACTGTTACGCTCCAGAGACTGTGCAAGACAAGATAAGTATGAAATAAAATAACATAGTATAGCATGTAAATTAGAAGTAAAAAAATTAGGTCACAGTGTTCAGTATAGACATATGTACAATGTTCGATGCAGAATAGACGTAACTGAGTTACCATATAATATACAATATACTATGCAGTGTACTAATATACAATACTATATAGTGCAAGGCAGAAATGGGATGAGGTGCAATTTAGGTACAATTTACAGTAGGTGTACGAGTTGTAGGGCAAATCCTTTATCAATAAATATAAAGTGTGTTTGTGTGATCTAAAGTGTGGAGAGTGGGTGCTGCAGTGTGGTTGTTTAAGTGAGTGTGTGCGTGTGGGTGTGTGTGCTGTGTGCATTTGATGGTTGTTGCATAGTGTTTATTGTTCGTTTAGCAGCCTGATGGCCTGGGGATAGAAGCTTCTTCTGAGTCTTTCTGTGCTCGCCTTAAGACTCCGGTATCGCTTGCCTGACCGCAGCAGTTCAAAGAGGCAGTTGTTCGGGTGGCTGGAGTCCTTGATGATTCTCTTAGCCTTCCCCCTGCACCGCTTGTTGTAAATGTTCTGGAGGGTGGGAAGCCCCCCTCCAATTGTGCGTTCGGCTGAACGTGTCACTCTTTGTAGTCTGCTACGGTCTTGTGCAGTGCTATTCCCAAACCAGGAGGTGATGTTGCCAGTCAGGATGCTCTCTATTGTACATGAGTAGAAGTTCCTAAGGATCTTCTGACTGACTTGGAACTTCCTTAGGCGCCTGAGGAAGTAGAGGCGTTGTCGTGCCTTCTTCACAACACTGTCAATGTGTGTGGTCCATGTCAAGTCCTCGGATATGTGGGCTCCGAGGTACTTGAAACTGTTCACTCTCTCAACCGGTGCCCCGTCGATGCTGAGGGGGCTGTAGTCCTTGACCCCCGACCTCCTGAAGTCCACAATCATCTCTTTTGTTTTGCTGACGTTCAGGGAGAGGCAGTTCTCCTGACACCACTGTGACAGATTCTCTACCTCTTCCAGGTAGGCCCTCTCGTCGTTGGCAGAGATCAGGCCCACCACTACTGTGTCATCAGCAAATTTGATGATTGTGTTGTTGTTCCGCTGTGCCACGCAGTCATGTGTGTACAGGGAGTAGAGGAGGGGGCTCAGAACACAGCCCTGGGGGGCCCCTATGTTGAGCGTGATGGATGAGGAGGTGCAGTTGCCTGCTCTTACCACCTGGGGTCTGCCCGTCAGGAAGTCCAAGACCCACTGGCAGAGGTCATAGTTAAAGCCCAGGTCCCTGAGCTTGGCTATGAGTTTGGAGGGGACTATGGTATTGAATTCTGAGCTGTAGTCGATGAACAGCATTCTCACATAGTTCCCCTGCCTCTTGTCCAGGTGTGATGCTGCTGTGTGCAGCACATGGGCTATGGCGTCCTCCGTGGACCTGTTGGGGCGATATGCAAATTGCAGGGGGTCCAGGTTGATGGGGAGGGAGGAACAGATGTAGCCCTTCACTAGCTTCTCAAAGCACTTCATGGCTATGGAGGTGAGGGCTACAGGGCGGTAGTCGTTGAGGCAAGCGGGCGTAGATTTTTTGGGTACTGGGATGATGGTGGACTTCTTCAGACAGGTGGGGATGACAGCCTGTTCCAAGGACAGGTTGAAGATGTCAGTGAATACCGGGGCCAGTTGGTCGGCACAGACTTTTAGGACGCGGCCGGGGATGCCGTCCGGTCCTGCTGCCTTCCTGATATTCACTTTTTTAAAGGTCCGCCTCACCTCATGCTCTGTTACCCTGAACACTGAGTCTCCATCAGCAGACCCCCCCCCCCCCCCCCATTGCCGTGGTTTGTAGGCTGGTGTTGTTATTCACAGCCTCAAACCTCGCATAGAAGGAATTGAGATCATTTGCTAAGGAGATGTCACTGTTCAGTTTGAGGGAGGTGCCTTTGTAGTCTGTCATTGTTCTGAGGCCCTGCCACATACCTCTAGAGTCAGCCTGTTCAAACTGAAGTTCAACTTTATCCCTGTAACGCCGGTTTGCCTCTATTACTGCTCTCCTGACGTTGTATCTGGCTGTCTTGTGTTCTTCCATGTTGCCTGTCACCAGCCCGGTGTTGTAGGCTGATGTGCGCACTTTCAGAGCCTCACGGACGGATTTATCTACCCAGGGCTTTTGATTTGGGTATATTCTAATTGTGGTAGAGGGGATTGTTTCTTCTACCAGAGTACAGACAAAGTCAAGCACCGTTTCAGTGTATTCGTTAATATTGGCTGTGTTATCACGGAATACACTCCAGTCGCATTCAAGCGCAGCTTGGAGTGTCTCCTCTGACGTCACGGTCCAACGCTTAACCTCTCGCGATACTACCGGCGTTCGCTTGAGACTTTGTTTGTACTTTGGCAAAAGAAAGATGGCGGCGTGATCGGACTTACCGAATGGACTAAGAGCCTGTGACTTGTACCCATTCTTAAATTGCGAGTATACATGGTCTAATATGTTCTCGCCTCTGGTGGGACAGGTCACATGCTGATAGAAATTCGGCAACACCTTTTTAAGACGCGCGCTGTTGAAATCGCCCAGAACCAAAATGGCAGCGGCAACGCTAGCTATCTGTAGTTTGTTTACCTCGTCGTGTAACTTTGAAAGTGCGGCCCCAGTGTTCGCGTGTGGTGGAATGTACACTCCGATGAGGATGATGGACGTTAACTCCCTCGGGAGAAAGAAGGGTCGACATTTGATCGTGATAAACTCCAGGTCTGGGGAGCAGTGGTTAGACAATTCCTTTGCGTTGCCTAAATCGCACCACTCCTTGTTTATCATGAAGGCAATGCCGCCTCCTTTCGTCTTTTGTGACTCTTCTGCCATCCGGTCCTTGCGGAGAACGAAGAAGTGGTCTGCCGGTTCTATTGCATGATTCGGGATGTCTGGAGACAGCCAAGTTTCTGTGAAACAGAGGACATTGCAGTCCCGAATGTCCCTCTGGAATTGGATCCGTGCTCTGATGTTGTCCAGTTTATTTCCTATCGATTGCACATTGGCCAACAATATGCTGGGCAATGTGGTTCTGTGTCGTTTGGACCTCAATCTATTCCGGACCCCGGCTCTTCTTCCACGTCGTCGTGCCTTCTCCTTGCCTCGGCCACAACAAAGGATTTCGGCGGGCCACTGCTGCTGTTCAGAAATCCGATCCAGAGAGCAATCCAATCGGTAAGTTTTCCTTAATCCAATGTCAATGATTGACTGACGGTCATACACATATAATGCACCAACAGTTGGTGCAAATAAAACTCTTAAAACTATAAAAATTTACAAAAGTAAGCACAGTCTCGACGGAGCTAACAGAAAGGCGGCCGGTCGGAGCAGCTCCCCGTCTTGTTATCCCTTCCTGTGTGCCTGTTGCCTTTTGTATTCCCTTGTCTGGTTTAGTGTTGTCTCCAGTGTGTGTGTTAGTGTATTTATTATCAGTCTTGTTTTAGTGTCACTGTAGTCTGCCAGTCTGTATTCCCTCCCAGGTGTGTCGTTCCAATCAACCCTCATGTGTCAATTAGTGTGTGTATATATATATATGTCTGGTCTGCCCTGTCGGTTCATTATCCTGTTTTTCCTGTTTATCCTGTCTACACTGTTACTCTGTTATCCTGGTTGCTCGTTCTTGCTGTATGCTGTATCCCGTGTATCCTGTTCCTGTCACGATTAGTGTTATTCGTTTGTAGCTTTTGTACCTTTATGTTTTTGCCCTTTTGCCAGCATTGCTGAGGTTTTGTTTGTAGTGTTTCAGTTTGTAGTGTTTCTAAGTAAAGCTCTTCCGCTTGGAATTACACCCTGCCGTTTCCTGCCTGCTCTCTACTCGTTCTGTCCTGCACCTGGGTCCTACACACCTACCCACCCTAACAGGTTCCTTCTCTGGGATTCACTCATTGCTAAGAGCAGGAATTACGAGCACGGAAGAGCCGCCATAAGTCGGACAGACTGGTGTGCGGTGTCTTCTTAACACATCCAGTGCCGTTCACGAGAGGTCACTGTGGGTCGTGTGTGCCAGCACTTTAATGAATGGGGATACATGCCGGTGTTTGCAGTGCTAAAACTATATTAAATATTATAGCTATGGATCTAATAATATAGTCGATTTTCATTGAGTTTCTTCTGGTCAAGATGCAAAAAACAGATAATTCTTTCATCCATACATTCCCGTTTATACCGTGGTGAATATGAGTATAGTTTTAGAGTAATTCTGTGTAATCCCAGGAAACGCCGCTAAGCAGTGTTTACTGCATTTAACTAGAAATCGCGCCATTCCTCGCATGGATCAACAATCAATCTGAAATCAATGCTATATTATCGGTATTATGTTTCATCATGCATGCATGAAAGGGTGGGGGGGGGGGGTTTCTATGCTTCGATCATCACCAACGGCATACGTTGTGGAGTAACGTTACAATAACACTTTTGATCACAACGAAGGCATGCTCGTATCAACATCGTAAAATAACAGAGGATGCCAACAAAAAAAGTTATTAAAAAGATTTTATTAAAATCTTTTATAATATTTTTTTTTTATATTTAAGCCAAGCAGTCACCATGTACAGTATGGCTCGCGGCCAGTCAAACCAAGCAGTCACCATGTACAGTATGGCTCGGCGGCCAGTCAAACCAAGCAGTCAACATGTACAGTATGGCTCGGCGGCCAGTCAAACCAAGCAGTTACCTAGCCCCTTTCGTGACTGCGATGCACTGTAATCACAACAACTACTACCTTACACTGTAATCATAACTACTACTACCTTACACTGTAATCATAACTACTACTACCGTACACTGTAATCATAACTACTACTACCTTACACTGTAATCATAACTACTACTACCTTACACTGTAATCATAACTACTACTACCTTACACTGTAATCATAACTTGCATTTGGCATTGGGTGCATGATGCGCATGCGCTGTGATGGCGCACCAGGCAGCCAAATACAAAAATACAGCAGTTTTGAGCAGTGTTGACCAGTTTATAAAAATGATTTAAAATGTTTATTAGCAATGCCGAGCTTTCAAACCCTGCCGTGTGTGTGTGTGTGAAACCCTAATGGAACGCTGGGTACCTTTGAAATTTATATCTGATATATTTTGGACCCACCGCTAGCTTTTAAGCAGTGCTTGGTGGTGCAAATTAACCTGGCTACTACGGAGGAATAAGTGACTGCATATTCGAGCCCCTGGCTTGCATCGCAGTCACGAAAGGGGCTACAACCTCACTGCCCTTTAAATTACCTCATGACGCGATATAGGTGTCACGACAGCCACGCCTTGCCTTACGGCAGGTGAGCCTTGCCATACGGCAGATGAGATTACAGATTGAAACGAGACTGACACAGCTGAATGCTGCTGGATACTGAAATGAACTAGCACCACGAAATAGTTATCAAACAGCCATAAAAGATTCCCCCAGTTACAAAACCGAAGAAGTTGTTGCAGTTAAAGAGCATACCATTTCCGGAAGCGGTTTTGGTGAGTTTCATCAATATTGTGCTGTCCATTGTCGAATGTACAAAATCGCTAGCTCAAGGCTAATCAGCTAATAATGTAGCTTAATCCTGAGTCATGCTAGCGAAGCTCCAAGCTAAATTTGGTTAAATGAAAACTAGAAAGAAACCATTTCAGAAGTACTTATAATTGTATTGATAATTTGGACTGCTTTTGAGAGTTTAATATGGAATGTGAGGAATGTTCCCATATGCTAGCGCACTTTAGCATAACTTAGCATAAGACAGATGGATATTCCCACGTGCTGTGATAAGGTAGCCTACTTTAGCTTAGCATAGCTAAAAGTAGCCTGATTGATTATTCATTCTAAAAGCAATGAAAAGATGATGAAGCGATAAAAGATGGTAAATAGCTTTTATTTTCTGAATGCCTGTATAACGCAGGCCAGGTTTTTCTAGCACCCCGTTCCACCCCCGGGAAGAAGTTCCCAGGAGTCCCGGCCGACCACCATTCACCGCGTGTGCCCACGCGGGACGAGGCAGTGTGCCGGACCGACACAAGATGGCGAGCCAACCCACTGAACCTCAGATCTAGATCAAGGCTATGCCGGCCTGATCTGATTACCCCTGTTTCCTCAACAACTGTTGCCTCAACAGCCTGGTAGGATT
Source organism: Notolepis coatsorum (assembly GCF_963971535.1). NCBI lineage: Eukaryota > Metazoa > Chordata > Actinopteri > Aulopiformes > Paralepididae > Notolepis > Notolepis coatsorum. The sequence continues at coordinate 139,738,570 of NC_140170.1, read as the reverse complement.
GTGAAATTGCCTTCCTCATTCCCAGTGAGGAGGTGGATCAGGAATTAACGAACTAATTGAACTTGAGTCACAAGAACTTCCAAGGACTATCATATCCTTTTCTATGACACAAACTGATTGAACGAGAGCACAAGGACTTCCAAGGGCTTTGACCCCGTTCACCTTTTGTATTTTGATATTGTATTTTGTATTTGATTGATGCACATTGTATATATGGGTACTGATATTTCTCCTATAAGAAGGGCGAGTTAAAGGGTAAATGCACCCAGTAAGATACTTGAACCACTGATATTTCTCCTATAAGAAGGGAGAGTTAAAGGGTAAATGCACCCAGTAAGATACTTGAACCACTGATATTTCTCCTATAAGAAGGGAGAGTTAAAGGGTAAATGCGCCCAGTAAGTTACTTGAACCACTGATATTTCTCCTATAAGAGGGAGAGTTAAAGGGTAAATGCATCCAATAAGATACCTGAACTACTGATGTTCTCCTGTAAAGAGGACGAGTTAAAGGGTCAATGTACCCAGTAAGATACTTGAATCTCACTGATAACATATTGATTATAGTTGAATCACTGCTGGTTCTCCTGTAAAGAAAGATGGTTTCCCAAGCATTCAACCTTCCTTACCCATAACCACCCTCCTCCAACTCGCCACCATTTCCCCCTGCCCCACGTTCTCTCCTCTCCTGCCCCCCCCCCCCACCCCCCTTGGTTTTCCCTTACTCTCCTCCCGACTGTCTCTCCTACCCACTCCCGCATTTGTTAACCATTACTCATGGTTCTATGTTTCCTGTGTATTCTTATTGTCCTCCGTTTCCCTCTGGTTTTGTTTCTTTCTTTTCTTTGTTTTCTTTTTTTGCCTATTGTCAGCGACTTTGGGTCCTTGAAAAGCGCTATACAAAATAAATGAATTATTATTATTATTTATTTAAAGGGTCATTCCACCTGATAAGGTATTTGCATTCCTATAACCTTGAATATTTCTATTGGTACTTTGTTCGTATTGCACCTGCAAAGGAAGAGTTTCAAGGGTAATTTCACCTAATAAGGTACTTGCATTCCCTGCACACTTAAAGGTTTAAATTAATATGTTTAAACACTTACCTATTGAAATGATAAACTGATATAGAGTTTACTGAATGATAAACTATTATAGAGTTTACTGATCTGCAATTGCAGAAGAAATATAATGAGTTACTCACGAAAAAGGGATACATCTAATGTCCAACCTTAAACCTAGCTTTTAGCTAGTGACATTGATTGATTGATTGAAAACTTTATTAACAGATTGCAGAATGGGTACAATACAGTACAGCTCAATACACACAATTGTTAAGGGGATGCAGACCAGAGAAAGACTTTCGTCTTGTTTACATCAGGGTCCCCCATTTTCAATTCATCAGGACATATATGACATACATGACATACAGATAGTCAGTACTGCTACATCTATACATTTATGACATACCAGATTTGCAAATACAGTACTGTTTGTGATACAGAAGGAGTCAAGAAAAGGGAGTATATACATTTGACGTAGAAACTGTACATTGGAGGAGGTTGGGTGGGGGCCCGGGGGGTTGGGTACATTGGGATATTGACAACCATACTGGGTAATTTACATTGGAGGTGGTTGGGGGGGGGGGGGCACACTGTATAAACAAGTAAAACTGTACATTGAGGGGGGGGGGGGGGGGGGGGGGAGACACTGTACAAACAAACAAAATTGTACATTGGACTATTGACAAAACCATACTAGGTAAATGACTGTACATTGGAGGGGGTTGGGTTAGGATATTTACAGGGGCCAGTGTTGAATTGCAGTCTCCCGTAGGTGTCCCTTGAGAGAGGTTTTGAAAGTGGGTAGTGATCCACATTCCTTTACAGCTTTGGGTAGAGCGTTCCACATTGATGTGGCATAATTGCGAAACGTGTTTAGTCCCTTATTTGAGCCGAATCTGGGTTTAACATGATTTGTGGAGCTCCCTCTGGTGTTGTGATCGTGGTATTCACTGACCTTTGGGAAGTATTTTGACATGTACATGGGTACCTTGGTCGTGTAGTGTATCTTGTAGACCAGGCCCATTGCAAGTTGCTGTACTCTGTCGTCTACTCTAAGCCATCCTAGGTTGTCAAAGTGGGCAGGGGTGAGGTGGGTTCTAGGAGTAAGGTCAAGCAGTAGTCTGACCAGTTTGTTTTGAGATGTTTGTAATTTTGTTTTTAGCGCCTTTGAGGTGCTTTGGTACCATGAGGTGCAAGCAACCTCAGAGACGTCTGAACCAAACCTAATGTGTTGATCCAATCAACCTAGGACTTGATATCGAATTAACCTTCCTGAAAGAGAGAGTGATTAAGAAAAGAACCAAAAAGGGATACTTCATTTTACGTTTGTATGTATTGTAATTGTCTAGCTAGCGCTGTTGTGAATAAACTACCAGTCACTGTTATAACCTTGTCTTTGGTCTACTACTCCTTTAACTGTGTATATTACTCCTCTCCTCATTCGAACCTAGAACTGGTCCGTGGCGAACAGCTGTTACTGTTAGTGACACAGGTGCTACATTAGCAACCAAGCTAGCATGATAACGTTAGTAGTTAGCAACCAAGCTAGCCTGATAACGTTAGTAGTTAGCAACCAAGCTAGCCTGATAACGTTCGTAGTTAGCAACCAAGCTAGCCTGATAACATTAGTAGTTAGCAACCAAGCTAGCCTGATAACATTAGTAGTTAGCAACCAAGCTAGCCTGATAACGTTAGTAGTTAGCAACCAAGCTAGCCTATGTAGGCTGCTTACCTGGCCAATGTGGTCCTCCTCCTGGACAGATAGATTTGTTAAATCATAATATCCACAGTGGTGTGCTGTGCTGGTGCCCAGTAAAGGTCCCGCCGGCGAAAAATAAGTTGCTGCTCAATGAATTAATCCGAGAGAGGAATCCGAATTTCCCCTCTAACTAGTGCTATATGCTTCATTGCGTATTAAAAAGTGCCCGCGAGGCGAAGACGTTTGGTCACGTTGAGATTTTAATGTGATTTGATTGGCCAGAATTAGCATATATTCCCCTACCTAGAGCCCCTCGCTTACGTTTTGCACATGGTCCTTCGCCTTATAATGGAGCTGGCGGGGCGTGTCTGTATGCAAATCCAGGTGTACGAGAACGCGCTTCCAGTTTAAGAATGAGTGACGTACTTCATTCAAGGAGTTCACAGCTGCGATAATTTTGTCAACTTAAATTAACTGAACGAGTTCTATGCCTGCTTCGAGGTCTCCAACACTAACCAACAGAGAGGGGTTCTGACCACGGAGTGCACGCAGGACTCACCCACTCACTGTGACAATGGCAGAGGTATGTACGGTTCTGATGAGAACAAACCCACAGAAGGCAGCCGGCCCAGACAACATCCCCGGCCATGCCCGCAGGGTCTGTTCATCAGAGCTGGCTGATGTACTTGCTGACATTTACAACTTGTCACTAGCACAAGCTGTTGTGCCCACCTGCTTCAAGACCACCACCACCGTGCCCCTGCCAACGAAAAACACTGTAACCTGTCTGAATGACTATCGTCCCGTTGCACTCACCCCAATAGTGATGAAGTGTTTCGAAAGGATAGTCATGTCACACATCAAGGAGACCATCCCAGACACACTGGACCCTCTGCAGTTTGCCTACCGTCAGAACCGGTCCACTGAGGATGCAGTCACCACCCTCACCCACTTAGAGGGCAAGGACACATATGCCAGACTGGCTTAAACATTTAGCCCAGGGACTACAACTGAAAACTAGAAACCCTGCTAATGTTGGCATATTTACAGTTTTTTATTTGTATTAATTAACTGTTGATTGATATGCACTGTCCCTGATCAAATAAACTGAGTAAACTAAAACTAAAAAACTAAACTATTATTCATCGACTATAGCTCTGCATTTAACACGGTCATCCCACACAAACTCTCTGCTAAACTCCTCACTGTGAGTCTGACAACCGCTCTCTGTAACTGGGTGCTGAACTTTCTTACAAACAGGCCCCAGTCAGTCAGAGTCGGCAACCGGACATCAGACACAAAGATTCTAAGCACAGGGACCCCCCAGGGCTGCATGCTGAGCCCCCTACTGTACACACCCTCTTCACACACGACTGTGTGGTCTCCCAGAACAACACCAGTATCATCAAGTTTGCAAATGATACTACAATCATCGAACTGATCACAGGGGGAGCTGAGGAGGCGTACTGGTGGACTGGTGTCATGACAATAATCTCTCCTTGAATGCAGACAAGACCAAGGAGATGATTATTGACCCACGGAGGAGGAGTGTACAGTACACACCTCTGTACATAGGTGAGACAGAGGTGGACAGGGTGAAAACCTTTAAATTCCTCGGAACCCACATCAGCGAGGACCTCACCTGGGCTCACAACACCCAACAGAAAATAAAAAAATCCCAGCAACGACTGTACTTCCTAAGAAGGCGGAGAAAATTTGGCATGCCACCCAAAATTCTCAGCAACTTCTATGGAAGTACGGTTGAGAGTGTACCAGCTCAATCACGGTCTGGTATGGAAACTGCACTGCTAAGGACAGGAAGGCACTCCAGTGAGTGATTAAAACGGCTCAGTATCTGGAGCAGCCGTCCCCTCACTACAGGACATTTACTCTACCAGGGCCACCAGGAGAGCACACAATATAATTAAGGACAGTATACACCCCCAGCACAGACTCTTCAACCTCCTGCCATCAGGCAGGTGATACAGGAGTCTGAAAGCCAGGACTACTTTATTTATTGTTTTATTGTGGATCCCCATTAGTCTACACCAAAGTGAGACTACTCTTCCTGGGGTCCAAACATTAAAAATACAAACACACACGAAAAAAGTTAAAATAAAAATATAAAACCACAAACATTGAAGTACTCACAAGAAAACATCACAACGAACAAAACAGTGAATAAAAGCTCACTCAATATTCATAAATTAGATATCACAATTCTCCAACCATAAAATACAAATTACATAGTCATAAGAACAAAACAGTTCAAAATCATTTATATGATTTTAACTCATAATATAGCATAACTTTTCTTAAGTCACCTTTATATTTCCATACTAATTTCCATAATAAGTCAATGACCAAAATGTAACTCATTATTCATGAGCGCAATTTTAAACTTTTTTTTAAACATAACTTACCATAGTTATATTTCTGGGTATTTTATTCCAATAAGTAACTGCTCTATACATTACCGTATTTTTCAGAGCATTTGTTTTTGGTAGAGGTAAAGTAAAGCATGAATCTAATGCTTGCCTAGTGCTATATCCATGTCTCATATTAGTTGGGTACAGTTGTGAGTGCAAAGCCCCCAATTTCCCAGTATTACAGATATTAAACAAAAAAGTTACCAGGCTACATGCCATCCTCTGTTCCACTGTCATCCAGATCAGTGCGGCATGCATCACTCCAACACTACTCCTCACAGAGCAGCGCAGAGCAAGGCGTGCCGCCCTGTTCTGAGCGAACTGGAGTTTGTTCAGATCAAGCCTAGAGGCGTTAGACCATATAGTAGGACAGTAGTCCAGGCGGGATAAGACCAAAGATTGTAGTACAAGCTTTGCTGTACCATTAGTCAATAGATTTCTACACCTTCTGATCATTGAAGTACCACAGCTCATCTTAGCCACCATATTGCTAATGTGTTTCGACCAAGAAAGTGTTTAATCTATTACAACACCCAGCAGTTTTGCCTCACTGACCTGTTCGATATCAGCACAGTTCAGAACTAGATTTCATTTAGGATTTGATCTAGATGTATATTTTGAGGCTATCATTATACTCTTGGTTTTTGCAACATTTAACTTTAACTTATTTTCACTTACCCAGTTGGAAATTAGCACTATCTCATCTTGCAATAACCTATTAACAGACTCAGATTTTTCCGCCGCTACGTACACTGTAGTATCATCTGCATAGATCTCCATTGATGCATTATTAAGTACTAATGGTAAATCATTAACGAAGATTGCATACAATAAGGGACCCAGGCAACTCCCTTGGGGCACTCCGGCATGGAGTTCCCTCATCTCCGATAGTGTGCCATTAAACATCACGCATTGTAGTCTATTAAGTAAGTAATTCTTTAACAACTTAATAGCACTTTCATTGAATTTATAAGCTGAAAGTTTCATGAGCAGAAGATCATGATCTATAATGTTGAATGCAGCACTAAAATCCAGAAGCACAGCACCCACCATTGACTTCCTATCAATATGTTTAAGCCAGTTATCAGTCAGTGATGTGAGTGCTGTGTTTGTGGAGTAGCCAGCTTTGTATGCGTGTTGGTGTTCTAAATTGATTCTGTTCCCATCAAAAATAAGCTTGTACCTTTTTGTATATAATCTTTTCCATTAATTTACTCAAGGCAGGCAATATGCTCACAGGTCTACTATTTAGTCCTGTGAAGGCCTCCCTACTGTTTTTTGACAGCGGAGTGACCTTCGCAATCTTCCAGGACTGTGGAAAAATACCATTCTCAAAACATAAGTTGAAAATACGAGACTACGAGACTACGAGACTACGAGACTGACAAACAGTTTCTACCCACAGGCCATCAGGCTTGTGAATGCCAGCTCCCCCACCTAGCCCCCCCCCCCCCAATGTTACTCACTGTGCCTATTTTTACCTTCTTTTTTTGTACTTGCTTGTATTTAAATTGTAAAAAAAAAATTGTTAAGTATTGTGTGATTTTGTGTGAAGGGCGGACTAGCAAAGTAAGATTTTCATTGTACGGCAAACTGTCTGTTTAACTGTGCACATGACAATAAACAATCTTGATGTCTTAATAGCACCAATTTACACGTTGATGACTCTGGCTGGGACTATCGTACTGTAGGTTTACTCTTACGAAATTCCTACAAGGTTATTTACAAGGAGAATGTTGGTGCACGAGCCCCAGTGAGTATTGTGCAGGCAGTAGACAGAGTCCTCATGTAGGATCTGGATGCCTTAGTGGTAGTAGCTCCTCTCTGTGTGTTATCCTTAAAGCTGTGGTAGCGTTTGCCTGACCTCAACAGAGAGAGGAGTCCATTGTCTGGATGGCTGGGATCCTTTATGATCCTCTTGGCTTTAGTCCTACACTGCCTGGTATAGATGTCCTGCAGGTTGGGGAGCAGACCCTACCACTATCTGTTCCTGTAACAGGAGCAGGAGGTGACACTCCCTGACAGGATGCTCTCCATGGTGTGTTTGTAAAAGTTCTTTAGTATCTGGGAGGCCATCCTGAAAGGTGAAAAAGGCACTGCATGTACAGTATGTACAGAATGTGTGTGTTAGCGTCTATGGGTGTGCATGGGTTTGTGCATGCATGTGTGTGTGTGTTTCGCTGCATTGCCTCCACGTTAGTCCCAATAACACCAGCGCTGGCCTGAGACAGTTAGCATGGCCGACTGCTGGCATTATTCTGACCAACATAGAACAGGGCGACACTCCCAACACCTTCCAGCATGTTCTGTCTGCATGGCACTTTGCCATAAGCACCCACAAGTGCTGTTGTTGTTCTTCTTTTTTTTACCTTGACCTTTTCATTTCCAATGTGCTTTGGGCTCACCTGTCATCATCTCCATTACAGAGGGCTCTCACAGGGATGCTCACCTGTCATCATCTCCATTACAGAGGGCTCTCACAGGGATACTCACCTGTCATCAACTCCATTACAGAGGGCTCTCACAGGGATGCTCACCTGTCATCATCTCCATTACAGAGGGCTCTTACATGGATACTCACCTGTCATAGTCTCCATTACAGAGAGCTCTCACAGGGATGCTCACCTGTCATCATCTCCATTACAGAGGGTCCTTTCATGGATGCTCACCTGTCATAGTCTCCATTACAGAGGGTCCTTTCATGGATGCTCACCTGTCATAGTCTCCATTACAGAGGGCTCTCACAGGGATACTCACCTGTCATCATCTCCATTGCAGAGGGCTCTCACAGGGATGCTCACCTGTCATCATCTCCATTGCAGAGGGCTCTCACAGGGATGCTCACCTGTCATCATCTCCATTACAGAGGGCTCTCACAGGGATGCTCACCTGTCATAGTCTCCATTGCAGAGGGCTCTCACAGGGATGGTGAAGGGCTGCCACACGGGGTTCAGGTTGTTCTTGATCACCTCCGTCTTGTGACAGATGGTGAACCTGGACACAAATAGTGTGTTTTTATTTGATCTGAACTCCATCCATCCATCTATCTGTGCATCTATCTCTCACAATGCTCAATGGGAAATACAGACTAGTCCATCTTGCATTATCGTGGTGGAAGGCCGTCTGGCTTCTTCCCTCCAATACACGTCTCCATTGTCTACCTTCACCATCCCCCATGTCTACCCCGTCCTCCCCCTCCTAGCTCACCATCCTGTCACCCCTCCTCCCCTCTCCAGCCCGCGTCTCTACAATTCGTAGCCGCATTTCTGCAGACCCCTCTCTGATTGGTTGAGGCCATTTCTGCAGACCCCTCTCTGATTGGCCGAGCGCGCGCATGCGCATGAGCCGCAACAAGCTCCTCTAGCCAGGAGTCGAAACTCCGTTAAGCTCCAGAGAGAGAGGCTGAAAACCCACAGTTGTTGCCCGACGGATGGGAGCCGAATCCCGGATCCGAGTTTTCTGATGAATAGCCCCAAAACATGGAGGTCGCAAACGCAATTTATACGCATGGAAGTATTGATTACGCCATAACGAATCATTAAAAAAATATACCGTTAACTGGAATATGTTGTGTGTGCCTTTACACATATGTTGGATAGGATTATGTAATTGGTTTGTCATTAAAAACCAATAATAATCGCTCGCCGGCTTCGCTGACCAGAGCTCTCTCAGATTCAAAGTTTTAAGAGAAAGAGTCTGGTGGTCAATTGCTACGGAAATGTGTCTTACTAATAATAACTAATTCCTTGGTCAATAGAAGTCTCTGTGATACTTTCTGAATATGATTTGGGAACATCAAATGGCAGGCCGCGAAATAACAACGTTACAATGTACAGTTTCTGACAGCTGGCTGTGTTGTGAAATGTGCATAACGTTATGAATAAACCGCGAAGTCACGCGAAATAACGTTATAAGCGAATCTGGTAGTACATTTCCAATCAGAGAGGGGCTTCGCTCAACCAATCAGAGAGGGGTCTGCAGAAATGGAGCTCAACCAATCAGAGAGGGGTCTGCAGAAATGTGGCTACGAATTGTAGAGACGCCTCCAGCCCTCCCCAACCCCAATCATCCTATCTACTTCCTTTCTCTCACCTGGCTACACCCCCTTTATCCTGGTATAAAGGTCTACGCTAACATGATTCTGCTCTCTGGGGATACTAGGCCAGTATCTTCATGGAGTCATCCAGCATAACTCTTGATTACTTGTATATCGATACTCTGTTTGAGTTAAATAAATCTGTCTTAACTAAGTCTATATTTTGACTGAGGTACATCCTTGGCTCTGGCTATTTTTTTCCACAATATGTCTCTTGCATATGAAATACACTGGCCCTTACAAGCCAAGTACTGTGATACAACGTTCAAAGTAATCACGTACTGGATCCTACAGAGAAATCAGGATTTTGCTGCTTTTCAGTTGTTATTCATGACCAGGATATCATTTTTAATGGACCATGGACAGGGACCCCTCCTTGATTTGAAAGAATTGGCGGAATGACAACACCGGCGACAGCAGCAACAACAACAACAACAACAACAACAACAACAGTATTGCATTCAGATAGGAGAATACTGATTATACTCTTACTTTCACAGACACATAAGACACATGCCCGCGCGCACACGCACGCACGCACGCACGCACGCACACACACACACACACACACACACACACACACACACACACACACACACACACACACACACACACACACACACACACACACACACACACACACACACACACACACACACACACACACACACACACACACACACACACACACACACACACACACACACACACACACACACACACACACACACACACACACACACACACACACACACACACACACACACACACACACACACACACACACACACACACACACACACACACACACACACACTTACGTTCCATCCTCATTGCTGCGGTAGAAGACCAAGAAGGGGTCTGACTTGCCAAAGAAGTCTTTCTTGTCCAGTTTGTTGGCACACAGCTGCATGGTGGCTATGTCCTGGAAGAAAGGGAATGAATGAATGAATGAATGAAAACTTTATTTAACAGATTGCAGAATGGGTACAATACAGTACGGCTCAATACATACAATTGTTAAGGGGATGCAGACCTGAGAAAGACGTTTGTCTTGTTTCCATCAGGGTCCCCCATTTTCAATTCATATAGACATATATGACATACATGACATACAGATAGTCAGTACTGCTACATCTATACATTTATGACATACCAGATTTGCAAATACAGTACTTTTTGTGATACAGAAGGAGTCAAGAAAAGGGAGTATATACATTTGACGTAGAAACTGTACATTGGAGGAGGTTGGGTGGGGGGGGTTGGGTACATTGGGATATTGACAACCATACTGGGTAATTTACATTGGAGGTGGTTGGGGGGGGGGGGGGGGGGGGCGGGGGGCACACTGTATAAACAAGTAACACTGTACATTGAGGGGGGGGGGAGGAGACACTGTACAAACAAACACAATTGTACATTGAACTATTGACAAAACCATACTAGGTAAATGACTGTACATTGGAGGGGGTTGGGTTAGGATATTTACAGGGGCCAGTGTTGAATTGCAGTCTCCCGTAGGTGTCCCTTGAGAGAGGTTTTGAAAGTGGGTAGTGATCCACATTCCTTTACAGCTTTGGGTAGGGCGTTCCACATTGATGTGGCATAATTGCGAAACGTGTTTAGTCCCTTATTTGAGCCGAATCTGGGTTTAACATGATTTGTGGAGCTCCCTCTGGTGTTGTGATCGTGGTATTCACTGACCTTTGGGAAGTATTTTGATATGTACATGGGTACCTTGGTCGTGTAGTGTATCTTGTAGACCAGGCCCATTGCAAGTTGTTGTACTCTGTCGTCTACTCTAAGCCATCCTAGGTTGTCAAAGTGGGCAGGGGTGAGGTGGGTTCTAGGAGTAAGGTCAAGCAGTAGTCTGACCAGTTTGTTTTGAGATGTTTGTAATTTTGTTTTTAGCGCCTTTGAGGTGCTTTGGTACCATGAGGTGCAAGCATAGTCGTAGTACCCCTGAATGAGTGTTCAGTTTAGTATTAGTGTAGTTCAGATTGGTTTAGTTTAGATTCATTAGTATTACAAGGAAAATTCACCCAGAAATAGAATACATTATGCTATTTCTATATTATACAACAGTACATACATTAGTTCCAACCAAGTAATTTGCTTGGACAAGAGGCATTCCATGAGTGCTGATATTCAGTATAACAGCATTGGGACTTTTAACTATATGTATCACTCCGCTGCACATGTGTTATATCCAGTACTCGAGTTGTGAAAAAAAAACAGGGGGGATGGATTGGTCAGGGCTGCAGATCTCATGACATGTTTGGGGGGGACGCAGAGTATGGGGGTCCGGGGGCATCGTCCCCCGGTAGAAAATGTTAATGATTTTAATACGCAAATGAAGCTTTTAGGAGTATTTCGAAACTAGAATTACAGAGTGGGAGTAGATACACTACTCTTGATACCACATAATTATTATTGGAGGGGACAATTCATATATTTTATCATATTTTGTGCTGATAATGGCACAGAGGGGGAGACCAACTGTGTACCGTACCTTTTCATTATTGTAAGCACAAAGATAATATACTTCTAAAACAACATGCATGATGTTATTATGGATGTTTGGCACCTCAGAATTGGAGTCAGTCCCCACCCGGGCTGCCAAGACACCATGGCTCTTACAGTAGGGTCAAAATGGAAGTCTATGGTCGGTTAACAGTCCCAATTTACCATTTTGTTCAACCCAACAAAGTCAAATGTGTTTCTAGAATATTGAATTATAGTGTATTTAAAAAAGCAGTTACTGGTATATGATCAAAACTGGTATCTCGGTGAAGCAAAGAACATTGCAGTCTCTAACGTCTCTTTGGAATTGAATCCTTGCTCTGATGTCATCCAGTTTATTATATATTGATTGTACATTGGCCAGCAATATGCTGGGCAATGGCGTTCTGTGTTGCCTGGATCGCAGTCTGTTTCGGACGCCGGCTCTTTTTCCTCGTCGCCTGGTTCCTTTGTTGCGTGGGCCGAGGTCTGGTCCCGTTGTCCTCAAGATCTCAGCAGGCCATTGTTGTTGTTCGGTGAGCCGATCCAGAGAGCAATCCAGTTGGTTTCCCGTAATCCAATGTCTATGAGTGACTGACGGGCATACAAAGTTGGTACAAACAGAACTCTTAAAACTATAAATATTAACAAAAGTAAGCACAGTCTCGACGGAGCGCACAGAGAGGCAGCCGGTCGTAGCAGCGCCATCTTGCTGTACCCAAAAAATCCAAGCCTGGTTGCCTCAACGACTACCGCCCTGTAGCTCTCACCTCCATAGCCATGAAGTGCTTTAAGAAGCTAGTAAAGGGCTACATCTGCTCCTCCCTCCCCATCAACCTGGACCCCCTGCAATTTGCATACAGCTCAGCATTCAATACCATAGTCCCCTCCAAACTCATAGCCAAGCTCAGGGACCTGGGCTTGAACTATGACCTCTGCCAGTGGGTCTTGGACTTCCTGACAGGCAGACCCCAGGTGGTGAGAGCAGGCAACTGCACCTCCTCATCCATCACTCTCAACATAGGGGCCCCCCAGGGCTGTGTTCTGAGTCCCCTCCTCTACTCCCTGTACACACATGACTGTGTGGCACAGCGGAACAACAACACAATCATCAAATTTGCTGACGACACAGTAGTGGTGGGCCTGATCTCTGCAAACGACGAGAGGGCCTACCTGGAGGAGGTCAAGGTTCTAGCGGGATGGTGTCAAGAGAACAGCCTCTCCCTGAATGTCAGCAAAACAAAGGAGATGATTGTGGACTTTAGGAGGTCGGGGGTCAGGGACTACAGCCCCCTCAGCATCGATGGGGCACCGGTCGAGAGAGTGAACAGTTTTAAGTATCTCGGAGTCCACATATCCGAGGACTTGACATGGACCACACACATTGACAGTGTTGTGAAGAAGGCACGGCAACGCCTCTACTTCCTCAGGCGCCTAAGGAAGTTTCAAGTCAGTCAGAAGATCCTTAAGAACTTCTACTCATGCACAATAGAGAGCATCCTGACTGGCAATATCACCTCCTGGTTTGGGAATAGCACCGCACAAGACCGTAGCAGACTACAGAGAGTGGCCCGTTCAGCCAAACGCACAATTGGAGGGGGGCTTCCCACTCTCCAGGACATTTACAACAAGCGGTGCATGGGTAAGGCTAAGAGAATTATCAAAGACTCCAGCCACCCAAACAACTGCCTCTTTGAACTGCTGCGGTCAGGCAAGCGATACCGGAGTCTCATGGCAAGAACAGAGAGACTCAGAAGAAGCTTCTATCCCCAGGCCATCAGGATGCTCAATGAACAATAACACTATGTAACAACCATCAAATGCACTCACAGCACACACATCCACATGCACACACTCACTTTAAACAAACAACTCACTGCAGCACCCACCTTACCCACTTTAGAACACCTAAACACACTTTATATTTATAAAATAAGAATTTGCACTACAACCCATACCTCATTACACCTTACTGTAAATTGTACCTAAATTATACCTTATCCCATTTCTGCTTTGCACTGTATAGTATATTGTATTGTAACTCAGTTACTTCTACTCTGCATTGTATATATGTATATACGTATATACTGAACACTTTTGTCTACATACTTGACTTCTATTTTATACTTGCTATACTTATTTTATACTTATCTATTTTTGTCTAGCACAGTCTCTGGAGCGTAACAGAAAGAAGCATTTTGTATAAAAGTATTCTGTACTTCTGTATGACAACTAATAAAGAAACTTGAAAATAAAGAAACTATCTAAGGGTTGATTTTCAATTGTGATTAATTAAATCATTATGTAAATTAAACAATAACCCATTCTAAAAAAAGGAGGAAAAGAATGAGAAAAATATTGATCCATCATCATTTTATTGCAGTTAAAATTTTCGTTTTTTTAACAGGGAATCAAATGCTAATTGAAACTGCTTAGAAAAACAAATAGCACTTATACAGATATTCCCTATATTAGACCAACAGGTAACAACAAAACAACCAAAACAATAACAATATTGAAACACCTTTCTTATTTTAATACTGGGTGTGTGTGTGTGTGTGTGTGTGTGTGTGTGTGTGTGTGTGTGTGTGTGTTAAAAACAATTAAAATAAATTAAACTGATAAAAGAAATGCTTTTAAAATGTAAAATAAAATAATAGACCTAAAATGATGATAATAAATCATATTCAGCCTATGGATTTCCTTTGTCCTACATAATGCAAGTCGCGCGCAACACCTGTTTGAGCTGCAGGATGAGGCGCGCTTGTTTCTGACAGAATGCGTCCCAGCTCGCTGCCCACCTTTCCGATCCCGACTGGATAACAGGGCTAGCATATTTGTCTTGCATATTTGCTAAAATGAATGGACTTAATCTGTCACTACAAGGTGAAAACACAACCATCCTGTCGCTCAATGATAAAATACAAGCGTTCACGAGGAAACTCGAGCGCTGGAGTAGAAATGGGCCGGATTTCCAGAGCTTAATTAATTTATGGAGGAAAATGAACTGAGCGTGAACACAGTGAAGATGTCTACAACCTCCAAGCTCTTCTTGAACGGATTAAAAAGTATTTCCCCGAGGAAATCAAGCGACCGAACCTTAAAGACAGTCCAAGCATGCAATCCAGTGTTTCAGTCCAATCGTATTTATTATTTAAATATTGTATTTAACTTTGCCGTGGCACTGCCATGTTGCCACTGACAACATCTGGTGTCTTTGGGAAGACTGGCATTGCATGATTTTGCGCAAGCTCCCACGCGCACTGAGGATGGCCAGTAGCAGTACCGTGGGAATTTGTATTAAACATCTGATATTTTCGCGGGTCTCGTGCCATTGTCAATTAAGGCTAAGCGACCGACAGTCAGTGGCACGAGACGCGCACCGCTTGACAGTTTGACGAATTGCGAGTGCATGCTCTCGTGACTGAGAGGATGGCCAGTGCCACGGACATTTTTATTAAACATTAAACATTCTGATACTTTGATGTAAGGGATGGGAAGGGGGGATGGCCGTTTTAGAAGGGGGATGATATTGACAGTTTTTATTTCAGGGGGGATGGCATCCCCCTGCATCCCCCCTCAACTCGAGTACTGGTTATATCAATAATCACTCATTTCACATCGGTGTGTGCTTCGCCCCTCCTCTCAAAGGAGAGGGGGAAGGGAGCCATGACACATTTCTCCAGTTATTTTGAAAAGTCTTTGATAACTTGTAGAAGATGGCAGAAAAACGGCCTTTGGTCGAGGAGAAAGGTAAAACAAAGTCGTCCAGTGGTAGACCTGTACAAAGCAGAAAGCTGTGCAGGAACATGTTTGCGTTCAGGTTACCTGGCAACGATCCACGGTCAAGAGCGCAGTTGTGGAACTATTCACCCTGTGGCCTCGTACCAACAACCAAATCAAAGCCGTGCTGATGTTCAGTGTAACAGCACTCCCTCTTGTGTGATGTTGCTTAAATACTGTACAGCTCAGTTTTGATTTGTAAACAAACATCTCCTTAAGCTGAACACCAGAGAGACTGTAATGATGATGTCATCAAGAGAGAAACCCTGGAGCTGCTCAACAGACAGTGAATACTGGAACAACTCTGCACACACACATGCACGCACGCACACATACTGTACAGTGTACACATACACATACAAATACACACGTACACATACAGTACACATACACATACAGTACACATACAGTACACATACAGTACACATACACGTACACACACACACACACACACACACACACACACACACACACACACACACACACACACACACACACACACACACACACACACACACACACACACACACACACACACACACACACACAATCCAATAATGGTTCTTGGGGTTGACAGTGGGTCAGGAGGTAGAGCGGTTGTAATCAGAAGGTTTCCGGTTGAATTCTTAAAATAAAACCTTGTTTTAATTGAAATACAACATTTTAAACTCAAGTGACAGACCCACTCTAACAAATATTGACTAGATTTCCAGTTAAAGATGCAGTTCACCGAAAATAAAAGAAAAAAAACATAATTTTTGTTTGATTGGTCCTCCTAGTTATCTGCCATAGAGAGCTATACAATGGAGCTGAATGGAACTCGGTTTATGGCGCACAAAGGAGCAAATAAATAGATTTGAAAAACAAAAGCAATGTCTCTTTCCAGAAAGCATGACCATGTTACTCAAGATAATCCACAGACCTTGTTGTGTACACCCCCCCCCCCCCCCCCCCCCATTAATTACTATGGGATTAGGGTGCTTTTGAGACATATACCAGACATATTTTCCTCCGTGTCTGGGAGGCTGTCCACAACCCACAGGCAGTAATGAGAATCTTTATTTAAGGAATCGCTCGTCATTACTCAGCCACTCCCCCAATTATCGGACTGCCACTGTTTGCATTCAATCATTCTTTTTTTCATTATTTACCAACAAAAAATAGCAGCACAAAACACTGCCGCCTCACTGCTAGAAGGTCCAGGGTTCGATTCCCGCTTGGGGACCAGGTTTCCGCGTTGCCAGGTACCCAGGTGGGGTATCTCCCGGGCCTTTCTGTGTGGAGTTTGCATGTTCTCCCCGTGCTCGCAAGGGTTTCCCCCCCGATAAGATAAACCCAATGGAAAAACATGCACAACAGATCGTTAACGCTGTCGCATCCCTGACAAAGACGGACAGGAGCATTTGGATTGGTCCCCGGGGTGCAGCCCCACGCCGCAGCCCCTATCTGCTCCCGGCTGCCCTTGGGGGGAAGGATGACGGGATGGGTCAAGTGCAGAGACTCAATCGCATCGGCGACACAACAAAAATTGCATGTGTGTGTGTTCCTGTGTGTGTGCCGCCCATTGCATGTGTGTGTCACTGCATGCCGAATAAAGACTTCTTCAAAGTCCAGTTATTATTATTATTATTATTATTATTATTATTATTATTAATTAGTGGTAAGACTTTTGAGTGAAATATAATTAGGGGAAATGCTAGGTAGGTCAACCTTCTCTCTTTCCAGGATGCTGCTGCTATCTCAGAGCAGCATTCCCATCTGGAAGACTCGACAGAAAGAACAACATAATGAGCTGAGGAAGTCATATGAGACTTCCTCAGCTCATTATGTTGTTCGTTCAGTCAAGTCTTCCAGATGGGAATGCTGCTCTGAGATAGCAGCAGCATCCTGGAAAGAGAGAAAGTATTATTATGATCATATTATGAGAACGAGCACTGGAGATTCTCATATGAGAGAACAAATACAATTACAATGATATTAAAGGGGAACTATCTTATAAATGGCCTTTTCCAGTGTTTAGCATTGTTTTCTAGCAATGTGGGGTTGTATCAACACTGTATATGTCACAAATAAAATAAAATTGCGCATTCCTCTAGTTCAGGGGTTCCCAAACTTTTCAGGCCGCGACCCCCAAATACAACAACAAACAAAATAATAATAAAAAAAAGAATTATAATTTTAATTTTTTTTAATAAATGGTTGAAACATGCAAACGTTCAAACGCACACACACTAATAAGCATTGGAGGCTTTTAACCAGGGCCGGACTGGGGAAATCATTCAGGCCAGGAAATATAGTGCAAAATATAGCCCCAGTCAGGCCACTTTTTAAAGTGGAGATGAAGCAGTGAGCAATGTGATCCTAGTTTGTTTGTTGTGTACCTTGTGTAAGACAGGGTTCTATAATCAAATGTGAAATCTATCTTATTTGTCTGAAAAATATAATATAATATCCCTGTTTTCAACATGGGCGCCGCCATTTTGTTGCTGACGTCATGGCTGACGTCATGCCGGGGGTTGGGTGTATACACTCTGGTTAGCTGCCTATATTGAATGGGTCAGTCAGCAAATAAAATGTTGCCTACAAAACAACGGGACCGCGGTGGTTCTGTTTGTATTGCTCCTGGCTGTTCAAACTAATTTTACCATGTGAGAGAGAGGAAAGTTGGTTAATTTCCACAAACTACCAGTGAAAAAAACAGTGTTGTTGACATGTTGGCTCGGGCTGGCTGCACCCAGGCGGCGCGACCAGCCTGTTGGACAGGGAAGGAGGATCTGCAGCGAACACTTCATTGCCTCGGATTATGTTGTTGGGGTGGGATGTTTGTCCAGAAGACCACTAATCAGCTGAAGCCGGACGCGGTTCCCTCGGTCTTCGACAGACAGACCGGCGTTAGCTCTCGGGAGCGATCGCTAGCTAGTTGGCACCAGCCGGGGCCCGGCGTTAGCTCTCGCTAGCTAGTTAGCGTTAGCAACCGGAGCGTCGCGGAGCATTCAGCCTGCTGGCTACCTAGACCCACTTCAACCAGCGTCGCGGAGCATTCAGCCTGCTGGCTACCTAGACCCACTTCAACCAGCGTCGCGGAGCATTCAGCCTGCTGGCTACACAAGCTGTGTAGCCAGCAGGCTGAATGCTCCGCGACGCTCCGGTTGCTAACGCTAACTAGCTAGCGAGAGCTAACGCCGGGCCCCGGCTGGTGCCAACTAGCTAGCGATCGCTCCCGAGAGCTAACGCCGGTCTGTCTGTCGAAGACCGAGGGAACCGCGTCCGGCTTCAGCTGATTAGTGGTCTTCTGGACAAACATCCCACCCCAACAACATAATCCGAGGCAATGAAGTGTTCTCTGCAGATCCTCCTTCCCTGTCCAACAGGCTGGTCGCGCCGCCTGAGTGCAGCCAGCCCGAGCCAACATGTCAACAACACTGTTTTTTTCACTGGTAGTTTGTGGAAATTAACCAACTTTCCTCTCTCTCACATGGTAAAATTAGTTTGAACAGCCAGGAGCAATACAAACAGAACCACCGCGGTCCCGTTGTTTTGTAGGCAACATTTTATTTGCCGACTGACCCATTCAATATAGGCAGCTAACCAGAGTGTATACACCCAACCCACGGTATGACGTCAGCAACAAAATGGCCGCGCCCATAATGCTAAATGCTTCAGAAATGTACACAACAAATCGTTTTTTCTTAGAAACTGCTTATTTTTATAACGTGACTTCTTCTGTGGCTTATCTAAATACTAATGTGATGCTATGAATATGTATTTATCGCACTGCTTCATTTCCACTTTAAGCAGGGGGTTTGGTGGTTCCACCAGGAATTTATTTGTTACAAAGACTTAATTTCCTGCATTCTGGTGCAGGATTTTTTTTATTTGTACCCTTTAAATGCCAGTGTTTGTGATGGCATCACAAATTATTGTTAAAAAAACAGGCTAGCATATGTATGATTAGCAACAACACTGATTTTGATGGATTTTCTGTTTTTTTGTAATGTCAGATTGAAAAGAATACAATCTTTTATTCAACTTCAGCCCTGATCATAACACCACATATTCATTTTATAATTCTAACCCTTTAAATACCAGTGTGTGTGATAGCATATATTTGCAATATATCAAATGCAAAGTAGATTTTTCTGGGGGGGGTTATTACAGGCTAGCACGATTAGCATGATTAGCAACAACAGTTTTTTGCCCAATCACATGCGGCTCCCTTTGTGTGTGTGTGAGAGCAAGAGAGAGAGAGAGATAGTTGCAGTGATCTCCTGGTTGTTCCCCACCTAGGTTATCTAACTATTGGCCTGCTTCTAAATTCAGTGGTCTGACTGCATAATAAAAAATAAAATAAAATAAAGTTTTTTTGGATTTTTATTTTTATAATTTTTTTTTAAATCATCTGGCGACCCCCACTTTGGGAACCCCTGCTCTAGTTCAGATGAGACAAGGTCCTCCCCCACTGAACCAAGCCATTCTGATTTGACTGGTTCGCTGATGTGAATTAGGCACTGATCTGCATATCTCAGCCCCTGGTTGTAGCCACCGCCCACAATCAACAATTCGCTCAACAAAAGAGCGAGTGGAAATAATGCGAAAGCGGTTTCCCTGTCACTGACACTTCCTCAAACGGGTTGACGTGGCGTGGGTGCTGGTGGAGAGGGAGCGGGAGAGAGAGCGGGCGGGTGGGGGAGGAGGGAGAGACGGACGGATAGAGAGAGGGAGAAAGAGGCTCTCATACGGAGCATTTACACACACTCCCGACTGCGTGTGTTTGTGGGGAAACACACGCGCGCTCTCAGAGCATCTCTCCTCTCTCTCTCTCCCTCTCTCTCTCAAACTGTTAAAAATGAATTCCAGCTAGACTATACAGGTTGGATCTGACTTAATTAATTAAGCAATATCAGGGAGGGCTGTTATACTGAATATCCGAACGGCTGTGATTCGGTCATAGGTAATAATCAGCAGAGATGTTGGGGTATTTACTCTGCTTGATGGCTTTTTGTAGGAACAGAATGTTGCAAAAATAAAAATAAAAATGTAAGCCCATCATCTGTAGCCACTACTCAGGGCTCATTGAACAATTTCGGAGAGAGAGCGTGGACAATTTGGACAACTGGATCAAAGATCCATTCATTACGCATGACACAGCAGGCTACTGTCTGAGCAGGAGGCCCTCAATGATCTGTCAAGTTCACTGGACAGGCCCTCGCAAAGTTCTGGATATCAGAATAAAATTCTTTTTTTAAATACAGATCTCGCCTCAGAGTAGAAGCGGATCTCTGCCAAAGCGCATGTGAACGCCTTTTCATTTTATTTTTTTACTGTATGTTCTGTTCTGGCAACATATTTTGGCTAAATAGGCCTTGTTTTATAAATGTGTATACAGAAACAATTCCGTTGCTTTTGTTGATAATATGAATTAAGTGTGGAGTCGCCCAAAAAGAAATTCCTAAATAAAATGGGGTTGTGGTATAAAAAAGTTTCTACCCCTGATCTAGTTCATGCACAAGAAATAATGGCCTGAATTGTCTGAACTGAGTGCTCCAGTGAATCTTTCCTTGTTTTGCTGTTGTGTCCTGATGCTCCTGAGAGGCACAAGACTGCCTACTGTATCTATAAGCTGATGCTCCTGAGAGGCACCGGACTGCCTACTGTATCTATAAGCTGATGCTCCTGAGAGGCACCAGACTGCCTACTGTATCTATAAGCTGATGCATAGTGGAATCTCACTAACACTAACACTAAGCCCCCGGTGAACCATTAATAATAAATGTTAACATCTGCTTTGACTTACGCATACAATGAGCATCTCGGAGCAGCTCTAGTGAATTCACCATACTCCACACTTTGGTGTTGTGACTGTGTGTGTTTCCCAACCCCTTCAAGACATCCATATGTATGACTTGTCCGTTTCCTTCATCCTACTGTACTGATACATTATGCCATATTTGTTTCCTCATTATTCAAATGACGACCAGGGGTTTCTATAAGGGTGTGTGTGTGTGTGTGTGTGTGTGTGTGTGTGTGTGTGTGTGTGTGTGTGTGTGTGTGTGTGTGTGTGTGTTGCATAATGAACATAGACGCACTATAGCATATATACATAGCTTGTGTGGCATGTGTGTGTGTTTTTGTTGTGCATGCAAATGTGTGTCTCTTTGATTTGGAGTCTCTAATTATTTATCCCCGTGTAAGAAAAGTGGACTAAAATAAGATTGAATAAATAATTCATAATCAGTTGTCACCATTGAACTTTAGCTCCACACACTAATTACATACAATGACAGATCTCATTCCCCAATATTTTCCAAAGAGTTCTCTTGGAAGACTTATCTTGGAACCGACTGAGACAGAATCAATGGGTCTCATTCCCGAACGAAGTTACGACAAAATATTTCATCTTAGCCAGATAACGGCCCATTTAAGACATATTAGGGCTGGGAGTGGGAGTCCCCAAACTTTCCTGAGATCTTATTTGATCGTGGCTGAGAGCAGATTTAAGAGTGCTGAGGAGCACACTTAAATATGCTCTCAGCCCACGATCAAATCTCATGATTGATTGACTAATTTAAAATGTTATTATAACTTGACAGACTGTGTTCTCATAGTGATTCCTTCACGTCAACGCTACAGGCCTCCTTGGAATTAATTACTTAATCATAATTAAAATAAATATGACAATATTTGTACGATAAGAAATTACGCATTTGATGTCGGAAAAATAAATAATATGGATTCATCTGATCACAGGGCAGCTGGATTAACCATATCTGAACCAGCTATTTTGGACAAATAATTACTCAGATATTCAAACACAATTATGCAATTATTGTGAAATGATTGAAAATAATAATAATTTAATGCCTTCTGTGGAATTTGTATTTCTTATTTGTTACACATCTGTTTTAATGATTAATTATATACATTTGAAAGAATGCAGGTCAACATGCAATGTATCCCATTGATTGGTATACAATGGGACAGACCTTTGTTTGATTGATTGATTGATTGATTGATTGAAAACTTTATTAACAGATTGCAGAATGGGTACAGTACAGTACAGCTCAATTACATAAGGGGATGCAGACCAGAGAAAGAATTTCGTCTTGTTTACATCAGGGTCCCCCATTTTCAATTCATCATAACATATATGACACACATGACACAGATAGACAGTACTGCTACATCTATACATTTATGACATACCAGATTTGCAAATACAGTACTGTTTGTGATACAAAAAGAGTCCAGAAAAGAGAGTACATTTGACGTAGAAACTGTTGGAGGAGGTTGGGTAGGAGGGGTGGGTGGGGGATAGACTTACACTGTACAAGCAAAACTGTACATTGGAATATTGACAAAACCATACTTGGTCATTTACTGTACATTGGAGGGGGTTGATATAGCTATAAACCTGCATTCCTTCGAATATATCATTAATCAATTAAACGTATATTGAAATACACTATATAGCCTATACACCAACACTGACAGTGGATAAATAAATAAGAACTAAAGCTAATCGGTGGAAATAGACTGCATTAATATTCCATAACAAGTCTTGTGTGCGCCTACAAATTAACAGTAGCCTATAGGCTTAATTATGGAATAATAAGCCATACTGCGTTCATTCATTATGCCCGCCGTAGGCTATATATATTATATGTCATTCATTCATTCATTCATATACAGTACTGCGCGCGCGCGCGTGTGTGTGTCTGTGTGTGCGCGCGCGCTGCGGCAGGTGTGTACCGCGAGCTGTATATGATGCCAATACATTAATCTAATCTAGTTTTGTTGGGCGCAAGCGTGATTACGAAACCTAGCCGCATTTCTCGGAGACGCTCTCTGATTGGCACTGACTGACGCTAGGTTTCGTAATCACGCGGCTCGCAAAGCACTTCCGCCATTCCATTTCACACAGCTGCGTCACCAGTTGCCTTATAAGGAGCTATGGAGGCGTTGTTTTGTATGCAAATGAGCTGAACGGGAACGCGCTTTAGAGTTTAAGACAGAATGCCATTCTCTAAGCAGATATCAGATAATATAATTTGTGCGACCTTTTCAGCCACTTAAGACATAATTATTACCAGCACGTTCAGGACTCAGAGTGTACTTGTCATAGATTATGTCTCAGTGGTTCCAAGATAAGTCTTCCAGAATATATCTTTGAAACATTTTCGGGAATGAGACCCAATGACAAGTTCACTCTGAGTCCTCAACACGCTGGTAATATGTCTTAAGTGTCTCAAACGATCACAGCTGTGATATCTGCATTGGGGAATGGCACCATGTCTCAAACATGAACGCACGTTCCCGTCTAGGTCATTTGCATACAAAACAACGCCTCCAGAGCTCGTTATAAGGCAACTAATGATGCAGCCGTGTGAAAATGAAGCATTTTTAAGTGTTTTGCGACCCATCTAAATTAGATTAGATTAATTGTATTGTCATCATATATAGTACAGCTCGGTCACCTGCCGCAGCGCGCGTGCACACACACACACATGCGCGCGCAGTACTGTATAGCCTATGGCGTAATGAATGAACGCAGTATAGGCTTATTATTCCATTAATGACTTGTTTCATTAGGGTTTAGTAGATACTATATACTGTATATGCTCTGCCCTACGTACAGTATAGGTACAGTCTGTATACAGACTGCACCTATACTGTACGTAGGACAGAGCATATATATAGTATCTACTAAATCCTAATGAAACAAGTAACTAGAATATATTAAGCCTATACTGTTCATTCGTTAGACACGTAGGCCATACTGGCGCACACAAGACTTGTTATGGAATATTAATGCAGTCTATTTCCATGCGATTAGCTTTAGTTCTTATTTATTTATTTATCCACTGTCATTTCAGTGTTGGTGTATAGGCTATATAGTGTATTTCAATATAAGTTTAATTGATTAATGATATATTCAAAGGAATGCAGGTTTATAGCTATATCAAACAAACGTCTGTCCCATTGTATACCAATCAATGGGATATATTGCATGTTGACCTGCATTCTTTCAAATGTATAATTAATCATTAAAACAGATATGTAACAAATAAGAAATACAAATTCCACAGAAGGCATTAAATAATTATAATTTTCAATCATTTCACAATAATTGCATAATTGTGTTTGAATATCTGAGTAATTAAAGTAATTATACATTTGTCCAAAATAGCTGGTTCAGATATGGTTAATCCAGCTGCCCTGTGATCAGATGAATCCATATTATAAATTTTTCCGACATCAAATGCGTAATTTCTAATCGTACAAATATTGTTATATTTATTTTAATTATGATTAAGTAATTAATTCCATGTTGATTGTTGTGTATGTATGTATGTATGTATGTATGTATGTATGTATGTATGTATGTATGTATGCGTAGTATCGTGTATATGTATGCATACCTGCATATACTATGACTATTATTATAATCTATTCTTTGAATTGTATTGGAGATATACTTGAGTTACACAAATTAGCTATAGAGAAATTATT
Source organism: Notolepis coatsorum (assembly GCF_963971535.1). Lineage (NCBI taxonomy): Eukaryota > Metazoa > Chordata > Actinopteri > Aulopiformes > Paralepididae > Notolepis > Notolepis coatsorum. The sequence continues at coordinate 139,713,488 of NC_140170.1, read as the reverse complement.
GGAGGGACTGTGCACCCGCATGCCGTCTACCATGCAGATATGGGCAACCTTTTGTCCCATAACTATAGCCACACTCACCACCTTGTGGCAGGGGTTACTTAATGATAACCCCTCTTTCCACATAACCTTAATAATGTGGAATATCTCCTGTAACCGGTTAGAGGTTGCAGAAATTGGAAGTTCACTGTTGGGTGTTATGTTTGTGTTTTATGTTTGTGTTCTTGTACACAAAGTTTCAGTTATCTATGTTTTTTTTATTTTAATTTTTTTGGTTAAAGGTTTTGAATACATATATAAGAAAAGAGCCTCAAAAGCAGTGCAATGGGGACACTTAAATTAATCTCTCTCAATACAAATGGCCTAAATAACCCAATAAAAAGGAAGAGGATACTGCAAAAACTTAAGAAGGAAGGAGGAGAAATAATCTTCCTTCAGGAAACACACTTGACCAAAGTGGAACATGCAAAGTTGGAGAAATTAGCCTCAGCCCAAGTATTCTTCTCCTCTCACACATCAGCAAAAAGAGGAGTGGCAATCCTCATAAAAAATAACCTCACTTTTAATAAAGAAAAATTTATCAGAGATAAGGAAGGAAGATATGTTTTGGTAACGGGGGAAATAGAAGAACAACAAATAACTTTGATTAATGTCTACAATCCGCCTGGAAAAGGAGCAGATCTAATGAAAATAATCATATCCTTGATAATGACAGAGGTGAAGGGAACACTCATAATGGGGGGAGACCTCAACTTGGTGATGAATCAGAAGGTAGACACCCAAAGTAGAATAAAACATAAATCAGAACAAGCGGCAGTATTATTAAGAAAAACCCAAATAGAGTTGGGACTTTTGGATGTTTGGCGTTGTCTACATCCCCAAGGCAAGGCCTTCACCTTTTATTCCAATGCACATAAGGTCTATTCAAGACTAGATTACTTCTTTATGTTTAAAAATGAGATTTCAAAGGTCACAAAATGTGAAATATTACCTATAACTATAGCAGACCATGCACCAATCATAATGGAATTAAACTTGAAGATGGAACGAGGGGAAACGATTTGGAGGTTAAACAACTCCCTATTTGGCAACCAGGACTTCAAGGAGAAAATAAAACATAGCATGAAGTCTTACTTTGAGATCAATGACAATGGAGAAGTGACATCCACAATACTGTGGGAAGCTGCAAAAGCAACAATACGAGGAGAAATCATAGCATATTCATCCTGGAAAAAGAAGCGAAGAGAGAGAAAAGATGGTACTGGAAAACAAAGTAAAAAAACTACAAGAAGAACATGAGAAAGGGAGGAACAAAGAAGTACAGATACAATTGAACATAGCTAAAAAAGCATTGGAAACTATAGAAATACATGACATTGAAAAGAATCTCATGCTCAGTAGGCAAACATATTATGACAACAGCCCAAAAGCACTGAAAATATTAGCATTTAAACTAAAGAAACAGAAAGAAAAAACTGCAATAGCCACTATCATGGATAACAACTCCACATATAAGAGGGGGAAATCGAAAATAGCATTATGTTTTAAGGATTATTATCAAAACCTCTACACTCCAGAAGTAATAGGTGTGGACCCACAGAAAATTAAACAATACCTAGATATTTTAAACCTTCCCACAGTGTCCGTTCAACAAAATAATGAATTAGTACAACCAATAGTAGAGACAGAAATCCTAAAGGTCATCCAGAAGGGTAAACCGGGAAAAAGTCCTGGAAGTGATGGATTTACTTACGAATTCTACAGGGAGTTTAGATACCTAGTTACTCCCATCTTATGTAGAGTTTTTAATGAGATCCTACAAACAGGAAACTGGCCGGACACATGGAATTCTGCAATCATTACTGTTATACCTAAAGAAGGAAAAGACCCGACAGACTGTGCATCGTATAGACCAATATCGCTCTTAAATGTAGATCAAAAATTATTCACATCAATTATAGCAACCAGACTCTCACATATACTACCTAATATAATTAACTTGGACCAAACAGGATTCGTTAAAGATCGTCTCCTAAGCGACAATGTGCGGCGTACTCTTAATATCATTGATTATGCAGTACAAACAAAGCAACAAATGCTGACATTGACATTAGATGCTGAAAAAGCCTTTGATCGGGTATCATGGCCCTTCATATTTGGAGTATGTGAGAATTTTGGATTCCACCAAACTTTTATTAAAGGTGCTATGCATTATAAATGTAATTTTTCAGTCTCTAGCATTGTATTATAGTAATAGGAGTTCGTATCAATGTGTTTTTGGGCCTAAATACTATATTGGCGAATTCCTCAGCTACAGCCCATCCCCTCTTTGCCTCTAGTAAATCAGGTCATGTTGATTTGACGACCTGGTGCACGTCACAGGGCGCTGTTTATAGCGCACAGTGATGTGATTGGCTCTGTGGTTTTAGTAATGCCCGCCTCCATTCTTGCTACCTGCAGGGTGGAAGGTTTGTCCAGAAGATCACTAATCAGCTGAAGCCTGATGCGGTTCCCTCGGTCTTCGACAGACAGACCGGCGTTAGCTCTCGGGACTCGGGAGCGATCGCTAGCTACTTAGCACCAGCCGGGGCCGGCGTTAGCAACCGGGAGCGTCGTTGAGCATTCAGCCTGCTGGCTACCTAGATCCACTTCAACCAGCGTCGCGGAGCATTCAGCCTGCTGGCTACACAGCTTGTCGGTGTGCTAATAGCCTCTGCAAGCTAACGGTAGCTGGCTAAACAGCTTGTCGGTGTGCTGGAGCCTTTGCAAGCTAACGGTAGCTGGTTACACAGCTTGTCGGTGTGCTGGAGCCTCTGCAAGCTAACGTTAGCTGGCTACACAGCTTGTCGGTGTGCTGGAGCCTCTGCAAGCTAACGGTAGCTGGCTCCAGGCTATTAGCACATCGACAAGCTGCTGGAGCTCCCGACGCTCGGCTGGTTGAAGTGGATCTAGGTAGCCAGCAGGCTGAATGCTCCGCGACGCTCCCGGTTGCTATCATGTGCAGGTCCTCTTCTCAGACCTGTGTGGCAAAGCACTGCACACGCATCATGCAAGCTACACATCGCTGCATGTTGATCAATGGTGGCCCACTCGGTGCATCACAGTGGGCTACTATTGTGCTAACAACAACCGCGGTGTCCGGTTTGTCGGCCGGCATGAGTGCTCGATTTGGGGTGGTTCTCTCCTCCTTGTGTGCCCCCGTTCTCGCGGGTGTCCTGCCGGGGAGCTTGTGGACGCGACAACAGCGGCGGCCGTAGCGTTAGTTAGCTCATAGCTATTGTGTACCACTAGCGTTACGGCGGGCTCGAGCACCCTACGGCTGCCGCCGTTGTCGCGTCCATGGGCTCCCCGGCAGGGTACCCGTGGGGACGGGGGTGTACAGAGAGGAGAGAACCATTTTGTGTCGGGCGTGCATGCCGGCCAGCGAGCCGGACGTCGGGATATGTTGTTAGCACAATAGCTACCAAGCTAAGCTATGTTAGCTTCTAACGGTGTATACACAATATGTACAACGACACAATGATTTACATTATTACAAATATGGTAACGTGGTTGTGGCTTTTACAAATAGTGGTAACATATATATAGATAGACAGTACTGCTACATCTCTATATTTATGACATACCATATTTGTATTGCTACAGTACTGCTCAGTACTGCTATGATGGAGACCAGAGAAAGACTTTCGTCTTGTTTACATCAGGGTCCCCCAATTTCAATTCATGGTAACATATTATATATATATAGATAGACAGTACTGCTACATCTCTATATTTATGACATACCATATTTGTATGTAACCTGAAACCTAATCTCTGACGGGGAGATGGGCGGAGCTATTTGGTGGGTGGCTGTCACTCAAAGCATTCTGCTAGTATGGGTGGAGCCAAGCCAATAATAGCCTGCTTTCATGAGGCTGAAAAATGCTGGTTTTGAGTACAAGATTAGAAATATAAAACAATGATTATTTTTGGAATAAAAATTACAGATGTGTTACATAGACTCACAGGAAGTGTGTAAAGTTGCCCAAATAGTGCTAGGAATAGCAGTGCATAACCCCTTTAAATTGATTAAGGGAATATATAAAGAACCTAACGCAAGAGTAAGAGTGAATGGGACACTCTCTACAAAATTTATTTTAAAAAGGGGGACAAGACAAGGGGACCCATTATCACCCCAAATATTTGCCTTATGCATAGAACCCTTAGCCGAAAGCATAAGGAAAAATATGAGGATAAAAGGTCTCACAATAAAGGAAGATGAACATAAACTAGCACTGTACGCGGACGACATCATAGTGTATCTTACAGATATATATATTTCACTACCGGAGTTACTCGATGAAATGACAAACTATGGAGTTTTGTCTGGATATAAGCTTAATTTAAATAAAACTGAAGCTATGGAAGTAGGTGACCACTTGGAGAAAGACTTCAAAAAACAGTTTAACTTTAAATGGGACCGGAACAAAGTGAGATATCTGGGAATAACTATACCTAATAACCTAGACAATCTACATCAGTGTAATTATGGAAGTTTGGAGAACTCTGTAAAGGAAGATCTGAATAGGTGGAAAATTGTACCTCTCACTTGATTTGAAAAAATTAATATTATTAAAATGAACATCTTGCCACGTTTTCAATTTTTATTCCAAAACATGCCATTATACATAACACCTAAATGTTTCAACGTTTGGGAGGGGCTGCTGAGAAAATGTATATGGGATGAAAAGAAACCTAGAGTCAAACTCAAAATCTTGCAACAAAAAAAAGAAGGAGGGGGACTAGCATTACCAAATTTAATTAATTATTATTACGCAGCACAGGTAAAACCGATTCTAATATGGATGAAAAACGAGATGAGACCCAAATGGAAGTCAATTGAGTTGAATCTAGTGGAATCACTCAGCACATTGATCTTCTCCAGATATAAAAAAGCACAGATCAAAATACACAATTACTCTATATATAACACATTTAAAATCTGGAGGGAAATATGTAAAATAAATAAAATTAAGGAACAAGAAATGATCTGCTTAAGACAAATAGCATGGGACCCAGATTTTTCTCCAAACAGTATTGACGGTTTTTTTAAGACATGGGAAGCTAAGGGCCTCATACGTTTCTATCAAATGTACAATGAAGGAGTGGATTCTTTTGAAAATGTAGCTAATAAATATGCCTGTCATAGTAATCACTTTCACCGATACCTGCAAGTAAGAAGCTACTTAAGAGAAAAAGTCCAAATTAAAACTCTTGAAGATCTCCACCCCCTACTGAAATACATGATAAAGACTCAACAAAGCCATAACCTCAAAAACACAACTGGACAAATCTACAAAATGCTCCAAGAAAACAAAATTGAAGATTTAAGCTATATTAAAAATAAATGGGAGAAGGAACTGAAAACAAACATACCAGATAAGGAGTGGAATCAAAGCTTTAAAGATATCTTCCATTACATAAAATCACCCTTTTGGCAGGAGTATGCTTGGAAAATAAATATGAGGTACTTTAGAACACCATCGAGTATGTCCAAATACGCACAAAATGATCCCGGCTGCTGGAGGGAGTGTGGGGAGAAGAATGCTGACCATACACATATTTTCTTTACATGTAAAAAAAAAAATCAAATCTACTGGTCAGATATTCTAGACATAATGGAACAGATGTTTGAGGAAGTGGGTATAGAAAAACATGATATACTCTTATATATGATATACGCCCCAAAAACCTACAAAAAGAAGAACTATACCTTTTTTTTATTTTGAGAGCTGCAGCACTTAAACAAATTACAAGAGCTTGGAAAAAACTTGAATCCCCGAAAGTAAACAAATGGTTAGAAACTGTAGAGGACATATATAGTATGGAAAAGGTAACCTACAAAATCAATAAGAATGAAAATATGCTGGGAAAAAGATGGGGTCTCTTTAAACTATGGAGGAGTACTAGTTGACAGACAGATCAGTCTTTAAGGAAGATTTTAAGTAACATGAAACAGTGATGATCTACTGATCAATTGTTGGGGAACACCCCTTAGGCCTACAGCTATACCTACAATGACAATTCAAGCCTTTTTACTTATTATTATTATTATTTTATTTAAATTTTTAGTTTTTTGGTTGGTTTCTTTTTTCTATTAATTTCTTATTTGTTTGCTGTTATTATTGTTGTTGTTGTTTGTTGTTTTTCTTGTGTGTGTGTGTGTGGGGACGGGTAGGGATGGATGTTGGATGTGTGCCGGTCCGGGATCTATGCTGGTGCTCGCCCCTTTGTTTGTGTTTTTGTCTCTTGTTTTTTGTATGGGTGATGGGTACAAAAAAAAAGAAAAAAAAGTGTCAAGATTTGGAATATGCGTATGTACATTTGTGTGGGTATGTACGTATGTAAGTATGGACAGGTGCAGTTGTGTATGTATATGTGGGTACACTTACTATACCTAAATGTAAAATGTTTTTAATTGACACAATAAAGTATAAAAAAAAAAGTAATTAATTCCAAGGAGGCCTGTAGCGTTAACATGAAGGAATCACTATGAGAACACAGTCTGTCAAGTTAATAAAATGTTCAATTAGTCAATCAATCATAAGTGTGCTCCTCAGCACTCTTAAATCTGCTCTCAGCCACAGTCAAATCCGATCTCAGGAAAATTTGGGGAATCGCGCTACCAGCCCTATGTCTTAAATGGGCAGAAATCTGCCTAAGAGGACATTTTTGGTCGTAAATCCGTTCGGGAATGAGACCCATTACCTTTAAAAGGGGTTAAGATTATTTCTTAAAGCTGCACTATGCAGGTTTGGGAGCGAACTTTGAATCTCAGCAAAGTATGTAAGTCAATAAATAACCAACAACTGTATATGGTATATTTTCACAACTGAATAAACAAACTGACATCCGAGGGATTTCACTGTGTTGTTTACATAATTATACATCATTACATAATTTACTTCACAAAAAAAGTGTCTTCATTCATCTTTCATTCCAAAAATATTTAATTTGATCTACCTTGACCTTATATAAGAGAAGAATAATTCTCAAATATTTCTTTCCTCCAAAAGTTACACAGCGAAGCTTTTGAGACCTGCTTTCTGTTTTATCGGTAGTGAGTGACAGGGGAGAGAAAGCGAGGGTGTGGCGGTCATGAGCCTGACTGTGATGTTGTGAGCAGGCACGTGCACACATAGAGGCCAAGGGGTGCCTGAGCACCTGCCTTTTTGAGCCTCATCAAAAAAGTGCCTTTTTTTTTTTTTTTTTTTTTTTTTTTTTTTTTTTTTACTGTTACACATATAGACTGCCCTTCCAACTGAAAAATGTCAGGATAGAATCAAAATATTAGGTAAAGAGAGAGAGATGCCCCATATTCCATTGCAGTTTGCACGGCCTCCTCAGCATGCCTCTCCGCGGACCTATATATTTTATGCATAGCGTGGGTGGTGATGATGATCATGATAGAAACCGCTGTTGAATGCTGGTATTACACTCATTGAGGGACACAAAGAAGTCAAGTCCGATGGGATTTGGGAATCTCAAATACAAATCGGGATTGGAATAAAAAATGCATTTATATTAAACAATACAGAATATACAGCACTTCTTGGGGTCTGTAGGGTAAGCACTTATTCCCTCCCTCCTGAACATTTATGGAGATGTATGGGCCTTTTAAGTCAGTGATAAAAGTGTCTTTCAAGGATAAGTGAGCTCCTGCACTGATTATTATAGTTCAATATTCAATATTTGATCACCAAAACCCCCAAAAAACATAAAAAGGGGGCCCCCCCGTCCGAAAAGGGCCCTTAAAAATCGCGCTCGCTTAATATATACACACAAGTGTAGTGCCCTTTTCAGCCTTTGAGCACCTGCCCCTCTAAAGTCCTGTGCACGTCCCTGGTTGTGAGGATACATCAAACTCTCTGTTGTCACCCCTGGACACTTGTCATTTAGGGCCCTCGTTGAGTCTGCAGATCTACACCAGTCGATGCTAGTCAGCAGTATGAAGTAGTAGTCTCGATCCACTTCCAAGTGAACCCTGGAGTGGTTAGTTTGAGGTCAGAGTGCAATCGGGCCAGAGGCAGGAACATGGTCCATAGAAGATCTAATGAGATTGAATGGCTAGTTTTTGTTGAAAGATTTCGTAAATATTGAATTAGTCTTGTGTATAATGTATGAAATCTCTATAAATAATAGAAGGCTTTGTTAGACAGAATGCTGACAGTGAGAAAGCTGTCCTCAAGACATTCCTGGAAGGCGACACCTTGAGTGACTGAGCAGCTGTAGAGTAAGATAAGCAACCACACAGGAAAGCAGATGGGACCTTCTTGTGTAATCTGGGAGAGGCTATTTAAAGTCTGCAAATGCTTGTGAAACAGTGTTTCAATGTATTCATTGTTTTACTCTTAAATACAGTATGATTTGATATTGGAAATGGAACCTGCTGCTGCTTACTTAGACAATTAGATAAAGACCAAGCAACCATATCTAATAACATTACAGTTGACTTTGTTGAAGGCAGAGGTTCTGTGTAGGATTGTTAGTAACTGTCTAACTGCATATATAACTGTTTACACTAGTAACTGTCTAACTGCATATATAACTGTTTACACTAGAGGGCGCTCTAGGCGGAGACACTCAGGAACACCGCCAGGTGGCGAGTATAAATAGTGGTGTCTCCTCCCACTTCTTTCTCTTTCCCCCAGTCTCTCAGGGAGAGAAGACCTGTAGTGTTATTGCTCTGCCATGTGAATAATAAACCACGCCAGTTAAGGCTCAAGATAGAAACCATGCCTCTTGACCACATTATTGTCGCCCTATAGCCGAATTCTGTTAACAGGTTATGGGCCCAGATAATGCCGGGGCGAAATAATGAGGGTACTGTAGCAAGCTTAGCTAAAGTATAGGCTAGGTTAGCGCCGGGAGCACCGCGTGGCTAGACGCTAGGCCAACAAGAGCTAAAGCTAAGCCTACCACCAACGAAGAGGATGGAAAACAAGGGAAGGGGCAAATGGCCATCATTCAATGGAAAAGCAGAGGACTATGAGCTCTGGGAAGAGCGCATGCTATGCTGCATGCATGGTGCGGGGCTGAAGGAGACAATCCTGGCAGCCCCCACGGGAGAACTGACGGAGGAAGAGCAAGCCCTGGACGACCAGCGTAACGCAGATGCGTATTGTGAGTTAGCGCCGCTGCTCGACGACACCAGCCTGGGGCTGATATTCCGCGACACTAAAGACAGAGGCCGAGAAAGCCTGGAGGTGTTGAGAGAGCATTACATCGGGCGAGGAAAACCCTGAGTCGTGGCCCTCTACATAGCACTAACGGCCCTGAGGAAGGGGCCCACCAAGACTGTGACCGAATACGTCAACAGAGCGGAGCAGATCACGACGCCATTGAACAGTGGCGGAGAAGCACCAAGCGATGGGCTAATGATGGCGATGATGATGAGAGGACTACCGGAGCTGTACAAACCGTTCACACTCCTGGTAACACACGGTTCAACGGACATGACGTTGAGACAGTTCAAGGCTAAGTTAAGGAACTTCGAGGCCTCAGAAGATACCCACCCAGCATCCGCGGAGGCGGGATAGAGGGTGCTAAAGGCCAGAGCGACGCCAAGGGAGAGGACCAGGACCACGACGGAACTGGCATGTTGGCGATGCGGAGAGAAAGGCCATCGGAGAAGCGACTGCACAAAGACTGTCTGGTGTAGCTTCTGCAAATCCACGGGGCACACAGAAAGAGCGTGCATGAAGAAACACGACCAGAGCGAGCGATACGCGCATGGGCAAGATGACGCCATGGACGAGACGGCGGCCAAGGACGAGACAGAGGCCACGGACAAAATGGCTGCTACGGACAAGATGGCGGCTACGGACAAGAAGACGGCTGTGGACAGGATGACGACAGCGGACACGATGGCGGCAACGGTCGACGTGAGACGGATCGAGACGACGCCCGGAGAATAACGGGACAAGAAGACTGCGCTTTCGGGGCGCGGACGGTGTGCACCGCCGGACCGGCCCAGCTGCAGCGAGCCCAGAGAAGGGGACTGATCGTGGACACATGTGCGTCGTCCCATGTCATCAACGACAGGAGTCGGTTCAAGAACTTTGACGACACTTTCCACCCGGAGAGGCACAGCATGGAGCTGGCAGACGGGAGACGCACCTACGGATTGGCGCAAGAGAGAGGAGATGCACAGGTATGTCTCACGGACAGTAAGGGGCGCCGGCGTACGGTGACGTTAAAGAACGCTCTCTACGTACCATCGTTCCCACAAGGACTATTCTCTGTAATAGCTGCTACTGCAAGCGGTGCCAAGGTATTCTTCGATAAAGGTAAAGATTTTCTTGTAGAACCAGACGGTACACGGTTTGACATAAAGATGTACCAGAGAGTATATTATCTGCAAACGGAGTGTAATGACAACGAAAAGTGTAATGATAATAATGATATGTGTAGCGTGACGGCCAGTCGCGATATTCAGACATGGCACGAGCTTATGGGTCATTGTAATTACGAGGATTTACTGAAACTGCAAGTAGTGTCAGAAGGCATGCACATTGAAGAAGAAAAGCGTAGACCTGACAAAAATTGTGCAGAGTGCAAAACGGGGAAGTTTACTCAACCGAGATACAGAAATCCCACAGACACAGTAAGGGTACCACTTGCATTAGTTGACACGGACCCAGTAAGCAACGAGTCCATAGGAGGCTTTGGATATGTACTGTCTTTTACAGATGTGTGCACAGGGGCAGTGTTTGTTTACTTTCTCAAAGCAAAGAGTGACACGCCCCAGGCCACGGAGAGATTCCTGGCAGACGTAGCCCCTTATAGTAACGTAGGATGCTTGAGGTCCGACAACGAAACCGAGTTCACAAACAGAGAGTTCCAATCACTGTTGAGAAGGTATAAGATAAGACACGAGACGTCACGTCCATATCCCCCACACCAGAACGGGGTGGCAGAGAGGGAATGGCATAACCTTTTCGAAATGGGTAGGAGTAAGCTAGCAGATAGTAACTTACCTAAGAGCCTATGGCATTATGCAGTGCAAGAAGCCGCTTACACCAGAAACAGGTGCTTTAATAAGCACTCGGGCACCACCCCGTATACAGCACTGACAGGAAAGAAATGTAATCTAGCCAGAATGCACCGATTTGGATCAGTGTGTTATGCGTACCTGCATGACAGGGGAAAGCCCAAGTCCAGAGGGGTAAAAGGATTTTTCGTAGGACACGACAAGGGAAGCCCCGCTTTCCTAGTTTATCATCCCGGTAACGGGAGAGTGCAGAAACACATGCTAGTCGAGTTTGTCACGAAGGCAACAGGTGAGAGCGAGACAAAGACAGAGGAGCCAGAGCTGGACTCCAGAGTAAGGTGTGTAGAAACAGAGACACATCAACCAAATCAAATCAAATTTATTTATAGGGCCCGACAACACACGTTAATGTCCCCATGGGCCGTACAAGTCTTCTTTAAACAAGTCAAGAAGAAAACATAACAATAAGTCAAGAACAGAACAAGAACACCATAAGGTCCAAACATTTTTAGATGAATGCAAATAAATGAAAGAATGCAAGCACTCCCAGACATACCCCACGCGAAGGTAAGGAAAAACTCACTAAAACCCAACAATAGGGAAAAAAGCTCCACAGGCAGTGTGGAGGAGAGAAACCTTAGAAGGGCCATTCAAGGGGGGATCTCCCTTCTTAGATGTTGGTGATAGTAGTGTTGCAGACGGACAGTTGGTAAGCATGCACTCATGTGTGTGGTGAAACACAGATGAGTGCATGCAATAGCAACTGTACATTTTGAAAGATTAAAGATAGAGCTAATAGCGATAGCAACTGAACATTTTGAAAGATTAAAGATAGAGTTGATAGCAGATCTATTTGAGGCACAGGGGCAGCGCAAAGAGGGTCACATCCTCCCCGTCTTAGTCACGGGACATTCAACACTCCGGTCGTTGCTCAGGGACAGCCGGAGACAGGGAGATAGGGGGTGGCGCAGAGAGGGTCGCGAACTCCCCGACATCATCGCGGGACATCCGGCACTCCGGTCACCACTACGAGACCTCCGGAGACAGGGGGGCACGCAGAGGGGGTCGCAATCTCCCGGCCTTCGTCACGGGACGTCCAACACTCCGGTCAACACTCCAGGACAGCAAGTCATACGGAGACAGGGAGACGGGACAGGCGTTAGACAGCTCATGAGATTGTAGTAGGCGGACATAGCAATAGATACAAGTGGTAGGCATATATGTGAATGGAGAAGATATATGAAGTAAGCGTATTATGTGAATAGAATAGAAGTACTTAACCCAGCAATGAAACCGCGTTGACTGTTAATCTGTTAACAGTCTGTTAATACTGTTAATCAGTTGACAGGACCACGGACAGACGGCGGTGAATAACTGATCCAAGGCCTCGGAGGTGCATGTAGAGCAGTCACTACAATCTTGGCCAAGACCCCGAGGCATCCATCACCTTAGTCAGCGCCAGGAGACGGGCACTCAGAGAGAAGGGGGAGGGAGGGGGGGGGAGGGAGGGGGGGGGGAGGGAAGAGTTAGAGAGTTCCCATGTTTGTGGTGCTGCAAAGGAGCAGACATGTAGTACCCTGTAGTGCCATGTAGTACCCTGTAGTGCCATGTAGTACCCTATAGTACCCCGTAGTGCCATGTAGTACCCCATAGTACCCTGTAGTACCCTGTAGTGCCATGTAGTACCCTGTAGTGCCCTGTGGTACCATGTAGTACCCTGTAGTGCCATGTAGTGCCATGTAGTGCCATGTAGAGCCATGTAGAGCCATGTAGTACCATGCAGTACCATGTAGTACTCTGTGGTACCATGTAGTACCCTGTACCCTAACTAAACTACCCTATAGTAAACTACCCAGTGGTACCATGTAGTACCCTGTACCATAACTAAACTACACAGATTAATCTAAAGTTCAGTCCCCGACCAGGTGAGATCAAGGTAGGTTGAAGGAGAGAGAGAAAAGATGAGTCTTAAGCAGGGATTTAAAAGCTTCGACAGAGCAGGCGCCCCTGATGACGGCAGGTAATTTGTTCCACAGGTAGGGAGCGCGGTAGGGAGCGCGTACTAAGTACAGTGTACTTAGTACGGTCGTGCAGGCAGACAGTCAGCAACCCCCAGAGGGTGATGACGAGGAGCACCCGAGGGTGACGTCAAGTGCCCCAAGCAGTGGGAGGTATCCCTCAAGGGAACACAAACCCCCAAAGTATCCCACAGACAGTGGGAGGGAAATGGGTGTATTCAACCAAGTTACCAGAGGGCAGACAGACAGTGGGAGGGAAATGGGTGTATTCAATCCAGGAGGGTATTGAAGGCCACGACAAATACAAAGTGTGGTTCGTAGAAAATTGCTTAAAGGCTGAAGGAGGGTACTCCATGTTTAAATAATGAAGGAGGGTGGCTACACTGCTTAAAGGCAGGAGGAGGATACTCTAGGTTTAAATACGGGAGGAGTAGAATCCAGGTTTAAATACCTGATTAGAGTACATGTCTAAATACTGAAATGGATCCTATGTTTAATCCCAGGTTTAAGTAGAGGTGGGTGATTGTTTAATTCCATGTTTAAGTACAGAGGTGGATGACTTACCATGTTCTCAATGATGTAACTATGTGGGAAATACCCTGAAACGTTTAGACATGTAAGAATGTAGATCAAGGGAAACACCATGTGATCAAAGACTAGACTATCAGTAGGATGCTCAGAAACTGAAAAATGTACAGAGATGCTGTGGGTAGCCTCATTTATTTAACAATGTGTACCCGCCCTGACCAATGGTTTGTAGAGAGTGGATTGTCACAGCATTTGGCTGACCCCATAGAGGAGCATTTGGATTACAGCCAAACATGTTTTTTTTGTTATCTTAAAGGTACAGGATATTGTGTGAGTTAGAATACAGACAGCTCACTGGTTTCGTGGGAAAACAAAGAAGCAGCCCACAATGGTACTATCAACTAGTGAAGCCGAATATACGGCTCTAGCTCTGACCATACATGAGTGTGTTTATCCAGAACAACTGTTAGAAGTGATGGAGATTAAATTACGAGTATATTGTTTAATATGTAATAGGTAATTGGAATGTACTCTCTATACCAGATAAGGTGTTTTTTGAAGATGAGGGGCATTTAGTCAACATCAGTTAAAAATTATGGACACTGTTGTTTATGAGGGCAACCAGGGAACCATTGTGATTGCTAGGAACCCAGTGTGTCAACATAGATGTAAACATGCCAATATAGAAAATATCATCTCATCAGATCTGTCATCAGAGAAGAAAGGATGACACCGGTTTACTGTCCAACGGACGACAGAGTAGCAGACACTATGAGGAAACCTGTTCCAAATTAAAATTGAAGGGATTTGCAAGGGTCATGTTTAATGTGAAAGTATTGACTGTCATACCCTGTTGATGTTTTTGGATTATATTATTTCCTTTGTAAAATGTTTTTCCAAGAAGTTATCCAGTATGCTAAACCCTAAGTGGGAGTGTTGAAGGCAGAGGTTATGTGTAGGATTGTTAGTAACTGTCTAACTGCATATATAACTGTTTACACTAGAGGGCGCTCTAGGCGTAGACACTCAGGAACACCGCCAGGTGGCGAGTATAAATAGTGGTGTCTCCTCCCACTTCTTTCTCTTTCCCCCAGTCTCTCAGGGAGAGAAGACCTGTAGTGTTACTGCTCTGCCATGTGAATAATAAACCACGCCAGTTAAGGCTCAAGATAGAAACCATGCCTCTTGACCACATTATTGTCGCCCTATAGCCGAATTCTGTTAACAGACTTATTCAACTCAAGGTTTATTTAACTAAACTAATACATATAAACTGGATCAAGTAATCAAAAATCAATAACTGCTTAGACTAAGGACCACATTATAGATAAATTGAAAACTAGACTGATCTTTAAAGTACAAACTATACTTCGAGTGTTGAAAAATAATGAAGGGATATGAAGTGTTTGGATTCTATTGTTCTGGTTTTAAAACTTAGTATATAGTAAAGTATTTGTGTTGTGTTAAAGTGCCAAGCCAATTAATTTGTAAAGATCCTTACAATTTAGTAGTCTGTTGAATAACTGTATTAGGCAGCTGTCACTGGGTGTCGGTTTGGCAGTTTGACCTTATTAACCCAAAATGGAAGCGCTCTCCAAAACCTGCCACATCAGCACCTAAGCAGCCAATCCTATTGGACAGAAGCAGCGAGCCACAGTAAAAAGTTATGATGTCACAACTTACTATATAAACTGAGCTCTGTAGACAATAGGGAGGAAGAAAACCCTCCCGACCAGGCAAGATGTGACGTGTGATTATAAATGTGTGTGTAAAGGCTTTGAGGCCTGCTAATCTAGTTTGTAAAGGCATTTTTAATGGCCTAGGGATATGTATTGCGCGCCAGAGCAAGGTCACATTGACCGCTATTCTGTGAAATTGATAACCAATGTAGATCATATGTTTATGATCTGATCCTTCTGTATTTATTGAATCATTCCTTTGGGGTTTTACAAATAAAGCCTATTATTATTATTATTATTATTATTATTATTATTATTATTATTATTATTATTATTATTATTATTATTATTATTATTATTATTATTATTATTATTATTATTATTATTATTATTATTATTATTATTATTATTATTATTATTATTATTATTATTATTATTATTATTATTATTATTATTATTATTATTATTATTATTATTATTATTATTATTATTATTATTATTATTATTATTATTATTATTATTATTATTATTATTATTATTATTATTATTATATAGTATGGGCGTATGGGTATGGGAATGGGCCTGGCGCCTGGCCTGCCTGAGTCAGATTCCCGGTAGGAATTATGGTCCCAGTCCGCGACTGACCCTGCCTATGGACATTCAGGGGGCTAGCTCATTAAATACTTTCAAAAGTAAGCTAAAAACATACATCTTCACCGTAGCCTTTTAATGTCTATTTTATGTGATACTGATGGAGTATTAAAGCATCGCACAGGTGCGGGTGCAGGAAGGCTATAGAGGCGCTTCTCATTTATGACTGGAGTCAAAGTGTATGTGGTGTCGAAGCGACATTCATAAAGCATACAGCTATTGGATACAGTATTAACAACTTGTGGATTCATAGAGCATACAGCTATTGGATACAGTATTAACAACTTGTTGATTCATAGAGCATACAGCTATTGGATACAGTATTAACAACTTGTTAATTCATAGAGCATACAGCTATTGGATACAGTAATAACAACTTGTTGATTCAAAGAGCATACAGCTAATGGATAATGAGATGATGTGATTTATTACATTTAGGCCTTAGATGATGTCTATACTATGTTAAAATGTGATTATTGTACTGTAAATTAGAGCTATTATTTTGCACTACTTATATTATTGTACTTATAAATAAATAGACTATATATAAATAGACTTTAGTCTATTTTATGTAAATTTCATATAAATGCTATGCTAATTGTATGCCTATTTTTACAGATCTGCCCTTTATGCATTGCTTTTATTCTGCCAATGTTATGCACATTTTATGTCTATGTCTATTTTATGTCTATCTTGTGTCTATTTTACTGCGGTGAAACACTTTGGGCTGACATTCTTGTATGAAAGGTGCTATACAAATAAGTAATAAATATTATTATCATTATTAAAAGGAAGAACTGCAAACAAAAGTAACACTTTGACTCATGATTCAGACCCTTTCAAAGGAGCCTAGGTGTGAAAGAGTCCTTAAAATAGAAGTGGACAGATAGAGATGTATTAATCTGGCTGCTCCTTTACAGAATATCTCTATGAGGCAGGGCACTCCAAACCTGATATAGGCCTATTTATAAAGGTTAAGTGGGCATTGTCACTATCCCTTGCTATCCCTGATTTGCTGCTCTCTCTGTCGGGCCAGGGACTTTTTTACATACCCATGGTTGTACCAGACTTTATACTTAACTCTTTCCTTTAATTTTCATTAATTGAATTTGTGTTTATACAGGAATAGGATTTTTTGTTTTTAATAAAAACGTGTTGAAAGACAAAAACTGTTTTTTAGGGGCCCAATTCAGTGTGGTTTTGAATGGGTTCCTGCCCTATAGAGAAAAGAAGACAATGTGTAAAAGAAAGATACGGAATGATTTAGAGAGGGGAGTTAGGGAAGAGAAACAGAGGAAGAATATGAATGGAAGAGCAAAGGAGGAGGAGGATTCATGACTATATGACTGAGTGTGTGTTTTAGTTGTGGTGTTTAAATGTATGTAATGTTGGTAGTGTTCTAATGGACTGGGGGGGGGGGGGGGGGTACTCTTCCAGATGGGTGTAAAGTGATACATTATTTTTGAAACTTTACACTACATTTCTGTGTGTGTGTGTGTGTGTGTGTGTGTGTGTGTGTGTGTGTGTGTGTGTGTGTGTGTGTGTGTGTGTGTGTGTGTGTGTGTGTGTGTGTGTGTGTATTTCTCCCTGAGGCCTATAATCTCGCAGGAACACAGTGGCCTGTAAGATATAGTATAACTGTATATTGTATAGTAGTGTACATAGGACTCATTCCCTTTTTTTTGTATACATTTTTTCTCCCCCCCCCCCCCATTTATTTTTTATTTTTCACCCATCCCAATTTTGTCGTTATGCCAATTCCCTTCCCGGTCGTTGCGCGCATTTCCCCCCCCACTTGCCGGCCTAGGGAGGGTTGAAGACTATATGTCTCCTCCGATACATACAGCCAGCCACTTATTTTCACCTAACAGCGAGGACTCTTACCGGGGGAGTGTAACGCGTGGGAGGATCACTACCTCCCCTAGATCCCTTCCCTGCTGAGCAGGCGCCCCGACCGACCAGTAGGAGTCGCTGTTTACAACGACCAGGACACATACCCCACCGGCTTCCCACCCGCTAACACTGCCAATTGTGTTAGTAGGGACGACTGACCAAGCCGGAGGTACCGCTGACAGCTGGATTAGAACCCAGTGTCTCTGTGGTGGTAGGCAAGCTCTTAGTCCGCTGCGCTACCCAGCCGCGCCAGGACTCATTCCTTTTAATTCGTAAGCTTAGCATTGTATTGTATTTTATCTTAGTACTTTTATCATGTCTATTTTATTCTATTATTATCTGTATTTTTTCAAAGCGGGCATGGCCACCTTCATTTCACTATATGTCTTGTGTGTATGTATGTGATGAATAAACCTCTTGAATCTTGAAATCTTGAGATACTGACCCTGCAGTTGCTGAGCTCCTCCGCTGCAAAGATTATGTTACCGCACTTCTTACCCGGAATCCCACTGGATGGAGAGAGTGAAAGAGATAACGAGAGATAGAGAGAGTGAAAGAGAGAGACAGACACAGAGAGAGAGAGGGAGAGAGAGAGCAAAAGAGAAAGAGAGCGAGAGTAAAAAGAGGGAGAGACACACAAAGAGGGAGAGGGGTGAGCAGAAAAAAAGAGGAAACAAGTCATACACACCCACACACATAGGCACACACACACACACACACACACACACACACACACACACAGGCGCACACACACACAGACGCACACATACGCACACACACACGCACACAAACACTGATGTGCAGCTAAATGTGAGAGGCTATCTATTGCCAGACCACATAATCACTGTCCTTATTCCATTCCACTCTGTTCCCTGCCCAAGTGATTACTGATCACAGAGCAGTCCATCACTTTACATTATGAAGACTAATAATACGAGCAATGACAGAGGTCCTGATCCTGAATCAGATCTTCAGAAGGCATTATTATCCTCTATGGAAAGAGACCAAAGGATTTCTCATATGTTACACGCGGAGACACATTACCAATCTTCTCCGTTCGACAGATCACCATCCCATTCTGCCACGCTCATTTCTCCCGAGGGGAACATTGGACTTTCTAACCAGTGATATACAAGTGGCCGCATCTCGGTAATTGTAGTGAAATAGGATCTTGATTGGAAAATGTGGGACGAAATTAAATCATCTTTTTTCTTCTTCACCAGAGGCGGATTCCCTAGCTATAAGGGAGAGGCTTGGTCATTTGTGTTGCTCTGTCAAGAACCTCAGTACGAGTAGGCCTACTGCTTTGGGAATCCCTCTTGTGTGGTAGACTCAGCAAGTTTCTCAAGTTCAAGTTTCTTTAATAGTTGTCATACAGAAGTACAGAATACTTTTATACAAAATGCTTCTTACTGTTTCGCTCCAGAGACTGTGTTAGACAAGATAGTATGAAATAAAATAGTATAGCATGTAAAATAGAAGTAAAAATAGAGGTCACAGTGTTCAGTATAGACATATGTACAATGTTTGATGCAGAATAGAAGTAACTGAGTTACCATACAATATACAATATACTATGCAATGTACTAATATACAATACTATATAGTGCAGAGCAGAAATGGGATGAGGTACAATTTAGGTACAATTTACAGTAAGGTGTGCGAGTTGTAGTGCAAATCCTTTACCAATAAATATAAAGTGTAAAGTGTGTTTAGGTGTTCTAAAGTGTGGAGAGTGGGTGCTGCAGTGTGGTTGTTTAAGTGAGTGTGTGCGTGTGGGTGTGTGTGCTGTGTGCATTTGATGGTTGCTGCATAGTGTTTATTGTTCGTTGAGCAGCCTGATGGCCTGGGGATAGAAGCTCCTTCTGAGTCTTTCTGTGCTCGCCTTAAGACTCCGGTATCGCTTGCCTGACCGCAGCAGTTCAAAGAGGCAGTTGTTCGGGTGGCTGGAGTCCTTGATGATTCTCTTAGCCTTCCCCCTGCACCGCTTGTTGTAAATGTTCTGGAGGGTGGGAAGCCCACCTCCAATTGTGCGTTCGGCTGAACGTGTCACTCTTTGTAGTCTGCTACGGTCTTGTGCAGTGCTATTCCCAAACCAGGAGGTGATGTTGCCAGTCAGGATGCTCTCGATTGTACATGAATAGAAGTTCCTAAGGATCTTCTGACTGACTTGGAACTTCCTTAGGCGCCTGAGGAAGTAGAGGCGTTGTCGTGCCTTCTTCACAACACTGTCAATGTGTGTGGTCCATGTCAAGTCCTCGGATATGTGGGCTCCGAGATACTTGAAACTGTTCACTCTCTCAACCGGTGCCCCGTCGATGCTGAGGGGGCTGTAGTCCTTGACCCCCGACCTCCTGAAGTCCACAATCATCTCTTTTGTTTTGCTGACGTTCAGGGAGAGGCAGTTCTCCTGACACCACTGTGACAGATTCTCTACCTCTTCCAGGTAGGCCCTCTCGTCGTTGGCAGAGATCAGGCCCACCACTACTGTGTCATCAGCAAATTTGATGATTGTGTTGTTGTTCCGCTGTGCCACACAGTCATGTGTGTACAGGGAGTAGAGGAGGGGGCTCAGAACACAGCCCTGGGGGGCCCCTATGTTGAGCGTGATGGATGAGGAGGTGCAGTTGCCTGCTCTTACCACCTGCGGTCTGCCCGTCAGGAAGTCCAAGACCCACTGGCAGAGGTCATAGTTCAAGCCCAGGTCCCTGAGCTTGGCTATGAGTTTGGAGGGGACTATGGTATTGAATGCTGAGCTGTAGTCAATGAACAGCATTCTCACATAGTTCCCCTGCCTCTTGTCCAGGTGTGATGCTGCTGTGTGCAGCACATGGGCTATGGCATCCTCCGTGGATCTGTTAGGGCGGTATGCAAATTGCAGGGGGTCCAGGTTGATGGGGAGGGAGGAACAGATGTAGCCCTTCACTAGCTTCTCAAAGCACTTCATGGCTATGGAGGTGAGGGCTACAGGGCGGTAGTCGTTGAGGCAAGGGGGCGTAGATTTTTTGGGTACAGGGATGATGGTGGACTTCTTCAGACAGGTGGGGATGACAGCCTGTTCTAAGGACAGGTTAAAGATGTCAGTGAATACCGGGGCCAGTTGGTCGGCACAGACTTTTAGGACGTGGCCGGGGATGCCGTCCGGTCCTGCTGCCTTCCTGATATTCACTTTTTTAAAGGTCCGCCTCACCTCATGCTCTGTTACCCTGAACACTGAGTCTCCATCAGCAGACCCCCCCCCCCCCCATTGCCGTGGCTTGTAGGCTGGTGTTGTTATTCACAGCCTCAAACCTCGCATAGAAGGTATTGAGATCATTTGCTAAGGAGATGTCACTGTTCAGTTTGAGGGAGGTGCCTTTGTAATCTGTCATTGTTCTGAGGCCCTGCCACATACCTCTAGAGTCAGCCTGTTCAAACTGAAGTTCAACTTTATCCCTGTAACACCGTTTTGCCTCTATTACTGCTCTCCTGACGTTGTATCTTGCCGTCTTGTGTTCTTCCATGTTGCCTGTCGCCAGCCCGGTGTTGTAGGCTGAGGTGCACACTTTCAGAGCCTCACGGACGGATTTATCTACCCAAGGCTTTTGATTTGGGTAGATTCTAATTGTGGTAGAGGGGATTGTTTCTTCTACCAGAGTACAGACAAAGTCGAGCACCGTTTCAGTGTATTCGTTAATATTGGCTGTGTTATCACGGAATACACTCCAGTCTGTGCATTCAAGTGCAGCTTGGAGTGTCTCCTCTGACGTCACAGTCCAACGCTTAACCTCTCGCGATACTACCGGCGTTCGCTTGAGACTTTGTTTATACTTTGGCAAAAGAAAGATGGCGGCGTGGTCCGATTTACCGAATGGACTAAGAGCCTGTGACTTGTACCCATTCTTAAATTGCGAGTATACATGGTCTAATATGTTCTCGCCTCTGGTGGGACAGGTCACATGCTGATAGAAATTCGGCAAGACCTTTTTAAGACGCGCGCTGTTGAAATCGCCCAGAACCAAAATGGCAGCGTCAACATTTGCTGTCTGGAGTTTGTTTACCTCGTCGTGTAGTTTTGAAAGTGCTCGCGTGTGGTGGAATGTACACTCCGATCATGATGATGGACGTTAACTCCCTCGGGAGAAAGAAGGGTCGGCATTTGATGGTAATATACTCCAGGTCTGGGGAGCAGTGGTTAGACAATTCTTTTGCATTGCCTATATCGCACCACTCCTTGTTTACCATGAAAGCAATGCCGCCTCCTTTCGTCTTTTGTGACTCTTCTGCCGTCCGGTCCTTGCGGAGAACGAAGAAGTGGTCTGCCGGTTCTATTGCATGATTTGGGACATCTGGAGACAGCCAAGTTTCTGTGAAACAGAGGACGTTGCAGTCCCGAATGTCCCTCTGGAATTGGATCCGTGCTCTGATGTCGTCCAGTTTATTTCCTATCGATTGCACATTGGCCAACATTATGCTGGGCAATGTGGTTCTGTGTCGTCTATTTCGGACCCCAGCTCTTCTTCCTCGCCGTCGCGCCTTCTCCTTGCCATGGCCACAACAAAGGATTTCGGCGGGCCACTGCTGTTGTTCAGCAATCCGATCCAGAGAGCAATCCAATCGGTAAGTTTTCCTTAATCCAATGTAAATGATTGACTGACGGTCATACACATATAATGCACCAACAGTTGGTGCAAATAAAACTCTTAAAACTATAAAAATGAACAAAAGTAAGCACAGTCTCGACGGAGCGATCAGAAAGGCAGCCGGTCGGAGCAGCAATGAAGACAACTTTTATCGGTCGGTGTAGTTGACCAGTAGAGGTTAGAGGTTATCCATTGCAGATCATATAATCAGTAGAGCGTTGGTTAGACTTCCTGTCCAGACGAACCTCTAACATTATAGAGGAATTTACTCCCCCCAACACAAACACACACACACTTAACTTTTTTCTTTTTTTTTCTTTTAAGTAATAGTTAGATATCCAGGATAAATATAGGCCTAAACATAGTATATATAGAGTATAAAAATTATATTAATAATATTGGAATATAAACATAATCAGGAGAAATATAGGCCTAAACATAGTATACAGTATAAAGGTTATATTACTAGAATACACAGGCTACAAAATGTAGAACGACCACTTATTACTGTAATATGTACTGGCGTCTTGCAACACCTTCTGTCCGCCCTCTCGCTCTCTGAAAGCAAAATGTAATGAAGGGTGGCATGAAGTGGAGACTGTGTTGTGAGTACTGCATCTGAACAAGTGCCTCAGCCTGATAGCTCCCCACTCAGTCCCGACTCGCACGCTTCCCTAGAAGCGTCCGGTCCACACCGGCTGCTAATCTACAATCAGAGGCTCCTGTCTCCTTCCAAGTGATGGAGGGGAGTATAAACGTTTGACAGCCCTGAGGACAACGCAAGTTCGTTCTGCCAGGAACATGTGGGGACACCGCTCCCGAACCGCCACACTCGTTGTTTTTCCGCTCGCTTGCCCCCTGTGTTTTCTTCCCCCCTCGCCTGTCCCTCATGTTAAGCCCCCGGGACTCCCGACTATTCCCGGGAGTTGTTTAGGCAACCTTGACCCACTACATATACAACATGGTAAGAACCCATTCTACATTGTTAAGACACACATACATAGACACCTGCTTCCCGACACATTTATTAAATACACAGTTCATATCCCGGGCGTCCGACCTGCCCACACTACACCACCACAGTAGTTTATCTTTTATTGTTCTGTTTGCCTTGAACCTTGTATAAATAAATACATGCCGTTCTTCCTCTTGAACCTGTTGTGTTGCCTTAATATGGGTCACGTTCCTCTATTCCCATAACAGACTGTTTAATATTAGGCATGTGACTCCTCTTTGCTGTGTTCCTTGCTCTTGGATCCTAATTAAAATGCTGGGTGTATATTTGCCACAGGCCAGAACTAACAATGCTATAATGGTCTCAACTGACACAACGAGGTATAATGCGAATGAGAAGGAGAACACAAAACAAAATAGTTGCCATGAATAGTAAAATCCCCAAACCAATTGCGAACCACAGAGATGGAAGATAAATCTTCCATTATCTACGTTGATGATTCCCTGTGGGCGTTGATGCATCCCACTCGGGTACATTATACAGTAACGATTAGTTCCATCCACTCCAAGCTTTTGGCTGTGAGCAGGAAGGAGTGATGCTGTGCTGAGTTTCAAGGCTGTTAATCTAAACATCCAGAAGTGGATGCTTGTGGACACACACGCACACACATGCGCACACGCACGCACACGCACGCACGCACACACGCACGCACGCACGCACGCACGCACGCACGCACACACACACACACACACACACACACACACACACACACACACACACACACACACACACACACACACACACACACACACACACACACACACACACATACACACACACACACACACATACACACACACACACACACACTCACACACACACACACACATACACAAATGCATAGTGCACACACGCACTCATGTACACATGTGTGGCATTCATAGCCTCATTGAAAAGCAGTTTAAAATGTCCTTGAACCGTGGTTTAACCTCTTAGTGGAGAGGAGAGGCCTTGTGTCTTTCCCACTATGCTGTTGTGACAGAAACATTATTACACAAGGCTGAAGCCCATGCCTCATTCTTCCAAGGAAGATATCCCAAAACACACACACACACACACACACACACACACACACACACACACACACACACACACACACACACACACACACACACACACACACACAAATGCGCACATACACACACACACACACACACACACACACACACACACACACACACACACACACACACACAATACCACAACGCACATCCATGTGCATAAACATAGATGAACATGTGCACATTAACTTAATATTCCACCCTTCTTCCTTGTGTCATGCTGGTATAATCACGTGAGTGTGGCTGCATGGGAGGCAGGTAAAAGAAACCTCAATTGCAGTCAATTTGAGATTATAATTAAGTCAGGCCATCCTCTTTCCTCTCCTCCCCCTCTGTAATTTTTCAATCAATCACTCCCTCCCTCCATCTTTAACGAGCTGCGCTAATGTTGATGTATGAGCTTCCGTCTGGGTGGTGACGTCCCTATAATGTTTCTCTACATGTTTAACTGCAACCTTGTCCTGACTTTCACATGTACTGTAGGAGTGGGGAAGCCGGTGTCACGTACACGTCTACACAAAAACACACAACAACACACAAATACAGTAAACAAGTTGCACATACAGGTACAAACTCACATGTAGGCACATACAATATACACAGAAACACACACCCGTTCTCATAGAGCAGGGGTGCCCAACCTTTTTTGAACCAAGATCTACTTTTTAATTTGCCACCTAGCCGAGAGCTACAGTACCAGCCCAAATTTGTCCTACTCTCGGCTAGTATTAGTAGTAATAGTATTAGTAATACTCATTCAATATGCACATGACAGAAAATATTATATGGCATATAATATTTTCTGTCATTTGCATATTGAATGGGTATATAATATAATATGATATTTTATATATCATTGTAACACTGTTGACTGTTCATGTAACAGTGTAGTGTAGGAATTACAAGAATGACGAGACTAACTTCTCACGTTGGGCATGCAGGCAGCATGACCCATTTATTTCACACTCTGCATACACAGACAACACACACTCAATTCAATGGGCATGAGAAAACATGAGTTTACATTGCCAAAGCAAAAGTGGAACAATACAATCAAAACAAAAATGATATATGTACAATTAAAAGGGAATAGGAATGATGTGTAAACAGAGCTGTCACATTGCAACTGACAACACACTAGTGTTGTCACGATACTGGAATTTCGAACTTCGATACGATACCTTGAAAAGTATCGATATTCGATACCATTTTCGATACCACAGGGAAAAATGTTAAATCTTAAAATGTAAAAAAATAAAAAATAAAGATAAATATATATATATATATATTTTTAACTAAATGTTGCTTTTGTTGCTGGTCGATTCTCCTCAGCTTCTCTCTGGTACTATAAGAGAAGATAAATATAACACTTTTAAAACCCTTTGTTTATCTTTAGATCAGACATTTAAAAATAACTAAATGATCTAATCTTAGAAATTAAGTAAA
The DNA here is from genome assembly GCF_963971535.1 of Notolepis coatsorum. NCBI lineage: Eukaryota > Metazoa > Chordata > Actinopteri > Aulopiformes > Paralepididae > Notolepis > Notolepis coatsorum. The sequence goes on along the minus strand of NC_140170.1, from coordinate 139,687,543 downwards.
GTGAAATTAACCCTCACCACTATGCTTAACATTAACCCTTATTCTAACTAGGGATGGGCATTTTTAAGAAAAATCCAGATCGATTGATCGCATGCTATACTCAAGTGATCGTGTATTACTCGTTAAAAAAAATATATATGTATATATATATTTAAAAAAATCTTGTTTTCTTTTTACTTACTTTTGTTCATTCACGGATATGTTTAATAAAACCAACAAACAGTTATAATCTTACACATACATGTGAAACAAAAATTTGTAAAAAAAATATATATAATACGGTAATTACAATTCTTTTTTTTTTCATAAAAATTATTATTCATTTAAGATAGATTTTTCTCATAGCTGTGAGAGCGCATCCCTAACTCTAACCTGCACTTTAAAATGGAGAGATCTCTCATCATCCTGCCAATTAAGTCTAGCGGACTCTCCATATACAGTATAGGCCACACCTTGTCATTTCCACACTATCCTTGACCCCTGGAAGCACTGCCACCCTGTCCTTGACCCCTAGTGTTGCTGTGGATGAGTGGTTGCCTTCATTGGTGGCCTTATAGCCCTGATCTTCCAGTTTTTGGAGGCCCAGACAAAAAGTCCCCAATCAGAGGCAAATCAACGTTCACTAGGCGTGTGCATGCCGGCACTCCATCGCCATGGGTGAATTTGAGACGCAAGCCGAGAGACTAGCCGATGCATTGCAGATTCCCCACAGATATCAAGAAGGCTAAATATCTGGATGCTGTCGGGGACAGGCAATAAGCTACAGCCAATGAGAGCGCAAGACACAGGAAAGGGAGAGAGGGAGAGAGAGAGAGATAGAGAGAGAGAGAGAGAGAGAGAGAGAGAGAGAGAGATCATTCTGCTGTGGTTGAGTTACATTGACTTTGAACTAGTGAGGGACCACAAACAGAATGAAGAAACTCTGTCTTGAAAAGCTGCCAATTCATAAGCTGCTTGACTGAATCAGAACAAGACAATGGGTCTCATTCCCGAACGAAGTTACGACAAAAAAATTCGTCTTAGCCAGATTTCGGCCCATTTAAGACATATTAGGGCTGGGAGTGGGAGTCCCCAAATTTTCCTGAGATCAGATTTGATCGTGGCTGAGAGCAGATTTAATAGTGCTGAGGAGCACACTTAAATCTGCTCTCAGCCACAATCAAATCTCATGATTGATTGACTAATTTAAAATGTCATTATAACTTGACAGACTGTGTTCTCATAGTGATTCCTTCACGTCAACGCTACAGGCCTCCTTGGAATTAATTACTTAATCATAATTAAAATAAATATGACAATATTTGTACGATAAGAAATTACGCATTTGATGTCGGAAAAATTAATAATATGGATTCATCTGATCACAGGGCAGCTGCTTAACCATATCTGAACCAGCTATTTTGGACAAATGTATAATTACTAGGGATGTCCGATATTATCGACCGACCGATATTATCGGCCGATATCGGCAGTAAAATGTGATATCGGAAAATATCGGTATCGATAAATTTTTTTTTTTTTTTTTTTACATTTATTTAGCCTTTATTTACCCAGGCAAGCAAGTAAGAACCAATTCTTATTTTATTTATTGTCAAAAGTATGCATGTTGGTTTAATTCAACAACAAGAGATATGTAATGTTAATTTTTACTTTTTTAATTATCATATTTTGCACAGATAATGCTTACATTTAGAAAGCCTTTTGAATGCATCCAGTGAAATTATTAATTACCTGAAATTATTCCGTTTTTTTGGGGGGAAACCCTGCATATATCGGTATCGGTTGATATCGGTATCGGTATCGGTATCGAAATTAAGAGTTGGACAATATCGGAATATCGGTATCGGTAAAAAAGCCAATATCGAGCATCCCTAATAATTACTTTAATTACTCAGATATTCAAACACAATTATACAATTATTGTGAAATGATTGAAAATAATAATTATTTAATGCCTTCTGTGGAATTTGTATTTCTTATCAAATCAAATCAAATTTATTTATAAGGCCCGACAACACACGTTAATGTCCCCATGGGCCGTACAAGTCTTCTTTAAACAAGTCAAGAAGAAAACATAACAATAAGTCAAGAACAGAACAAGAACACCATAAGGTCCAACAAATTTAAAATAAATGCAAATAAATGAAAGAATGCAAGCACTCCCAGACATACCCCACGCGAAGGTAAGGAAAAACTCACTAAAACCTAACAATAGGGGAAAATGCTCCACAGGCAGTGTGGAGGAGAGAAACCTTAGAAGGGCCATTCAAGGGGGGATCTCCCTTCTTAGATGTCGGTGATAGTAGTGTTGCAGACTAACAGTTGGTAAGAATGCACTCAAGTGTGTAGTGAAACACAGATGAGTGCATGCAATAGCAACTGAAAATTTTGAAAGATTAAAGATAGAGCTGATAGCGATAGCAACTGAACATTTTGAAAGATTGAAGATAGACCTGATAGCGAATCTATTTGAGGCACAGGGGCGGCGCAAAGAGGGTCGCGTCCTCCCCGTCTTAATCACGGGACATTCAACACTCCGGTCATTGCTCAGGGACAGCCGGAGACAGGGAGATAGGGGGCGGCGCAGAGAGGGTCGCGAACTCCCCGACATCATCGCGGGACGTCCGGCACTCCGGTCACCACTACGAGACCTCCGGAGACAGGAGGGCACGCAGAGAGGGTTGCATCCTATTTGTTACACATCTGTTTTAATGATTAATTATATACATTTGAAAGAATGCAGGTCAACATGCAATGTATCCCATTGATTGGTATACAATGGGACAGACCTTTGTTTGATTGATTGATTGATTGAAAACTTTATTAACAGATTGCAGAATGGGTACAGTACAGTACAGCTCAATTACATAAGGGGATGCAGACCAGAGAAAGAATTTCATCTTGTTTACATCAGGGTCCCCCATTTTCAATTCATCATAACATATATGACACACACGACACAGATAGACAGTACTGCTACATCTATACATTTATGACATACCAGATTTGCAAATACAGTACTGTTTGTGATAGAAAAAGAGTCCAGAAAAGAGAGTACATTTGACGTAGAAACTGTTGGAGGAGGTTGGGTAGGAGGGGTGGGTGGAGGATAGACTTACACTGTACAAGCAAAACTGTACATTGGAATATTGACAAAACCATACTTGGTCATTTACTGTACATTGGAGGGGGTTGATATAGCTATAAACCTGCATTCCTTCAAATATATCATTAATCAATTAAACTTATATTGAAATACACTATATAGCCTATACACCAACACTGAAATGACAGTGGATAAATAAATAAGAACTAAAGCTAATCGGTGCACTGGAAATAGACTGCATTAATATTCCATAACAAGTCTTGTGTGCGCCTACGAATGAACAGTAGCCTATAAGCTTAATTATGGAATAATAAGCCATACTGCGTTCATTCATTACGCCCGCCGTAGGCTATATATATTATATTTCATTCATTCATTCATATACAGTACTGTGCACGCGCGCACGTGTGTGTGTGTGTGTGTGTGTGTGTGCCCGCGCGCTGCGGCAGGTGTACCGCGAGCTGTATATGATGCCAATACATTTTTTGATGGCACGCAAGCGTGATTACGAAACCTAGCCGCATTTCTCGGAGACGCTCTCTGATTGGCACTGACTGACGCTAGGTTTCGTAATCACGCGGCTCGCAAGACTCGCAAAGCACTTCCGCCAACTCATTTGCACACAGCTGCGTCACTAGTTGCCTTATAATAATAATAATAATAACTTTATTTGTATAGCACTTTTCATACAGAGGTTGCAGTTCAAAGTGCTTCACAACAGCAAAAAATACAGGCATAAGCGAGCATAAAAAGATAGACAGGTAGAATCACAGTGTTTCACATTAGGATCTAGCATCCCAATAGGCTCTCCGCTTACAGTTTTCAGTAACACAAATAGTAAAAATAGTTTAAAATGATTCAGTTTAAAAATAGTCAAAAAATTATAAAATAGAACGGACATAAAAAATACAGGCATGAGCGAGCATAGCAAGATATGGCAAATCACAGTGTTTCACATTAGGATCTAGCATCCTAATAGGCTCTCTATTCAGTAATACTCCTGTAATTCATGAACAAATAATCACAGTGTTTCACATTTGGATCTAGCAAATAATAAGAATAAAATGATTCAGTTTAAAAATAGTCATAAATAATCAGTGTTTCACATTTGGATCTAGTAAATAATAAGAATAGTTTAAAATGATTCAGTTTAAAAATAGTCATCAGTAAGAAGTAAAAAGTGCAATAACCAATGAATTTGATAGGCAGTGTAAAAGAGTAGGCAGGGTAAGAATAAATACAAGTTGTGTCAGGATATCCCTGATGTTTCCTCTTGCCACTAGGTGGTAGCAGATATCTATCAGTGAAATGCCTGAGCAAAGAGATAGGTTTTAAGCTGTCTTTTAAAGATGTCTAGCGAGTTGGCTTCCCTGATGTTTTGGGGTAGTTTGTTCCATAGTTTTGGGGCATAGTTGATAAAGGCTGCATTACCGATCCTCTTTTGACTGCTTCTGGGAGCCTCTAGTAGTCCAGCAGCTGATGATCGCAGTGTTCTTGCTGGTGTGTAATTTATTAGAGTGTTGGCGATGTAGCTAGGTCCCTGTCCATTTAGAGCTTTGTATGTAAGGAGAAGGACCTTAAAGTCAATTCTAAATGTTATAGGAAGCCAGTGTAAAGCGGCTAGGACTGGACTAATGTGCTCTCTCCTTTTGGTTCTAGTTAGCAGTCGGGCTGCAGAGTTTTGGATTAGCTGAAGCCTCTCTGTGGTTTTCTTAGGGAGACCTGTGAAAAGTGCATTACAGTAGTCTAACCGGCTAGATATGAATGCATGAATTAGCTTCTCAGCATCGTTCTGATTAATAAATGGTCGTACTTTTGCTATATTTCTGAGATGGAAGAACGATGTTTTCGTCACTTTGCTAATATGAGAATTGAAGTTCAGTTCTGAATCTATGATAACCCCAAGACTAGTGACCTCAGATTTGATCCAAGGGGTTAGTCCCCCCAGGTTCTTTATTAATGTTTCTTTTTTAGTTTTGGAGCCGATAATTAGAATTTCAGTTTTGTTCTCGTTTAGTTTCAGGAAGTTCTTACTCATCCATTTATTTATTGCCAGTAAGCAGTCTGTAATGGAGCTAATCGCTGTATCATTTGGTTCAGCAGATATGTACAGTTGTGTATCATCCGCATAGCTATGGAAATCTACATTATGTTCTCTGATGATATCACCCAGCGGTAACATGTAAAGGGAGAAGAGTAAAGGACCTAAGCAACTCCCTTGTGCAACTCCATAGTTGTTGTTGTACATATCAGACATGTGATCTCCTAGTTTAACATAGAATTTCCTCCCTCTGATGTATGTTTTAAACCAGCCCAGCACATGGTCTGAGAAACCGACATGGTTTTCAAGACGATCGATTAGAATATCGTGATCGATTGTATCAAATGCTGCACTGAGATCTAACAGGATAAGGATGGAGATCTTATTCTCGTCAGAGTTTAGTCTGAGGTCACTGATTATTTTGGTGAGGGCAGTTTCAGTGCTATGATATTTTCTGAATCCTGACTGAAATTCTTCTAAGATGTTGTTTTCTTCAAGAAAGGAATTTATTTGAACTGAAACTATCTTTTCAAGTACTTTACTAATGAATGGTAGGTTGGATATTGGACGATAATTTGCCATTTCATTACTATCCAAGTTAGTTTTTTTTAGTAATGGCTTTACAACTGCTGTTTTAAAGGCATCCGGGAAAATACCAGTCCTAAGGGAAGTGTTTATGATATCTAGCACAGGGCTTGAAACACTATTAAATACCCGTTTGAAGAAAGCTGTAGGTATAGGGTCAATGTCTGAGGTGGAGGAGTTACATTCTGAGACAGTTTTGCAGAGTACATCTAATGTGATGCATGTGAAACTTCTCATGGTTACATTGCACGGTTTGCCGCAATCAACTTTATTTCCATCATGAGTAATGCTGGCCCTGATCAAGGTTATTTTGTTGTTAAAGAATAGTGCAAGTTCTTCACACTTAACGATAGGTTATGTAGATAACCTAGTTATATTAGTATAGGCTAAGCTCCCGCTCTGAGCCTTACGAGATACTCTATATCGCCTGTGATACCTAATGTATCTCCCACGAACAAAAAACACATGCACCCCACCTGTATGGGGCCCCGCCCCTTATGGTGGCACCACCCATATAATCATGACTCTGGTCATGACACACCCTTCCTCGCCAAAAACCCGTCCCAGGAAAAGATCCCTCAAGAGGGAACTCAGGGCGCGCAGAGCGGGAGCTTAGCCTATACTAATATAACTAGGTTATCTACATAACCTATCGTTATATTTCGTATGGCATCGCTCCCGCTCTGAGCCTTACGAGATAATGGGGAAGAGCGGGTGCGAGACCCGACAGATGTACCCCCTGAGGACCCGTAAGCCCACATCAAGGGGTGCGGGGAGCCCTGTCACCCCATCCTTCCTAACGAAGGGGGGGCGCAGTCAACTCCACCTGAATGCGAACAAGAGGGAGCCAGAACCCCTTGAACACACCGTACAGGCGGAACCACGTGTGACTCAACACACTGCGGCCCATACCCATACACTCCCGCTACCCGACCAAAGGACGGGAAGCAGGAAAGGCCACAGACCCCAGAACCGCCTGGGAGACAGAACCCCCGGTCATGTCCATGAGGTAAAACCTTACAAAGGAGCCCGGGGAGGACCATGAAGCTGCAGCACAGATGTCCTCCACCGAGGCCCCACCCAGGAGAGCGGCAGAGGCAGCCACCCCACGAGTGGAGTGCGCCCTGACGCCCCCAGGGGGATCCTGCCCAGCCAGCGTGTAGCAGAGGGTAACACCCTCGCACAACCAATGGGACAGGCGCTGCTCCGACAGTGCCTTACCAGCACGAGCCCCACCGTAACAGACAAAAAGCTGGTCGGTAACCCTGAAATCCTGAGTACGGCTGAGGTAAATCCCCAAGCACGGACTGGACATGACAGGTGAAGGCCCGCATCTAACTCACCAGTGTGAGGAGGAGGACGAAACGCCTGAACCACAATATCCCGGGAGCGGAAGGAACTCCGGATATTCTCAGGCACGAAAGCAGGATTAGGTCGCAGAGTGACACCGCAATCGGTCCGAAAAGACAGGCACTCTGGACGTACCGAGAGAGCACAGAGCTCACCTACGCGTTTAGCGGAAGTGACAGCCAGAAGGAACGCGGTCCTGAAGGACAGCTGTCCCAACGGCGCCCGCTCGAGCGGCTCAAACGGGGCCAAGGACAACCGACCGAGGACCAATTGAAGATCCCAAGTCGGAGCCAAGGAGCGTTGCACCGGCTTAACGCCGTAAGCGCGACAGTGGAGGGAGCATGCGCATTCCAGATGGTAACACCATCAGGATCAAGAACCTGCACCCCTCAACGTACCCGTCCCAACAACTGACCTAACAGATGTATGGGGAAGAATCCCTGGCGGCACGGCATCGGTCCCAGACCTGCCTGGCCATGTCCAGACGCAATCCTCACCCGTCAGGATGAGGGCCGCCCCGCGACAGTACACCTGCACCCACATTCTCCCTGCCGGGGATGTGGGGAGCCCTTAGGCCGCGCAGATGGAGGACGCCCATAGCCAGCCGCCCGCCGCCTGGTGCAGACAGGGGGAGCGTACTCCTCCCTGTCTGTCGATACACGACACTGACGTCGTATCGTCCGTCCTGATCAACACCATTTGTGGACCAGAAGGACCGCTTTCAACACCAACACATTGAACGTAGCGCAGATCGGGCAGCATGGTTTGCCAGCTGCCCCCTACTGCGTTGGCCCGACGCATCACCAGCGAGGGAGGCGTCGGTGAAAACGCGACGTGAGACAGCGCCGTAACCGTCCTAGGACGGAACCTCCCGAGCGTGTTGACAACACGCTCCGAGATGGATGCCCATAGCCCTCCAACCGTTGACTGGGAAGAGGAATACTCTACATCCAGTCTACAGCAACCCCAGGCTGGTAGAGACCTGCCTGGTACGAGACCTGACGATCCACCTTGACCGCGAAGGACCAGAACGTCATCAGGGCAGAACACTCCGTAACCCCGGATGACGCAGAGGCCCCAGTGCGGCCTCCACGCACTTGGTGAAGATGCGGGGAGCCAGAGAAAACCGAACGGCAGCCTCTGGTACTCATACGCTAACCCTGCAAAGGAAGCGTAGGTAAGCCCTAGGATGGAAGATCGGGGATGCGCATACGCATCCTACAGGTCTATGGAGGAGAACCAGACCCCCACCTGACAGTGTTCAACAGGTAGGAGACGATCCAAAAAATGCTGAACCTTCCCATGGGACAGGTCCAGCCTGGGTCTTACACCCCTCCCTCCCGACTTCTCGGGCAGAGAACACCGGGAGGAGAACGCCACGACGATGGCTTGCTTCGTCCACAGAGATTGGATCTCGTCGACCAGAGCTGTCCCTGCTGGAGACCCCGACAACAGGGTCTGTACCAAACCTGAAAACGGGTGGGGTTGTGTAAACACAAGTCCCCGCCTCACCATTCTCTCCATCTACCTCGACATATGGTACTGCCGTAGTCATATGTGACGACACTCCCAACGCACCCGCCGTCACGTGGCGCAGGTCCGCCAGGAACTGTAGATAGTTGGCCCGGTCCCCCCCGCTGTGCGAAGACAACCCTGGAATCGTGCGAGGAGCGCGTTCCGTGTCAGAACACCTGACCCTGACACCACCCACGAGGCAATCGCACCCAAGGGGGAACCCCGACAGAAAAGGGCCTGTCTGATACGGGGGGCTTCCGATCAAAAAAGCCCCCCCACTGAACACCCCTCCAGAACATGCTGAAGGAGTTGTTCCGCAGCCGGACATGCAAGGTGTAAGGCCCCCATGGGTTCCTACACACCGTAGCCCTGCAGTGATATCACTACCACCCCAAACCATGTGAGCTGCGACCACTTGCCAATATTCCAGGAGTGGGAGCACCAACATGATACCTGGCCTGGCGAAGGCGAGGCCGGGGAAGCCCGCACTGTGTGCCTCAAAAGGTTTCGAGCCCCCCTGCTGACAACACTTAAGTTGACAGACGTAACACCAGGCTCAACCAACACAGTTCAAGGTGTGGGAGCCGCTTGACAGCACAACATTCTCACGGACAGACCCAGGCTCAGCCATCAACTGGGTGTCAGCCCCTGTCTCCATGAGAAGCGAAGAATGGGGCCGCATACGCTTCAATGAAGGTTCGCGGCCCGCAGCCAAAGGAGAATGCTCAGAGCCCCGCCTCTGGGGATACCAGAGAGAGGATTGAACGGGGAGCGGGCTGCTCGCGGCAAAATGACGACGGAGTGGTTTACCAACACCGAAATCACCCAAAATGGCCGATCCCTCGGCCGCCAAGACTGTCGGCCTCGCGATACCCTGTCGATTCTCCAACCAGGGCACCACTGGCGGGGGAAACATGGCCGCCTGTCGAGGGCCCCGTCATCGCCGCTGACGAGGCCGTGCTCTCTCTTCTTCTGGCTGCGCGGTGTGAGGCGGTGTAGGGCCTAGGACAATACCGCCCGCGCTCCAGCAGAAGACCAAAATCCCCTGCGGAGAGGGGAACCCTGAGCGGTTATAGCTTGCGGCTGGGTCAAAGCTAATAACGTCAACATCCTCGACGGAGTGGTTTACCAACACCGTGCGCGATGTGTCGACGTCGGCCGGCCCTCAAGGCCCCTCCACCAGACACCATCTCGCCAGGCCGACCCATGGTGTCGGCCGGGCGGGGCATTGTTTCAATATATCAAAAACAAAGGACTGACGTTAACATGGAGCACCAGTGGTGATTGCAAACAGCACCCTCCACTGTGGTGTGGACCATGAAAAGGTTAAATGAATAAAAAGAGCTAAACCACAAAAACTGTAGAATGAGCAAACCCATACACACAAAGTTTAAGGGGAGACGGACCAGACCCGTCTTCATTCAAAATATTCACAACAGAACACCAGCCCTAGTTTAGCCCATTTACCAAAAAAGGTAAACAAAGCCCCCCCCCCGCACTACTCCCCCAGTATACCGATTGACCGTCAGTATGAATGGTTTGAGAGGAGAGAAAGCTGTAGCAAGACAGACCTTCTCATAGCAGAGTGACAAAATGAAACAATAGCCCCCTACACAGGGCCGCCCCAGGAGATGGGGGGCCTCGCGTCTAAAAACGCACAGGGCCTCACATTTCTCCCAAGCGGCCCTGCCCTTATACTACTGCAGCCTAACGCCAGGCAATGTGGAACCCAAGACAACAATTGCCTGTGCACAGACACGCAACATGTTTACCATGTCGGCTGGACCCATAGCCCCACTACCCGACGCCAACCCAGATGGGAACACCGTTCAACAAACCCCGCCGGAACACAAGGTAATACCTGGCTAGAACCTAGCCACGACCTACCCCGTTGTCAACCCATTTACCCGAAAAAGGTAAATAGAACTCAAAACCCCACAACAGCTACCGACTGACCTTCATTGATGAACCGGGCAAGAGGCGGGAGAGTGACAACATCTCACGGCGGAGACATTAAAACAGCATAGCAATTAGCAGTAGTGATAGCATGCGGCAGTAGCGATAGCATGTTAGCATAGCTTTAGATGTTTTAGCAGCACGCCCAAGACAGCTTGGAAACCGTTCCCTGCAGAGAACGTTCACCAAACCATCTTGCCCCTGGCGCCAACACACAACAAGGTTGTGTTAACAACACAAACCAGCATTACTAACACTAATACCCATGCCTGAAGACACAGGGCCTACCTGAGTACAAGCTGGCCCGACAGCCAGCCTTGTACAGCTGAACCTCGATGTGCAGTCATCAACCGAGGAACATCACAGGCCCGTCGTGTCGCCGAAAACATGCGTCGAAGATGCCAGGGGCCAGCAACCTCCGGTAAGCTTCCAACATTATTAATCTTCCTTAATCTTTTACATTCCGCTAGCTCGCATGGTGCAAGCATCCAGTGCGCTGGGACGAAAATAGAGGAAGGGTGTGTCATGACCAGAGTCATGATTATATGGGTGGTGCCACCATAAGGGGCGGGGCCCCATACAGGTGGGGTGCATGTGTTTTTTGTTCGTGGGAGATACATTAGGTATCACAGGCGATATAGAGTATCTCGTAAGGCTCAGAGCGGGAGCGATGCCATACGAAATATAACCGTTGATGACTGAGGAGGTGTAGGGGCAGTGTTGAGTAGTACATTAATAGTGGAAAAGAGGATTCTGGAGTTTCCAGCATTTTCTGTAATGATTTTAGAGAAGTAATCTTTCCTTGCTAAGCGGATGGTTTTATTATAAGCAGTTAAAGCATCTTTGTATATATCACAGCATATGGTGGTTTTTGTTTTTCTCCATTTTCGCTCCGCTGCACGACATTTCCTTTTTTCTTTGTTGACCGTATTATAGTTTAACCAGGGCGAGGCTCTAGTTTTCTTCTTTTTCGTTTTTAATGGGGCGACAGAATTTAATATAGATGACATTGCATCATTGAGATTTTCTACCATTTCATTTAGAGAGCTGTCATGATTGTGTGGTTCATGTAGTCTGATAAGATCAATGAACTTTGATTCAGCTTTGTCGTTTAGGAGCCTCTTTTTAACTATGATTTCTTTTTTTGTTTTAGTAAGGGTTATTTGAGTATCAAAAAATATACAGTGATGGTCGGAGAGAGGTAATTCAGTTATTGAGATATTTGTTATGCTTAGCCCAGTTGTTGTTATAACTAAGTCTAGTGTATTCCCAAGCCGGTGAGTTGCATTTGTTATATGCTGTATTAGGTCAAAGCTATCCAGTAGATTTTTTAGTTCCATAGTTTTGGAGTCTGTTTTCTTATTAAAATGGATGTTCAGGTCTCCATTTAGGATCACCTTATCATATCCGGTAACACATAGTGAGATCAGTTCAGAGAGCTCCTGTATAAATATTGGTGAGTGTCTAGGCGGGCGGTATATTGTGACAATAATAGTTGATTCTGTTTTTAGTTCAATGGCAAGATATTCCATTGACATGAACTCGCCTAGTTCTGTGATTCTAAACAAGAGTTTTGAGGAGAAGATTGCTGCAACTCCTCCGCCCCTTTTATTTTTTCTGGGTATTTGAAAAAAGTTATAGTCTGGTGGACAAGCTTCTATCATTATTGATGTAGCTGTGTCATTATTTAGCCATGTCTCTACTAGGCAGATGCAATCTAAGTTATTTTCTTTAATCAGATCATTTACTAAGAATGTTTTATTATTCAGTGATCTGACATTTAGGAAAGCTAATTTTATTTGTTGGACTTCTTTAGAGGAGGTCTGCTTTGGTTTGACCGTGATGGCCCTGAGGTTAATAGCAGGTAAACGCATTGGTGGCGTATATTTTTCACCATGCCATTGGCTAGTTATGATTACTTGTATGTTTTGAGAGATGGCATGGTAATTGTGCTATACTGTACCGTACTGACTGCACTGTGCTTTCGGGGACATTTGATCAGACGAGATGGCCTTGTGTGATATGGGGGGGGGGGACGGGGACGGGACGTCTTGTGCTGTACTTCGTGGTGAGATTGTGTCCTTCATGACTATCTCTCGTGCTGGTATGAGCTTAATATTCTTGGAGGCCATCAAGGCATGACGCATGTTTGCTGATAGGAGCTTTGAACCTAAGCGATTTGGGAAGAAGCCATTTCTTTGAAAACGTTCTGGGTTATTCCAGAAAACATTGAAGTTGTCAATGAATTTCAGGCCGTGTACGAGACATGCAGCCCCTAACCATGAATTAAAATTTAGGAGTCGACTGAATGCTTCCTGTCCTCTGCGAAAGCATGCAATTGGTCCACTGATGGACACATCAGTGTTTGTGTACACAGACTGATGTTTGTCTAGTGTGTTCATTAAACGTGTGAAATCGTCTTTCAAAGTCTCTGTGCCAGTCTTCTTTCGCAGGATGTCAAACGATCCAGAGTGAATGACAATTTTTGTTATTCCTGGTCTGATTAGTGTTGGAAGTTTTTCGGCTAGCTCTTTCACAGTTGTATTGTCTAGACAGATATGTTCTGTGTTTGCCATCTCCACATACCTTGTTATGGAATCTCCAATCAGTATGCAGTCTATTTTCTGTGTGAGGTTAGCATTTTTCTTTCCAACAGTTTTGGGGCCGTTTGTTTTTGGGCTAGGCCTAGTCTGCCGGTTCTTTCCACAGTCCTGTGGCCTTGGTGAAGCCTCGTTAGCCTTCTCAGTAGCCAGCATGTTAACGCTGGTCCCGTACCTTCGGCGTTGGCTACCGCGACGTTCTCGGCGCATGATAGTCTCTTCGCTGTTAGCCGTTCGCTCGGTCTGGAGGCGGTGTTTTGTATGCAAATGACCTGAACGGGAACGCGATTTCGAGTTTAAGACAGAATGCCATTCTCCAAGCAGATATCAGATCATATAATTTGTGCGACCTTTTCAGCCACTTAAGACATATTACCAGCACGTTCAGGACTCAGAGTGAACTTGTCATTGATTATGTCTCAGTGGTTCCAAGATAAGTCTTCCAGAATATATCTTTGAAAATTTTTCGGGAATGAGACCCATTAATTCTACTGTTTAGACTTTTGCCATGTTCAATGACCCTGCCATGTTATTGGAGTGCATCTGTTATTAGTTGTCATTCATTCATGATTTTAGAGACATTTTGAAAGGGGGGTGGGGATGGAGTTCTGGGAGATACTATACAGCTCCTTACCAGAGAGTGGTTGACAAGTTCTTAATGTTAATGCTTTTACAAACTTCAAACTTTTACTGTATTTATCACCTGAATTTGGGTTTAATATTCTGAATATGCCCAATGAGAATATGTGGCGTTGCACGGTGTAGGTCGGATTATATGTAAGACGATTCTTCAGAAAAGCCGAAAACGTTGTGCAATTCAGAAATTGCCATTTTGAGTGCTTTGAAATGTTCTCTATCTGTTTCCTTATTTGCTAAACTTAATACGACTTGTAAATGTGTTAAAAATGGTTAGATTGCCCGACAGAAATTATTCCGATGCAGTAGAAAGAACTACAGTTGCATCGCAGGGGTGTGGCTAAGTACTCAGGTCTCAAGTGTCGGAGACGGAGACGCACAGAAATGACAGCTACCAAATCCATTCCGAGACAACGGACCCATTACCTTGTTGGCGATATGAAAATATGCAGAGAAACAATAATATCTTTGGAACCGTTTGTGTTCAATTGTATCTGAATCTCTCCGTTGCATAAAGGCCTGGCTGGCAGTGGGCATAGAAAGGCTTCTACTCCAGTGCACGCTCCGCAAGTCAGACAGACTGACTGAGTCTCTCTCTCTCTCTCTCTCTCTCTCTCTCTCTCTCTCTCTCTCTCTCTCGCTCTCGCTCTCGCTCTCGCTCTCTCTCTCTCTCTCTCTCTCTCTCTCTCTCTCTCTCTCTCTCTCTCTCTCTCTCTCTCTCTCTCTCTCTCTCTCTCTCTCAAGTAGCCAAACGTTACACTATAAGAACAAACTGGATAGTTGATTTAACTTCATTAGCTGAAATATTCTAAAATCATTAAGTCTGCTATAAGCCATTCTCCCTTTCTGTCTGTGTGTGTGTCTGTCTGTGTGTGTGTGTGTGTGCGCGAGCGCCCGTCCCATCTCTGGTCTTTGGAAAGACCAGATGAGGTCAGAGGAGTTTGATAGTATTTACTGAGGATGGCCAGATAATGTTGATATTTAAACTTTTATATCAACTATTTAAATAATACATAATAATAATAATAATAATAATAATAATAATAATAATAATAATAATAATAATAATAATAATAATAATAATAATAATAATAATAATAATAATAATAATAATAATAATAATAATAATATATATATATATATAATATAATACATGTATACATGACCAAATTGTAGAGGAATATAAGATGAGTAAGGATGTACTCAGACAAAATGTAGACGTAGTTAACCAGGTTTATTTAGCTTACACAACCCAGGAGAATTGGCTTGAGAGACCTGGCGAAACCCCTGGCCGGGGGGGGGTCTCATAAACGCGCTCCTTAAGACAGGGGAAGCTCTGATCTATAGAGCCATCTCTGTAATGGCTTATTTTGAAGGTATGAACCTGTAAAAATGTGAAGATCCCTCAAAAGGACCTCAAGTCTGTGCTGAGTCACATAATGTGTTGTGTGAAGAGCACAGGCCTTGTAAATTTTGGAGCTGTGTAGTGTGTGCGTGCCATTACCTATGTTTCACCCGTTTCACTTGAAACAGGCCCCGCCTGCTAGCAGGGCCCCAGATTGACAAAGTAAATGCACCCTGGACTGACAAAACATGTGCACACTGTGCTAATGTAGATAGCTGTTGCGAGATGGAAGCACTTGAAAAGGCACATCACCAACACAGAAAGATGTTCACTGGCAAAATATTTCACCTTGTAGAAACCTGGTAGGTTGGAGAATATAAGGGCCTCCTATTTGATCTTTAAACGGGCAACCTTAAGGTCACCTATGGTTGCCATGGTGACAGGTGACTCAACAATAATAACCAGATTACAGAGAGTTCCATAGAGACGGGTGCTGTGTTGTTCTGTGGGTGAAGCATGTATTTATACATTTTATATATAGACCATTATGAGCCCTTCTCACACCTACTGTGAAGGTAGGAGACTGTGCAATACTGTAAAGGCTTCTAAGCTTGTTAGGCTTGGTTGATATAGAATCCTTCAGATGAAAAATGTCTTTCTTTCTAGCAGCCCACATACTTGCAGTTACGTCATGTGGTTTGTGGATGTTCTATAGAACCTGAATGCACATGTTTATAACTGTTACAGACTAATTGGCTTACCAAATTTCAACATTTAGATAATCTATTTTAATTAATGGGTCATAAACACCCAACACATCCAAACAGGCATTCATCTAGTTCTGTGGGATTGGGAGTCCTCTCCATGATCAGTTATAGTCAAATGGACATAAACAACAAAGGCTATTCATTGCTGTGGCAATGCACTATATTGTATGGCAATCATGAGATTACTATGAATACTGAGGACAACTAAATACTTAGAGGAACACCTTATGGTAAATGCGTGTACCGACTTTTCCAGAGTCAGACAAGAAGATAGATAACAATTTCCTCTCTTTGTGTTCAGTCGAAAGCTACGCGGTCATGACAAACCAATTACATAATCCCAACATAGATAGGAGGTGTAGGCCTACTGTATGTCAAATGTCGGTCATGTGGTGGAAGAGTTTAGCACAGTCACACAACAGAACACCAGTGTTTCTAGTAGATATGTTTATTAATATAAATAAACACCTCTGTCTGAACTGGTTCGACCACCAAATGATCCCAGATCACTCTCTGCCGCGTCTGCCGCCTCTCTCAGCGCGGATAAGGGCGTGTGCTAGGGCGGTCACGTGGCTGTGTGGCCAATCAGAGAAACGCTGAACGAAAAGCTGAACACAAGTTGGTTGCCTTTAATATTCACGCATCCGGCTGAAAGCTACCCTAGCATAGCACAAAAGAATGGAAGCAGATACATACCATTAGCCTAGCCTAGCTCACTTAAGTAATTCACGGCCAACCATGACTATAGTCGGGTTATCTCGCCATGCGTTGAGCGCCAAAACCCAAGTATAGTCGGGTTTTCGATAGTTTTCATCGTTTTTTCTTTTATTTGATTTTAATATCCTATACACTCTCATGGACCTTGGTGTTACCATTGGAACTCATTCGGAGACCCCGAGAGTGCCATACCGGCCGAATCCTGCTAGGTGGCAGTATTGCCTACCCTTTGAAACCTTATTTCACACTGTGTGTTACATTGTATATGGTCCAGGCGGAGAATTTAGACCAAGCCAAGTGAATCGCTTCATCCGAGCACTTTGGAACGCGTTCAGCAGACTTCATGCATATTTTGTGCCAGTTAATGTCAGGGATCCGATGGACATCAATACTGGAAAACGCGATCAGACAATTGGAATATTCTTTTTGGGATACCTCCTAGTAAAGGTAAGGACTATATGACATCAATCCTACTTTGATCCAACAATGACTTCACATCGATCGCAACGATCATATGTCACATACTCCAAAACGTATGCCGTTGCTGACGACCAGAGCATCAAAAAACGACCCCCCCCCCCCCCCTTGATGCATTCATGATCAAACATAATACCTATTATATACCTTTGATTTGTAAATAGTAACGTGTCCAGGCGAGCAACGCAAACGCCTTTAGCAAAATTCACATATCGCTCCATAACGCAGCTTCCAGGAATTAGCCAGGATCACTCTGAAACTATACAATATTCACCACGGAATAACACACGAACGTATACATGAAAAGATTTACTCTTTTTTGCATGTTGGACGAGAGATAGTGACTGTCAAATGAGCCATAGTATTGTCTCCATAGCTATAATTTAGAATATAGATGTAGCTCTGTAAACATCGTGACGCACAGTAAAAATCCCTATTTTTTAAAGCGTGGCCCATTGACTACAAGGATGGATACAATGGCTGGCACTGAAAGTGTTAACAGTCCTGCAAATTTCGCATTAAACGCCTGGTGATTGCATACTGAAAGTAAATTAGACACTATTCAGGAACCATTTGTAGCAGATGCACAAGTCTGGCCTCTTTTTGAAAGGAATCACTCTATTCTATTGTCATAAGTTATTAGCTAAAAAAAACTGCTGGGGCCATAGCCTGAAGTCTTACCTAGAACATGTCCAAAGTCAATAACAATATCACAAAAAAAATTTGTTTTACACATCTTTATGTAATGGTATGTTTAGCCGTTTTTTCCAAAAAGCAATGAGAGGAGTCAACACTACCTCAGTCCCCTCTCCCCCTCCCCCACTAATCTCTTGTCAAATACACCACCCCGGGGTCATCCCTATGTTCTCCGGGTTCTAAGTTCCCCGCTCCCGAAATAAAGGTTCTATGTTCCCCGGTCCCGCCCGCTCCCGAACAAAAAAAGGGTCCTATGTTCCCAGCTGAAATAAAGGTTCTATATTCCCTGCAGCTCGCCACCAAGGCGGGGAGAGGTAAGAGCGCACCGGCTACCGGCGGTGCAACAGATTTGCACGTAGGCCTATCAAAGATAATATTGTAGCGTTCTGTCATACCGTCATTGAAGAATGAGGAGAGTTTTATGTTTCTTTCGTGTCGTTTAATTCCAGACTCAACCGTTACATACAGGTCCAAAACACTTCGCTTGTTATGTCCACACAGCTGTTCTCTCGCGTGTAACCATGACAACAACATAACTTCCGGTGCCCCTCCTATATATCCCGGGGGGGAAACAACAGTTTCATATTACTTGTAGTACATATATGTACTTATATACTGTACAGGTTCAGAGAGATTGCGCTATCGGGAAATGTCCGTCAGTCACTCGAGTATTTTAAAGTGTTATTGATTGTACGGTGTACCACAGTTTCATATTAATTCATTTCTAGCCGAGAGAGAGTGAGAGCCGAGAGCCGAGAGAGAGCGAGAGCCGAGAGAGAGCGAGAGCCGAGAGAGAGCGAGAGCAGAGAGAGAGAGCCGAGTGTGTGTGTGTGTGTGTGTGCGTGCGTGCGTGCGTGCGTGCGTGCGTGTGTGTGTGTGTGTGTGTGTGTGTGTGTGTGTGTGTGTGTGTGTGTGTGTGTGTGTGTGTGTGTGTGTGTGTGTGTGTGTGTGTGTGTGTGTGTGTGTGTGTGTGTGTGTGTGTGTGTGTGTGTGTGTAAGCAATAAAAGCTTATTTTGGATTGATTATCGCTTATCTGGTCGGCCTGTTTGAGGACACCAACCTGTGCACGATCCGAGAGAACAGCTGTGTGGACGTTTGAGAACACTACCGTAATGACAGAGAATGAAGCAAGCTGACATGGTCGGCCCTCACACAACTCGGTCGCTTTTTCAGGAGCGGGTAGCGGGAGCGGGGAACATAGAACCCGGGGAACCTAGAACCATTTTTATCGTGAGCGGGGAACATAGAACCCGGGGAACATAGAACCCAGGGAACATAGACATGTTCCCACCACCCCCACCCCTTCTCACCCCCTTCTCACACAATAGATCAATAACAGATCAGGGCAACTTGCGCTCCGGAGGGAGAGGTGCACATTCATTCTCTTGCGTACGGTACACTTTTACCGCTTCCCGTCTCAGAAAACCAACTCAGGTAAGATGTCATTCTTTTCAGAATTTCATTGGCTACACAAATGGTCAATAATTTTCAGCGTCAGTGGTGATTTGTCCGGTCATTAAGAGGCGAAACCGGAGGTGGTCACTTTTTAGAAACTCATTGGCTGTTATAACCCGAGATTGGAAGCACGTAATAGGTCAGGCAGTGTGTCATTGAAGCCATTTTAGCTTTCAACCAATGTGTTGGTTGAGAGACAATAACACAGACAAATGGCTGTAAATGCGTTGCGATTAATTTTAAAACGTTAAAACTCCGGGAAGTTTTTTTTTTTTTATTGTTATGTTTTTGGTAGATCTTTATTGTTTTTACTACCGGGCAGTCCGGTGAGAGAGAGAGAGAGAGAGAGAGAGAGAGAGAGAGAGAGAGAGAGAGAGAGAGAGAGAGAGAGAGAGAGAGAGAGAGAGAGAGAGAGAGAGAGAGCAGGGAGACAGAGCAGGGGGAAGACATTCGGCAAATTACGCCGGGTCTGGGAATCTAACCCGGGTCGGCCGCTTCGCAACGCAGCGCGTTACATGGTTCGCCACTTGGGCACCCCCGGGAAAGGTGTTTTTGACCAACAGCTAGGCTTTCAACGTCACAATCGTAAACCCGAGATTAGCCGTGAGTGGCGCTCAAAGTGTTAACGGAAATTGTTGACACTAAAATGGGAAGCAAACTGGTATAGGGAGGGACTAGGGTTCTAAGGGTAACCTGAGCTTACTGGCCACAGCTTATTGTTATCAGGGTTATATTGACTAATGGGCCACAGACGTATGGCTCAGGACTAATTTTGGTGTCAATCTCTGTGTTCACCACTTGAAGAGCACAGTCTTTGGCATTGTTATCGTCGACTAGCCCGGTCTGCTGTGTGCTGAACCAAGAGCTCCTTCCGCGTTCAGTTTTATTAAAATAGAAGCACCAACATAGACTACGCCTGAAACAAACTAACACTAAATGGACGTGGACACTGCTGATAAACAACAGTGTCCGACAGTGACAGCGATGAGGATAGTGTGTGGTCGGGAGGGGTATGGGTTGAGACTTGAGAGAATGAATAAAGTTGGAGTGAAACTAATTGGCGATTTAGAAGATGGTGTTGAAAATGAATGGAATGAGGATTACAAGGAATGGTTTGATCATCATTAAGGCCACTTCCACACTGAGACGGAACTGGTCTTTTTCGTTTTCATTTCAAAGAAATACAGGTGCAGCTCAATAAATTAGAATATCGTGGAAAAGTCTATATATTTAGCTGTATTGATGCAGTAATTTGTGCAAAAGGAGCCCCAACCAAGTACTGAGTGAACATACATGAACATACTTTTCAGAAGGCCGACATTTCTATATACAAAAGAAAAATACATCTATTTTTATTTTTTTATTGGTGATACAGAAGTTTGGGATTTCATGAGCTGTAAGACATAATCATCAAAATGTTAACAAATAAAGGCTTGAAATATTTCACTTTGTGTGTAATGAATCTATAATCTACAAGAGTTTTGCTTTTTGAATTGAATTACTGAAAAAAAAAATTCCACAATATTCAAATTTATCGAGCTGCACCTGTATGTGCGTCCAAACGAAACCACTGAAAATGCTTTAATGCTGCCACAAATGTACAAAATAAACGTCTTTCAGTAGCTTCAGTGTTTTAGACTTCACTCTTTTATTTTGAAACCCCCCGACCGGAAGTATTATTGTTGTTATCGCTAGCGGAACAACTTATGTCGTCCGGTTCGGTGTTCTTTTTAGCTAACGCTAATTAAGCTAGCTAATATTTGTCTTCCTTGACTTGTTGAAAATGTCTAGAATACAAATGTTGAGATTGTTGGTGAACAAGCGACTAACTGCAGCTATGTTGTATGATGTTTCTTTTTTGTTGACTTGGTTTGTGCATGCGGGTTAAGGGAGAGATGGGCTATTGTGTCATCAGTTCAGTTTGTTTTCCTAAAGTGGACTCATGCACTCATTCCCTCGTGTGCGGCCAGGGAGGTATGTTTTTGTGTACAAAGCGTTACATAGCATGTTAGGTTTCCACAGTCTATAGCTGTATGTGTATTATTCGTGTATATTACATTTTTGTACAGTTCGACTGTGGATTGGATGACTCATAGCCAGTGTTAATTTTGTCAACGAAAATTATGACTAAAGATGTTCGTCAACAAAGCTTTTTTTCATGACGACAACGAGACATGATGTCACGTTATTGAAGGCCATGTGACACTAACGTGACTAAATAGTTAATTAAATATCGTTGACCACAACTGAGGACACAAAAATGTAATTTACAAAAACCAGGACGAAATTTCTCTTCATGTATGGTGATATTGTTGACTAAAACAAGACATAATTATAACTTTTCGAATAATTCACATTATTATTATTACTTTCTTAAATGCCATCGTCCTGACAGAGCAGTGTGACGGGGTGCTGTTATTAGCATTAGCTGAAGAGCTATCTGAAAAGCTAGTTGGCTAAAATTGGAACTATTCATAATCCAGCAATAATGGCTGCAGTCCTGCAAGCAAAGTACAGCAAGTTGGCAAAGGAGTATTCCAAGGTAAATCACTTTTTCACCAGTAACATTACATTGTTTGTCTTTCCATCTAGCTCGTGTTAACTGGCTAACCTACTGTAGCTCACGCTAACGTGGCTAACTGATCGACCTCTCCCACACATGCACGCAATTAATGACATAATGCGGACAGCCATACCGGTGACAATGTTTAGCTTTTAGTGCCAAATGATAAGAGTCTGAGGCGGAGTCTCAAAAGAGAATGTTGATTATTTATTTTGCATTAAAAATCACAACAGAGCCTCTGCTACTAGCTAACCTAAACGGAGCCTTCCAAGTGCAAGTTCCAAGTGCAACAATGTATAACGTCCGTGCGGAACCAATGTGCCAACAACCTTTCCGTGGGTGAACTCATTGAGCATAGTTGTCAATTAATGATACTAATACTAATCTATACAATCATCTGTTGTTGAATAAATACCATTACTTTCTAGTTATTACTAAAAAACAGTATATATAAAACAGTAGCTGTAAAAAAGAAAAGAAAAAAGAAGTTTTATAATCTATATAATATAATATTTTTTTTTATGTATGCACTGGTATCGGATCAGTATAACCAGACCTAGACCACCTCTAACTCTAACCCCTAACCAGACCTAGACCACCTCTAACTCTAACCCCTAAGTTAGGGTTGTGACTTAGAGGTGGTCTAGGTCCGGATAGGGGTTAAGAGTTGGTCTAGCCCTTTACATCCATCTATCTAAATAATAATAATAAATTATAATGAATTCATAACTACCCCTAAGTTACCCGAACCAGACCTAGACCACCTCTAACTCTAACCACTAACCAGACCATGTGGCACTTTAACACTGACCTCAGAATGTGATTTTATATAATGTTTTTATGCAAGCAGATTGCAATCAGTGTGTACTACTACTAGTACTACTGTGTGTTCTGTTTACTTAGTTTACAGTATCCTGTTGTTATAGAATAAACCGCTGCCAGCAGACAGCAGCCCAGCACTGAACATCACCAACCCTAATTTAGGGGTTAGAGTTAGAGGTGGTCTAGGTCTGGTTAGGGGTTAGAGTCAGAGGTGGTCTAGGTCTGGTTAATAGGGGCCATAACCAGACCTAGACCATCTCTAACTCTAACCCCTAACCAAACCTAGACCATCTCTAAATCTAACCCCTAACCAGACCTCTTCCATCACCATGTGGCACTTTACACCAACCTCAAAATGTGATTTATCATTTTATATGTTTTTATGCAAGCAGATTGCAATCAGATTGCTACTGTGTGTACTATACACACTACTATTACTATCTACTCAACTATTGTACTGTGTGTTTGTTTACAACACAGTATCCTGTTAGTTAGTTAGTGTTGTTACACTGTTACTGCTGTTACTGTTATTTAATATTTATCAAATAAACCGTTGCCAGCTGAGCAAGGCAAGAAGAGATAATGTGTCTTATTAAGTTATTTCTCCATTCACAGATCGACAGCACACCCTTCCTGTGTATCACTTGTGCCGCCGACTCAGATTCCCCTAGGTTAAAAAATAAATACACAATTTAAATCAAAAATGTTTCCATGTTGACTATTTCTGACATCTGACAAGTTTTTTTCCATTAACTAAAAATAGACAAAAATGTCATCCGTTTTTGTCGACTAAATCTAGACTAAAACAAAAAAGACAAAATTGAGACAAAAACTGATTAAGACTAAAATGCTCAGACATTTAGTTGACTGAAACTGACTAAACGAAAAATAAATGAAGATGACTAAATATGATGAAAACGAAAAAGGAGCACTTGACACATGACTAAGACTAAAACTAAAATGAAAATAGCTGCCAAAATTAACGTTAGGTTATGACTATAACCAAGTTCTGTTAGTATAGCGACGCTCGGCATCGCTCTCTGCACTATCTCGCATATGTGCACGCGCACTGAATAAAGACCACAAATGTACCTTTAATCCCAATATTCGTCTGACCACACCCCTATCAGCTTACCCATATAAGCAGGGGTGGGGCCACCCACTCGCCTCCTTCCCAAGCTTTCGCCACAAGGCGAGGTCAAAGGCTGCAGCGGCGTCGGATGCCGAGCGTCGCTATACTAACAGAACTTGGTTATAGTCATAACCTAACGTTCTGTTTCGTATTCGCTCTCGCTCGGCATCGCTCTCTGCACAAGGGAGGCCGAGCGAGAGCCAACGGCCGACAAATACACCCCGCTGACAGCCCCCCACAACCATCAGAACAGGGAGGGCCGAGCCCCCCCGACCCACCCTAATGGAGGGCACCCCCCCTATTAGGGGCTTCACGGGAAGGCGACGGACCCGACCGTGCGAAGAGGCACTCAAGCAACTCAACGCACAGGGTGAGCAGATCGTGGCTTGACCCCACGACTACACACACGCACAACCCGCATGCCACCCGGGAACGAACGGAGGAACAACCTCGTTACTGCCCCCAGAATCACGGGGTCAAGGGCAAACCCAACCCTGTGGCAAGGCCGTAGCAGCGGAGCGCGAAGGAAGACCCAGACCCACCAAAAGGACTGGACTCCCTGGAATGGGGGCCCGGAGAAGTCCATGATGCCAGCATCAAGACCCCACCAGGTGGGCACGTAGTGCCCCGCCCCCCACATCACCAGCGTATTCGGACAAAGGCCCCTCAGCCGAGCGGGCCCCGTCCCCCCAATAGTACACCGCCTGGCACACTGACCCTGCAACAGGCAGTCAGCATGGCCGTAAGCACACAAAAAAGGTTAACCATTGGAAGCAGGCAGCGCACCGGGGAAAAACCAGGCAACAGGCTATTAACCCTAGCCTGGAGACTGCGGACGAGACAGGCGCCAGAGGGGACAGCTGAACACAGCCGCCCCGGCGGAAGGAGCGTAAGCTGGCGGTGTTGCATGACCAAGCCTCCATTTAAAAACCCCCACCCAGAGGGGTCGAGGCAGAGAAGGCTGACACGATTGGCAGACGTCATGAACGTGCAGGGGCACCCTCAACGGTGAACCCGGGAGTTGACACTGCTCCAACACACCAGGGAATCAACCACCTTGGTGTTACCCAATGCAGTGGTTGTTCCTATAACCCCTCAAGAAAAAACTCCAAAATACACCTGCGGGTATACACCGGCTATACCGCAGTACAAGTGTTTCAGTTTCCAAAAAAGGGTTAACCCAGGCCTACGGGTCGACGAAACATTACTTCGGACCGGGCCTGGCGGTACGGGAAACACAGGGTCACCAGAGGAGGTCAAAAACCACCCCCACAGGCCCCTCTTCGCCATGCGTGAGAGAGGAGCGAAAAAGAATGGAGAACCAGCCCCTAAGCACACCGTACTTGGTATTCCCAGGCGGTCTCCCAACCAAGTACTAACCAGGACCAACCTGTGTAGCGGCCGAGATCCGACGAGATCGAGCGTGTACAGAATGGCATGGCCGTAAGCCATTACGACAGTGCTGAGTAAAAACGTACCCAACCAGGGTCTCCATAGCGCTTAACCCTGTGACACCCGGACCGACCTGGCATTTTTCCCCCTGAAAAAAGCCCAAGTCCCTCAGGGTACCAGAACAGCAGATCTGCATCCCCGGCGGACAACGGGTTCAACTGATCCGGACCAGCGTGACCAGAACCAGTCCCGTGCCCTAACCACGCCGACATGCCTACTCCAGGAGAAAGGGCAGATATGCGTGTCGATCTTAACATGAAAAGAAGGCGCCACCCAGACGTTCGGGCGAACCGCGCCTGGTGGCCCACCCCAAGGGCGTGAGACCCCTCTACATATGTTCAGATCCATTCCGTCATCATCCCCCAGACATGAACGAGAATCCGTCGAAAAACCAACCCAGGTCGTGGGATTTGGTCGTCGGAAGAGGAAAAACCCCCATCTCAGTTGCTTTATAAAAACGCTGTTTTAACCACAAGCAACCAAGGCGTGCCAGTCAGTCGCCTGTTTACAGCGAGCTAGCACTATACGTGCGTCGGGACACACCCCCATCAATGAACAGGCTATTTAGACCTGTCATTGAATCCCCAAGGCGCCCAGGGGAACGACAAGAGGGGTGTGACACTTCCTAACTCCAACACTCTTTGAATAGAAAAGAAGGAAGCATCAACAGTATGTATCCCAGTCTACACAGCCGGGGGTAAAAATCGTTCACATTTTTACATCCCACCACCCTCCCATAGGAAGGAGACGGGGATCCCCAGAGAGACTTCCCACGCAAGCTGTACAGATTGAAAAGAATATATTGCACCTCGAGCCATGTAAAAAATTGGTTTTAGGGCTCTCCGGGGAAGAGGCACTGAACCCATACACACTCAATAATCGAATTGAATCGAATACATATACAATAGAACAGGACACCTTCTAGAGGGTCCACTCACTTTGACAATCTGAGGAGGAAGGCTCTGTACTCTGATGAAGGCTCCCTCACATGGAAGAAGGAGTCCGAACTCACAGAAGGCGCTTGGTGAGGAGGAGCCCTGACCACCCCCCTGAAACAGATCCATCACATGGACCTGAACAGCACACGGAAGTCCTACCAACAGAGACGCGCACGGTGACGTACTCTATGGCGGGGGAATTCCTGCGGTGCACACGCCCAATATACCAGGCCGTGGGACCAGGAAACCCCCCCCCCCCCCCCCGTAACGTGCCGAACCGCCACGTGACGGGAACCTCGAAGGACAGGGGGTGTACCCCTGACCGACAGAAACAAGGAGGAGAGGAAAGGTTACCAGTTCACCCCTTTACGACCCCACACCCATGATACGATGTAATGACAAAAAGAGAATATGACACAGTCATAGTCAGCTCTATGAAGCGTTTGACAGCTCCACACAGCGCATGAGCTAACCTGCTATCTGATTTTTACTAAGGAAAAAACACAGAATAGAGAGGGCGCTAAGAGCCCCGGTCCAACATACACATGTGCTTCTGTGGCCAGTCCAACCCAGTTGTAGGTCACATGACACACACAACCCATCATCACCTACAAAAAATGGCAAAAACACTCTACAGAGGAATGCCGTTTTTCATAATGAGAGAATACATAATTCTCGATTAGTATCGGCCACAGGCCTTGCTAAGCACACACGACAGCGACCAACAATCTTTTCTTTTAGGAAAATAAAGTTTCTCCAGCAGTTTTAGCACAACCTCAGCAATCAAGCTAAGGGTTACATCGCATCCCTACCACACAAAAGACACAATGTAGTGCAACATGTCTGATAGGAGGATGAAAAAGTCCCCAGGGAACCGGGGGGAAACACAATCCTCTTATTTTACCCTTAATACGGCCAGTTAAAACAGGAAAACCTGTTAATATGTGAACACTGTTCATTGTCATCACAGGCTGAGAAAAGAACATTCTTTTACTCACTTGTCACTAAGCATAGCTTCATAGGTTAGTTACCTTAGTTGTGAGTACACGGTACATATAAACACACATGATGTTTCTCACACAACCAGATCATTTTCACATCTGTAACAACAACCCGATTTGCACGGAGAAGCTAACTGCCAGTGACAGAAACAGTTCACACATAACTCGCGTCGTATCCTAAATGCATTGCAGCAACACACGTTTTTGGGAAAAACATCGTTAATCACAAAACATTTAGAAAAGTAAAACCAGAAGACGTGTTATAAGGTCTGGTCAAACCTTGTCCTACCCGGAACGTAGATCAGCGAAGTGCCGTCTCAAGACCCCGTAGACAACACAGCCGATCCTGTGTTACTCGAACTGGGCAGCGTCGTCGCTCCAACCAGTCGCTACAGTCGTCTTTGTTGACGCAATCCCCGTCCAGGCTCAGGGCAGGGTCGACGAACATCCCCTGTCAAGGATGACGTCGTAGTCAAGAGTGTAAAACATGTTATAATCAAAGCACGTTCAACAGAGTAGCATTAAGCTAACGGCCGCTCCAACCGTTCGGGCGCTACTGCCCCTGCTCGCGAGACGCCGAGCTAACGGCGCACGCGACCAGAAGCGAGCTCGCGGCGGCGCGCGAGGAGCTGAAGCTACCCCGCGCCAGGCCTTGGCCTATAGCAGCAAGCTAACGTTACCTAGTGATCACGACATGCTAGCACCGCAGCTAACAGCTGACTGGCTAACAGTAGGCCCAACCTAAGTAGGCCATGCAGCGATCCCAGCAGGCTAACGCAGCAGCTAACAGCTGACTGGCTAACCGTAAGCTAAGAACCTCTCCTCACTTTTTAAGAGAAAAGAGAAACAAGATGTCAACACTGCTTTACAACGGTGATTTTACCAACACCCGACGGAATCAGCACAATACCAAACTGGCCTGTGTAGCTGACTTGAACATGGATCTGCCGCTATCGCACATCCATGCACATATCTCCTCGTGAAGGAATACTCTCATTTGGATATGAAAGAAGGGGCTTAACACGGGACAGAGAGATAACCACTCGTCCAGAACACACAGGGATCACCAGTGTTAATGGTCGCGGCCCACTAGTTAACTAAAATGGCTTCAGACCAAGGCCTTCTGTCGTCTAGGAGACTGAACAAAGGACCCTAGCCTGGGCCCGGTTTTCATAAACATTGTCAATTAGTCCCCATAGCACTAACAGACAAGTGGAGCCTGCCAACAAAACACTACTCACCCAACCTGGAACGCACCGCTTCTCACAACAGCGGCGCGCCACTACAGTCCCTGCACCGCCAGAGGGTTTCACTCCGTCCAGCCGCATCAAAGAAGACTGTAGCTGGGAGGTATGTAGCGGCGTGAACCCCCAATACGAAACCGGTGGAGTTTGTGGAATGATCATCATCTTCCAGACACTCCAGTACGAAGACAATATCGCCGTATTTTCTCGAAAATAGTGAGAGAGAAAATAAAGATATGATGTCAACGTATCCTTGTTTCCCAAAGCTGCTCCTAATCCTTTCTTCCAGCATGGTGTCAAGTGTGGGGATCTACCGAGGCACTTCTTCCTTGTGGTAAAAGCGAGAAGGAGGCGAGTGGGTGGCCCCACCCCTGCTTATATGGGTAAGCTGATAGGGGTGTGGTCAGACGAATATTGGGATTAAAGGTACATTTGTGGTCTTTATTCAGTGCGCGTGCACATATGCGAGATAGTGCAGAGAGCGATGCCGAGCGAGAGCGAATACGAAACAGAACACTGCTCATAGCTGAAGTGCATCTAGCAAAATAAATCCATTGGTAACTGAAGAACCATGGCATTGTGTGTTTCCTGGAGGGAGGTCTCTTGAACGACCAAGGAGAGTTCAGAAAAAGGAGGTAAACTAAATCAGGGTACATAATGTGTCATAATGCTGAGGCAGTGAAGAAGGTGGAGGACAGGTAAAATAGTTTGGAAGAGGAGAACAAAAGGAATGTATCTGGATGGAGAAAAGCCAGTTCTTGGCATTTATAGCTTAGCTACAGTATGGTGATTAACTGTACCGGGTGAAGTAGCAAAGAAGAGCCCGGAAATAGAAGTGATATAGATAAGGTATGGACAAGGAATGAACTTTAAATGGAGGAATACTTTTAGGTATCAAACTAAAAGGTGTGGAACATTGGATTGTGGGATACACTTTATGCTGGAAGCTTGCATTTTACCATCAAGAGGAATGTAAATGCTACCTTCCTTCTCAAGAGTTGGAAACTAATCCCACTTTGTTTGGCAGACAATTTTCATCTGGGCATTTTGGGGTGATATGACATTCGTGAATGATTCAATGCTTTTGAACGGTTCTTTAGTATGAATGAAGGGAACCGAGTCATAAGTGGTGGGAGCTGTTATTTTTATTCCCAAAACTTCAACATTGTATGATTCACTTCACTCACGCTCTCTCAATTCAACCACAAAATACAGAGTTTGTTTTAATTCAACATTGCAACTGTTGCAACAAGCATGATTCATTTACAATCAAATTTCTCCTTCTGCCTTCTGCATTTTTTTTACTGTAAGAATGAACGTTTTCAGGGACAGGATATGGTCGAGAACAGATGACTTAATTCAGGGACAGTCCTCGCAAATCAGGGTTATCTTGTCACCTTAAAACCTGTTCCCCCCCACGGGGTCGGTACCGACCCCTTTTGACATTATTATCATATATTAATATTTTTATGAGTGATGCAATAAATTAGCGTTTTTAAAATCAAACGTTTTCAAGTATTAATATCACTACTATGTTACAAATGCATGTAGAATGTAAAACGTTAGGTTGGCAATAGTTTAGCAATAGGTTAAAAGTGTACTTATATCGTTTTAAGTTTTCTATTTGCAATCATTTTTTGACCCGGAACCGGAAATGGAAATGTTGAACCATGGGAATTGGAATCTTTTTGCGGCCATTTTGTAGAGGGGATTCGTAGCTATCGTTCAGCGTTGAAATTTCTCCGATCTACACTTCCTGTGGTCCACTATGGTGGTTCAAAGTTCAGCG
This sequence comes from Notolepis coatsorum, assembly GCF_963971535.1. NCBI lineage: Eukaryota > Metazoa > Chordata > Actinopteri > Aulopiformes > Paralepididae > Notolepis > Notolepis coatsorum. The sequence continues at coordinate 139,657,355 of NC_140170.1, read as the reverse complement.
TTCTGAATGAATCATATCAATAATTGTTATGATTCGCGATAATAAGCTACAAAAGGTAACGTTTTTGACAAATATTGAAACGCAGTCAGTTTCTCCACACTATTGTTATCATGTAGGAAGAATTAGATCTGAAATTAGTTTCAAGATGGTTACACTGTGGGGGAAATAAAATAGTACAGTCGATTACAGTAAATATCAGTATCTGTTATTATGCAAGCCTGGTGATACTATATCCAAATTGAACTCGGCCATTTGAAAGATACTATATGTATATATATATAAATGTGCGAATTGGCTATAATAAGGTAATGTATAAGCATATATTCTATATTCTATAATAATATTTCAAATTGCATTGGTCCGGATGGGAGAATTCAGTAGTGTATATACAGAACCTTCAGTTTGATCATCTTCCCTTTATTAATTTCCTTTTTTAAGTTTGGTCATTATTATCATGGTTTTATTCACTGTCAAAGATGAAAAGAAAAATCGTAATTCATATTTTCCTTTGTTTCATCACAATTTAAGCAAGCCTAGTAATAGACACAATATTTCTGACACTGAGAATACATTCATTGAGGTCCATAGATGTTCCTAGATACCAAGAATATGCAAATAGCCCTTGTAGAAGTGGAGCAATATTCCATTTACCTAGGTATACATTTTATGCAGATTTTCACCTGGGGTGGAACAGGTTTTAATATAGCCCCATATTTCTTCATTCACTTAATATCACACTCATGTTGGATTAAATTATTTGATGCTTTGTTTCCAGGGGCTTTAAGTATCTACGTTTGAATCTGGCCCAAATCTTATTTTATCATTATCATCCTATCATTATCCTAGTGATTATTCTGCAGATAAACCAAAGATTTAGATTTAAGACTGATAAACCAAGTAACCCCCGCCCCAAATAAAAAGAATGATGAGCCATTCTTTTGAACGGCTCTTGGAAAGGAATGGAGCCAAAAGATCTGTCTCCCTTCAAAGAGCCGTAATTCCCATGACTATTTGCCATGCTACACTCACAACTCCTTCACAGAGCAAATTGAGGAGGGAAGTGTATGTCAGCTTAGGCCTGCTTCCAACAATCCTCAGTCAAATGCCTAATGACTATAGGCTGGTCTGTGACAGTGATTTAAAAACTCACTGTCTCACTCACAGTGATCACTCTTAAAACAGACGTATGCACTTCTCAGTCTGAAGGCTTTGATATGTGAAATGTATTGTTGACAGTAATATAAATGAGACAGAGACCTTACTAATCCAAACGTGTCAAGCAGCTGTATCTGTAGAAGCATATTTCATACCGTATTGTTCCGAATATAAGACAGGGGTCTAGACAGCATTTTCGGGGTCTAGACTTGTGTCAGTATACAATCATTAATGATGCAGCCTTCTCAGTCATGCGGCGCAAGCCCTCGGCGGGAGGTTGAGAACAAGAGTTATTTCACGTCATAAATAGATCAATACAGTCCGTATTAATTAATGTAGCATTTCTTTTTCAAATGTAGTCAATAGTAAAGACCTTAACCCTGTCAAAACAGCTGTCAAAGTGTATATTTTTAGCACTACTTTGTTTACCAATGATTTTAAGTGTTATTAGCAAAATATGAGTTAATAAATATCTTGGCGCATCCCGGGGGAAACCGGATGAATTAGACGGAAATAAAGGAAGCTGTCATACGTGTGTGTAGTCCTATGAAAGAAGAGACCCCAGGCTTTCGAATTTCATAAAAACGCACTACACAGCTTACGCCAGCCCCTGACAAACTTGGAGCCATCTGGCGTGAAATAATCTTTAAACGTTATCTTTTATGATTATGTCTGACGGGTCTAACACACATGAATGTTATTGCCATAAAATAGAACGTAGTTTGTTTCTTTACCTTTCTGTGAACATCTAGAATAAAAACGTGTCTCAATCTGATGAAAATTGGCAGAGCAATTTTCATTACAGAAAAGTAACTGTACTTTTTTCATTCATTCATTCAGATTTCATTCACGGTCTTTGCTGTCCTGTTACGGGCGCCTGCCCTGGTGATACTAAATCCAGATAGAATGTGTCCGGATGGCAAAATTCAGCACTGTATCTACACAAACCCCTGTAAATCATCTGCCCTTTATTCATTTGCAATTTTTCATGTCTGGTCAATGTTAGCATGGTGTTATTCACTGTCAAATATACAAAAAATTATATTCTCCTTTGGTTCATTACAATTTACTCAAGCATAGTAACAGACACAATATTTCTGACACTTGGAACACATTCCCTGAGGTCCATATATGTCCCTAGATACCAGGAACATGCAAATTGTCCTTGTAGAAGTGGAGCAATCTTCCATTTACTTGGGTATGTACTTTTAAGTATTTTTTTTAAAAATATGGCTAGGGCAGGGGTCAGCAACCTTTACTATCAAAAGAGCCACTTTTCCCCCGTCCCACAAAAAAAAATGCTCAGGGAGCCGCACAACCTATTTACCCTTAAAATGAAGATAACACAGTGTATAACATTTTATATATCCCCAAGCATACCCCACATTTAGCATAAAACGCCTGACAATTGCATACCCAAAGTAATTTGCAATTTATTATACTTTATACTTATAGCACACAGTTTGTTGCATTAATGGGATTATAAAGCAACAAAAAAAAAATCTTTGACTTTTTATTGCTGTTTTTACTTGGTATTGATAAGCTTACGGCACGCAGCGTTATTTCTTCTGCTCCGATGCTGCACAGCGCTCCCGTGGATAGCGCCGAATAGTCAGACCCTGTACCTGTAAGTTATGTAACCCCTCCCCTCGTTGAAACCAATAGTATATCTGCAGAGCCGCAGAGCTCCAATAGTGTATCTGCAGAGCCGCAGAGCTCCAATAGTATATCTGCAGAGCCGCAGAGCCCGGAACAAGTCAGACACATTCTACAAACGTGTCTAATGTGAAATATATAAGCATGTAAGCAAAACTAGATTTTAGGTCTGTGATGGAAAGTGATTGTTAACATTCTAGACACAAATATGCAACCTTTATACTTACAAATACATGGGTGTCAACCTGGAAATGTTTTACTCTAAGAACCATATACTGTAGACCATCTACCCCCGCCCCCCCCCCCCCCACAAGGATAAATATAATATAAATATACAGTCACACACGCACTGCTCATGACTCATGACATCGCTCATGTTTACCAGCCTCCAGTGTGAGACACAGTACGCAGAGAGCCATAATGAGTGCCGGCGCCAGGGACACATTGTAGATGAATCCCATGCATTTATTCATGGTGACGACGGGGATCCCCATCCATGCACAGTTCTCACTCAGGAGGACTGTTCACTACCCTAGCTGCCCACGGTTTCTGATGATGGGGCCACTGGCTAACACTGTTCTGTGTAAGAGAGAGAGAGAGAGAGAGAGAGAGAGAGAGAGAGAGAGAGAGAGAGAGAGAGAGAGAGAGAGAGAGAGAGAGAGAGAGAGAGAGAGAGAGAGAGAGAGAGAGAGAGAGAGATGAATTTACATGAAGCTGTCCATTATGGATGAGATTTCAACTATCTATTCTTATGTGGCCCATTTACCATTTACCGTCTTGTGTTCACATTAACCTGCTGAGCTTTCTTCTAGGTTTTCCCTATTTACTCAAGTTGAGAGTGTACAGTTGAGAGTGTACAGTTGAGAGTGTACACCTTTAAGTGAAAAATAACCTGGCCTATTAGGGGGCTTTCCCACTAGGCATCCGGGGTCGAATCCGAGCACGATCGCCCCAAAATAAGTGTGATGAGAATGCTCCGCTCCGTCACCGGGGACGCTGATTCGCTCCATGCCGGGACCACTTGAAAAGGTGGTTTTGGGAGCGAATCAGCATCCCCGACGACAAAACGGAGCGTGGTGTGCAAACAAACTGTACCAAAACACGGAAGAGGCTTGCTGTAACAAGTGGTTCTGTTGGTGCTAACCTGCTTGCCCAGAATAGAGTTGTATTCATACTTCAATTTTTAAATATAATTTAGGTCCGTTTGGGATTGTAGTCTGTTGCAATTCAGCCGAGCGCTTATGTCTCTCTCTCTCTCTCTCCCTCGACAGCAGCCAACTTAGTTAAGGTGGTATTGAGAGGGTGGTATTATAATGTGCCCTCTCAATACCACCTTAAGGCTCTCTTCACTTCTAACAGTCAAGAAGAGCACTCGCAAATATCACTGTCACAACCTGCTGCAAAATATCATTGTGCACGCTCCCATGCGCACACCCGTATTCCGATCCGTGCAATAATATTATGTCTTGTCATGCGAAAAACAAGTTCCCAATGCATTGTCCGTGGGATTATGCCCCCCCCCGCAGCGAAATTAATTAGTCCCACAGAGCCATGCGTCAGCACACACACACGGGAGAGACGATAGCGCTGCCGGTAAAGCACCTAATTCTATCTCTCATTTGATCGCAAAATGTTTTATCCGAGAGCAAGAAGGGTTAAAACGCCAGCTATAACAAACCAACTAGGTGCATACGCCACCTGCTGTATTGGAGTGTTGCTCTCCTTTTGTGCTTGGGAACGAAACGAGATTGTAGTGTGAAAGCAGACCAGAGGGGGGAGTGGGAGGGGGGGCTATCGCTCTCGAGGACGGAGCAAGGATGGAGCGGACCAACCGTTCCTAATGAGAAAACGCCCTTAGTCCTCAAATAAAAGTCAGGCGAGATTCCCTCCAAGATGAAAGATCCTCTGATCTGGAATCATCAGCATATACAGTCCCGTAACGTGAGGTTTGAAGTTGGAATCGTCAGCGTATACTGTAACCTGAGGAGGTTTAAAGTTGGAATCGTCAGTGTATACTGTAACCTGAGGAGGTTTGAAGTTGGAATCGTCAGCGTATACTGTAACCTGAGGAGGTTTGAATTTGGAATCATCAGCGTATACTGTAACCTGATGAGGTTTGAAGTTGGAATCGTCAGCGTATACTGTAACCTGAGGTTTGAAGTTGGCTGTAATGAGGAAATCAAAGGACTTTGCGTTTGAATAGTCTAGTATGACAGATGGCAATATTTCAAAAGTTTCATTATTTATTCCCCCAAGTGGATTATTATGTTATATAATTTATTATTATTATTATAATTAATATGTTCTACTCTATTATTAAGCTCCCCAAAAAAGGCAACCTGAAGGACTGTAACAACTACAGGGGCATCATGCTCACATCTGTGCCAGGGAAGATTTTGAGCAGGATCATCCTGGAAAGACTGTCCAAAGAAGTGGACAAAGAATTCCGAGAAGAACAAGCAGGTTTCCGACAGGACAGATCATGTACAGATCACATTGCCACCCTCCGCATTATCATAGAACAGACCCTGGAATGGAACACATCTCTCCACCTCACATTCATCGACTTCCACAAAGCATTCGACAGTCTAGACAGAGACACTATATGGAAACTCATGGCACATTACGGTATCCCAACGAAGTTCATAACCATCATCCAACACCTGTACCTACAATCATCCTGCAGAGTAATACACAACGGCCAGCTCACAGACAGCTTTACAGTAGAGACAGGAGTCAGACAGGGCTGCCTACTGTCCCCTTTCCTCTTTCTTCTGGCAGTCGACTGGATCATGAAACAAACCACAGCCGAACAAAATCTGGGCATTCAGTGGACAATGTGGTCTCAATTAGAGGATTTAGACTTTGCCGACGACATAGTCCTCCTCTCACACACACAAACACAAATGCAGACCAAACTCACAAAACTTGCCACAATTGCAGCTACCACAGGACTACACATCAATAAAGCAAAAACAAAGGAGATGAAGATGAACCACAATTTAGAAGAGGCCGTACAACTGGACGGAGAAGCACTGGACGAGGTGGACACCTTCACATACCTGGGAAGCATCGTGGGGAAGGACGGAGGTAGCGACAAAGACATCAAAGCAAGAATAGGGAAGGCAAGAACAGCATTTTTAATACTGAAGCAAACATGGAATTCAAACCACATCTCCACAAAGACCAAACTCTGCATCTTCAACACCAATGTCAAATCAGTTCTATTATACGGAGCAGAAACATGGAGAACAACAAAAGCAACCTCAAACAAACTGCAAACCTTCATAAACAGATGTTTACGACAGATCCTGGGAATCTACTGGCCAAACACCATCACAAACGAACAGCTCTGGCAAACCACTCAACAAGAACCACTTGAAACCCTAATCAAATGCAGGAAATGGGGCTGGATTGGACACACTCTGAGAAAACCATCCTCCAACACAACCAGGCAGGCCTTAACCTGGAACCCACAGGGGAAGAGAAAGCCAGGAAGACCCAGAAACAGCTGGAGAAGGTCTGTCGAGGCGGATCTCAAGGAAGAAAGAACATCATGGAAGGAAGCAGAGAAAATCGCCCAACACCGAACCAGCTGGAGAGATTTCATGAATGACCTATGCTCCCCAAAGAGCAAAAGGGTTTAAGTCAAGTCACTCTATTATTATTACTATTAGTATTTATATTATTATATTTTATTCTCTTTATTATCTATTATCTTTATTATATTTCCCCCTGCCTGTACCTCCGCTACCCCCTCCCCCATGCTGCTATGACACCTGCATTTCTCCAAGGGGATTAACAAAGGAACACTTGACTTGATCTAAATGATATAACAATACAGTTTTGATTGAATGAATGAATCTAAAAAGATATTTGTAAAAATAAAACTTTCATCCAAAGTGAAAAAGACTGAGGGCGGGATCCACTAAGAATGGATTGCGCGGTAGGAATTGCACCCTTACCTGCGCAGGGTTTACACTCGGATTCTGCTCCATCTTTGCAAGCTATCCACTAAAGGATATTGCGTGGATGAGATACCAGCGCAGACACGCCCATTATGTGTGGAGTTTTCCCCTGTGCATTTGGCTCATGGAGCAGTCTGCACTCCTGACAGGCTGTTGGCAGATATCAGGAAGTGGAAAAATAACACAAAATACAAATTAAATTAAGATTTATTATTTATTTAATTATTTATTATGTAAAGAGTGTTCTACAGGACTTTGCGCAGAAGAATGCCAGGAGACGTGCTCGTATAAAATAATAGGCCTATACAATAGAAAGCAGCTCCTGACTGCATCCTCTACTATGTAGCCTATAGGATGTGTTTTTAAAAAAAAATTGTAGACTATACTTTTCTTTTATACAGAATTATGTTATGTGAACTGTTCCGTTGTGTGAACTCAAATTATGATATGGCTATAACGTTCTACAATACCTTCATGTTACAACAAATACAAAGCCACTTGTTTTTGTCAATAAATAATGCCTGAAAAAATAAACATAAAAAAATTAAAAATAAAGCTTTAAGTGGCCGCGATGTATATCCCATCTCACTTTATTATTGATTTAGGGGAGTGGGCGGGGCCCCATGGTCTGACCTGCGGGGGAGCCCCGACATATTGCGCAGCGCCACTGGTACAATATAGTACGGCTCAATACACACAATTGTTAAGGGGATGCAGACCAGATAAAGACTTTCGTCTTGTTTACATCAGGGTCCCCCATTTTCAATTATTAATAAGTAAGGGTGCAATTCCCACTGCGCAATCCATTCTTAGTGGATCCTGCCCTGAAAGTTTAAAAAGAAAGTGTGAACTGAGGACAGGTCCCTCGGACCACTGAAAAAGCCAAACAAGTGTGGGATGAGAAACAAGATTGTTAACAATGGTGATCCAAAATTCACAAATCGAAAGCTTGAAATTACATCAATAAATTATTTCAACCAATTGCAGAGTGAACTGCGATCTGGGATTCAAGACTCTTTCCCTAGGTGAAAATCTATGGGGTTTTCCTTTCCTGTTCACCAGTAATTTTGTCTGTTACAGGGCAATTCATCATCATCAGGTGGCTTCTTCGTTCAGAAGGTTGCCTATCACTCTCCAACCCATTCTGTCAATTGCAATTGGGGTGAGGGAAAATCAAGTTTTTTAACCAGCAAATTTTTAAGAGCCACATTGCCACTAAAGGAGTGGGTGAAGTTGTTGACATCTGGCCTGGACTGCTAGTTTTAGCTAGTGATTTTCCCTTTATTTTATATTGCCACTTTGAAATTCAAAATTCCCTGCCTTATCAAAGAATAGAATAGAATAGAATAGAAATACTTTTATAATCCCGAGGGAAATTTGACACTGCAAATCGCTCACATTAAACATTTAGACAGAACAAGTCACAAATAAGAATAACAAAACAAATTGCCTAAGAATAAAAATTGAATAAAATAGAATAAAAGGAAATGTATTAAATTTGATCTTTTAATAACCCATACATTTTCTCATAGCTGTGGGGCATGCAGGGGAGACGGACGCCCTTATTTGGGTAGGGAGATTTACGATACACTATTCTGTCTATTCTGAGGTGTATTTTGCTGAGGGAGGTACACTGTGACTCCACCTTCCTTCCTCTGCGTTTCAATGGTGATTAGGATGATAGAAGTAGGTGGGTACACTCCAAATGGCTGGAGAAACAATTGGGTATACAATATGCCTGTGTATACTGTGCCATAAACAACACAATTGGCTAGAGGACGAAACTGAGAACACCCAACTAAAAAAATATTGGTAATAGTTCACATGATCTGCACATTTAATACTCAAGCAATAACGTTAGGTTATGTATATAACCAAGTTCTGTTAATACTAGTGACGCTCAGCGTCTATTGCATATATCTCGCTTCAGCGTATATACACTGAATACATTTCAAAATGTACCTTTACATGCCAGCATTCATCTGGCCACACCCCCATCCGCTTACCTACATAAGCAGGGATGGGACCACACACTCATCTCCTTCCCAACAAATTTCACCACAATGAAAAATCAAGGGCTTCAGCGGCGTCTAGACACTGAGCGTCACTATTATTAACAGAACTTGGTTATATACATAACCTAACGTTCTGTGTCATACTAGCTCCCGCTCAGCGTCTAACAGGAGCTGAGCAGGAGCTAGAAGCTCGACAAATGAACCCCGCTGAGGCCCCCCACAACCATCATAACAGGGAGGGCCGAGCCCCCCCGACCCACCCTAATGGAGGGCACCCCCCCTTCACGGGAAGGCGACGGACCCGACCCTGCGAAGAGGCACTCAAGCAACTCAACGCACAGGGTGAGCAGACCGTGGCCTGACCCCACGACTACACACACGCACAACCCGCATGCCACCCGGGAACGAACGGAGGGAACAACCTCGTTACTGCCCCCAGAATCACGGGGTCAAGGGCAAACCCAACCCCGTGGCAAGGCCGTAGCAGCGGAGCGCGAAGGAAGACCCAGACCCACCGAAGGGACTGGATCCCCTGGAAAACGGGGGCCCGGAGAGGTCAATGACGCCAGGCATCAAGACCCCACCAGGCGGTCACTTAGTGACACCGCCCCCCACATCGCCAGCATATTCGGATAAGGCCCCTCTTCTCCAAGAGCGGGCCCTTTCCCCCCAATAGCACACCGCCTGGCACACTGACCCTGCAGAACAGGCAGTCAGCATGGCCGTAAGCACACAAAAAGGTTAACCAACGGAAGCAGGCAGCGCACCGGGGAAAACCAGGCAACAGGCTGTAACCTGAGCCTGGAGCACTGCGGACGAGACAGGCGCCAAAGGAGCCAGCTGAAAACAGCCGCCCCGGCGGAAGGGGCGTATGCTGGCGTTGTTGCATGACCAGGCCTCCATTTAAAAAAAACCCACCCAGAGGGGTTGAGGCAGAGAAGGCTGACACGATTGGCAGACGTCATGAACGTGCAGGGGCACCCTCAACCGGGTAACCCGGGAGTTGACACTGCTCCAACACACCAGGGAATCAACCACCTTGGTGTTACCCAATGCGGTGGTTGTTCCTATAACCCCTCAAGAAAAAACTCCAAAACACACCTGCGGGTATACACCGGCTATACCGCAGTACAAGTGTTTCAGTTTTCAAAAAAGGGTTAACCCAGGCCTACGGGTCGACGAAACATTACTTCGGACCGGGCCCGGCGATACGGGAAGCACAGGGTCACCAGAGGAGGTCAAAGACCACCCCAACAGGCCCCTCTTCGCCATGCGTGAGAGAGGAGCGAAAAGAATGGAGAACCAGCCCCAAGCACACCGTACTTGGTATTCCCAGGCGGTCTCCCAACCAAGTACTAACCAGGACCAACCTGCGTAGCGGCCGAGATCTGACGAGATCGAGCGTGTACAGGTTGGCATGGCCGTAAGCCATTACGACAGTGCAGAGTACAAAATGTACCCAACCAGGGTCTCCATAGCGCTTAACCCTGTGACACCCGGACCGACCTGGCATTTTCCCCCTGAAAAAGCCCAAGTCCCTCAGGGTACCAGAACAGCAGATCTGCATCCCCGGCGGACAACGGGTTTAACTGATCCGGACCAGCGTGACCAGAACCAGTCCCGTGCCCTAACCACGCCGACATGCCTACTCCAGGAGAAGGGGCAGATATGCGTGTTGATCTTAAACATGAAAAGAAGGCGCCACCCAGACGTTCGGTGCGAACCGCGCCCGGTGGCCCACCCCCAGGACGTGAGACCCCTCTACATATGTTCAGATCCATTCCGTCATCATCCCCCAGATATGAACGAGAATCCGTCGACAACCAAAACAGGTCGTCGGAAGAGGAAAAAACCTCCATCCCAGTTGCTTTATAAAAACGCCGTTTTAACCTCAAGCAACCAAGGCGTGCCAGTCATTCGCCTGATTACAGAACACCCCGAGCTAGCACTATACGTGCGTCGGGACACAACCACATCAATGAACAGGCTATTTAGACCTGTCATTGAATCCCCAAGGCGCCCAGGGGAACGACAAGAGGGGTGTGATGCTTCCTAACTCCAACTCTTCTTAATAGAAAAGAAGGAAGCACCAACAGTATGTATCCCAGTCTACACAGCCGGGGGTAAAACATTTTCACATTTTTACATCCCACCACCCTCCCATAGGGAGGAGACGGAAATCCCCAGAGAGACTTCCCACGCGAGCTGTACAGATTGAAAAGAATATATTGCACCTTGAGCCATGTAAAAGTTTGGTTTTAGGGCTCTCCGGGGAGGAGGCACTGAACCCATACACACTCAATAATCGAATTGAATCGAATACACACACAATAGAGTAGGACTCCTTCTTGAGGTTCCACTCACCTTGACAATCTGAGGAGGAGGCTCTGTACTCTGAGGAGGCTCCCTCACATGGAAGGAGAGTCCCAACTCACAGAAGGCCCGAATAGGAGCTTCGTGAGGAGGAGCCCTGACCACCCCCCGAAACAGATCCATCATATGGACCTGAACAGCACACGGAAGTCCTACAGTACCAACAGAGACGCGCACAGTGACGTACTCTATGGCGGGGGAATTTCTGCGGTGCACACGCCCAATATTCCAGGGCGTGGGACCAGGAAACTCCCCCACCCCCCCCCCCCTCACCCTGTAACGTGCCGAACTGCAACGGTTGGAGCAGCGAGCTGCCCATGTCGTCAAACACAGGAGGCTGTGTTTACTTCGGTGCCATGTTAGAGACTGCAATTCGCTTGATCTGCGCTCCGGGTAGGCAAGGTCTTGACCAGACCTTGAACACTTCTTCTCTCTTTCCCTTCGAAATGTTTTGTAAATAACGATGTTTTCCAAAACGTGTGTTGCTGCACTACATTTAGGATACGATGTGAGTTATGTGTGAATTGTCTTGTCACTGGTATTTAGCTTCTCCATGCAAATCGGGTTGTTTATTACAGATGTGAAAATGATCTGGTTTGTTGTGTTGAGAAACATCATGTGAGTTCTTGTACCGTGCACTCTCAACTAAGGGGGTTAAACTAACCTATAAAGCTATGCTTAGTAACATATGAGTAAAGAATGATTCTTCTCTCTCGGCCGATAGCAGCAAGCTAACGTTTCCTAGCCTAGCCTAGGTAGGCCACAACTAGCACGCAAGCTAACGTTTCCTAGCCTAGTGACACAACAGGCTAACGCTGCAGCTAACAGCTGACTGGCTAACAGTAGGCCACAACTAGCACGCAAGCTAATCAGCTATCACCTGAACCTGTACACAATGATATAACAAGCCACACTTAGACATGCCGCCGTTCTGAAACCCTCCTCACTGTTTAAGAGAGAAGAGAAACGAGATGTTAACACAGTTTTACAACGGTGATTTTACCAACATCCGACGGAGCCAGCACAATTCCCATCTGGGCTGTAGCTGACTTGAACACGGATCTTCCGCTAACGAACATCCATGCCCATATTTCCTCGTGAGGGTATACTCTCATGTGTATATGAAAGACGGGGCCTACACGGTGACAGAGAAACATCCACTCGTCCAGAAAACACAGGGATCACCAGTGTTACTGGTCGTGGCCCACTAGTTAACTATAATGGGCTTCAGACCAAGGTCCTCCGCCGTTGCCTAAGAGGCTGAACAAAAGACCCTAATCTGGGGCCGGTTTTCGTAAACATTGTCAGCCAGCCCCCATAGCACTAACAGACAAGCGGCGCTCGCAAGCAACATTACTCACCAACCTGGAACCCACCGCTTCTCACAACAGTCGGTGCGTCACTACAGTCCAGCTGCACCGTCGGAGGGTTTCACCCCGTCCAGCCGCAGCAAGGAGGACTGTAGTTGGGAGACATGTAGCGGCGTGAACTCCCAATACGAAAACCGATGGAGGTTTTTAGAATGATCACCATCTTCCAGACACTCCAGTACGAAGACAATATCGCCGTATTTTCTCAAAAATAGTGAGAGAGAAAATAAAGATATGATGTCAACGTATCTCCTTGTTCTTCCTTTCCTCAGAGTAAATATTTTTCTCCACGTCAAGTGGGCATGTGAGCAGCACTTAGCTTGTGATGAAATTTGAGAAGGAGATGAGTGTGTGGTCCCATCCCTGCTTATGTAGGTAAGCGGATGGGGGTGTGGCCAGATGAATGCTGGCATGTAAAGGTACATTTTGAAATGTATTCAGTGTATATACGCTGAAGCGAGATATATGCAATAGACGCTGAGCGGGAGCTAGTATGACACAGAACTGTTACAATCACGGCCAGAGCCTCTCTCTCGCCCCCTGCTTCCACGCCCTTATATGGGCAGCTTCCTGTCGCTGTGTTCACACACTGTCAGCCAAGTCCTATCTGCACACCTGAGACTCGTCAGGTCATCACAGCTCTGATATGAGCCCTGCGGTTCCTGCCACTCACTGTCCGAGTGTTGCTACACCTACCTAGGTACGAGGACGTAACCTGCTTTGCTGCTCTGACTGTTTCCCTGCCTTGCTCTAACCCCTGTCTCCCTGTGCCCAGGACCATCTGCCGCCAGCCTACGCTGTCTCACGAGACACCGCCCGCCAGGACGTTCCTGTGGAGCACGAGGAGTGCTCCTGCTCGCACCTGTCGAACATTCCTGTTTGCTATAACCCTGTCTGCATGGTACCTATTGGAACATTAAACAACCTAAACCGCTCCATTCTCTCTCCCCTGTGTTCTGCTCCTGGGCTCCAGTTTAACGCTACCCTAACAATAACATTTGTATGAATGGGGGTGGATTATAGTCGTTATTGTCCCCAGTCTGCTGCGGTCCTTGGAACAACACTGTAGCACTGAAATCTCAGAATTTCATATTGTATCATTTCAAACATTTAATAAAGAAGGAAGCTTTGGGTTTTGCAATTGGACTGGATATTTTTATTTTGGTCCACCGACTTTCCTGCTGTTAAAGGTGCTATAGATAACATTCAGCCACTAGACGTTGCACTAGAGCAGGGGTGGCCAACCCGCGGCTCGCGAGCCACATGCGGCTCTTTGCCCGTCAATGTGCGGCTCTTCCATCCATAAAAAAAATATAATAATACTAATTATAATATATATATTTTTTTGTACTTTTTTTTTTTTTTCACTCATTCCATAAGGACATTTTTTTAAATGGTCCATTTGCATGTTCTTGGTATCTGAATCTAGGGACATAATATGGATCAGTGTCAGAAATAGTGTGTCTGTTACTAGGCTTGAGTAAATTGTAATGAACCAAAGGAGAATATCAATTCTATTTAAAACATTAAAAAATTATCTTTGACTGTGAATAACACCATGCTAAAATTGACCAGACCTGAAAAAATCTAAGCAAATGAATAAAGGGAAGATGATTAAACAGAAGGTTTTGTAGATACAGTACTGAATTCTGCCATCTTTTTTATAATGTAAATTTCTCCACAATTTTTCATCGTATTGCAACACCGTTTTTTGCAAGACGTTCACAGAAAGGTAGAGAAACTAACTGCGTTCTGTTTTATGGCAATAACGTTCAGGTTTGTGGGAGATAATCCCAAAAAATAAGAGACATAAAAAAGTAAATCCAGAAGTCAGATAATTGACAGGGGCTGGTGTGAGCTGGGTAGGGTAGTCTTTCGAAATTCGAAAGCCCTGAATCTCTTCCTTCAAAAGACTACAATCACTTTTGGCTGCTACCCTTCCTCCTGTCAATATGCGCCGGTTTCCGACTCAATGCCCTGAGATTTCTATAATCTTATATTTCACTAATAACAAGGTTAACGTAATGCTGAAAATATACACTTTTACTGTATATCTCGGGCTTAAGAGGTTAACCCTGTGAGGCCCAAATTAAAAAGACATTAGCAACTTCAGAGGCCAGAGGGTGGGACATATAAACACATTTACTATCAAATAGCATTGTGAGGCTGAACAACAGGACCAATTGACTATACATGTGCTTAAAGTTTTTTAAATAAACATTATTTTTTTAAATGGCTAAAAGTGATTTTGTAATTTTGCAACCGTCGGTACTTTTAACCCTGTGAGGCCCAAATAAAAAAGACATTAGCAACTTCAGAGGCCAGAGGGTGAGACCTACAGTATAAACACATGAAGGGTGCCGTGACTGAAAAATAAAGTTGAGAAACGCTGGTATATGGTGTGGCTCTTTGTGGTACCACAGTAATTTTTGTGGCTCTTAGTCTCTGACTGGTTGGCCACCCCTGCACTAGAGCACCAGCATGTCATTATGAACGTTAGGTTATGACTATAACCAAGTTCTGTTAGTATAGCGACGCTCGGCATCGCTCTCTGCACTATCTCGCATACGTGCACGCGCACTGAATAAAGACCACAATGTACCTTTAATCCCAATATTCGTCTGACCACACCCCTATCAGCTTACCCATATAAGCAGGGGTGGGGCCACCCACTCTCCTCCTTCCCAAGCTTTCGCCACAAGGCGAGGTCAAAGGCTGCAGCGGCGTCGGATGCCGAGCGTCGCTATACTAACAGAACTTGGTTATAGTCATAACCTAACGTTCTGTATCGTATCGCTCTCGCTCGGCATCGCTCTCTGCACAAGGGAGGCCGAGCGAGAGCCAACGGCCGACAAATACACCCCGCTGACAGCCCCCCACAAACCATCAGAACAGGGAGGGCCGAGCCCCCCGGACCCACCCTAATGGCGGGCACCCCCCCTATTAGGGGCTTCACGGGAGGGCGACGGACCCGACCGTGCGAAGAGGCACTCAAGCAACTCAACGCACAGGGTGAGCAGACCGTGGCTTGACCCCACGACTACACACACGCACAACCCGCATGCCACCCGGGAACGAACGGAGGAACAACCTCGTTACTGCCCCCAGAATCACGGGGTCAAGGGCAAACCCAACCCCGTGGCAAGGCCGTAGCAGCGGAGCACGAAGGAAGACCCAGACCCACCAAAAGGACTGGACTCCCTAGAATGGGGGCCCGGAGAAGTCCATGATGCCAGCATCAAGACCCCACCAGGTGGGCACGTAGTGCCCCGCCCCCCACATCGCCAGCGTATTCGGACAAAGGCCCCTCAGTTACTGCACCTGGTATTCCCAGGCGGAATCCCATCCAAGTACTAACCAGGCCAGAACCTGCTTAGCTTCCGAGATCGGACGAGATCGGGCGTGTTCAGGTTGGTATGGCCGTAAGCCGAGCGGGCCCTGTCCCCCCAATAGTACACCGCCTGGCACACTGACCCTGCAGAACAGGCAGTCAGCATGGCCGTAAGCACACAAAAAAGGTTAACCAACGGAAGCAGGCAGCGCACCGGGGAAAAACCAGGCAACAGGCTGTTAACCCTAGCCTGGAGACTGCGGACGAGACAGGCGCCAGAGGGGACAGCTGAACACAGCCGCCCCGGCGGAAGGAGCGTAAGCTGGCGGTGTTGCATGACCAAGCCTCCATTTAAAAACCCCCACCCAGAGGGGTCGAGGCAGAGAAGGCTGACACGATTGGCAGACGTCATGAACGTGCAGGGGCACCCTCAAACGGTGAACCCGGGAGTTGACACTGCTCCAACACACCAGGGAATCAACCACCTCGGTGTTACCCAATGCGGTGGTTGTTCCTATAACCCCTCAAGAAAAAACTCCAAAACACACCTGCGGGTATACACCGGCTATACCGCAGTACAAGTGTTTCAGTTTCCAAAAAGGGTTAACCCAGGCCTACGGGTCGCAAACATCACTTCGGACCGGGCCTGGCGGTACGGGAAGCACAGGGTCACCAGAGGAGGTCAAAAAACCACCCCCACAGGCCCCTCTTCGCCATGCGTGAGAGAGGAGCGAAAAATAATGGAGAACCAGCCCCTAAGCACACCGTACCTGGTATTCCCCGGCGGTCTCCCAACCAAGTACTAACCAGGACCAACCTGTGTAGCGGCCGAGATCCGACGAGATCGAGCGCGTACAGAATGGCATGGCTGTAAGCCATGATGACAGTGCTGAGTAAAAACATACCCAACCAGGGTCTCCATAGCGCTTAACCCTGTGACACCCAGACCGACCTGGCATTTTTCCCCCTGAAAAAAGCCCAAGTCCCTCAGGGTACCAGAACAGCAGATCTGCATCCCCGGCGGACAACGGGTTCAACTGATCTGGACCAGCGTGACCAGAACCAGTCCCGTGCCCTAACCACGCCGACATGCCTACTCCAGGAGAAGGGCAGATATGCGTGTTGATCTTAACATGAAAAGAAGGCGCCACCCAGACGTTCGGACGAACCGCGCCTGGTGGCCCACCCCAAGGGCGTGAGACCCCACCACATATGTTCAGATCCATCCCGTCATCATCCCCCAGACATGAACGAGAATCCGTCGACAACCCACCCAGGTCATGGGATGTGGTCGTCGGAAGAGGAAAAACCCCCATCTCAGTTGCTTTATAAAAACGCTGTTTCAACCACAAGCAACCAAGGCGTGCCAGTCAATCGCCTGTTTACAGCGAGCTAGCACTATACGTGCGTCGGGACACACCCCCATCAATGAACAGGCTATTTAGACCTGTCATTGAATCCCCAAGGCGCCCAGGGGAACGACAAGAGGGGTGTGACACTCCCTAACTCCAACACTTCTGGAATAGAAAGAAGGAAGCATCAACAGTATGTATCCCAGTCTACACAGCCGGGGTAAAAAATGTTCACATTTTTACATCCCACCACCCTCCCATAGGAAAGAGACGGGGATCCCCAGAGAGACTTCCCACGCGAGCTGTACAGATTGAAAAGAATATATTGCACCTTGAGCCATGTAAAAAACTGGTTTTAGGGCCTCCGGGGAAGAGGCACTGAACCCATACACACTCAATAAACGAATTGAATCGAATATACATACAATAGAAAAGGACCCTTCTAGAGGGTCCACTCACTTTGACAATCTGAGGAGGAAGGCTCTGTACTCTGATGGAGGCTTCCTCACATGGAAGAAGGAGTCCGAACTCACAGAAGGCCTGAATAGGCGCTTGGTGAGGAGGAGCCCTGACCACCCCCCCTGAAAACAGATCCATCACATGGACCTGAACAGCACACGGAAGTCCTACCAACAGAGACGCGCACGGTGACGTACTCTATGGCGGGGGAATTCCTGCGGTGCACACGCCCAATATACCAGGCCGTGGGACCAGGAACTCCCTCCCCCCCCCCCCCCCCCCCCCCCCCCGTAACGTGCCGAACCGCCACGTGACGGGAACCTTGAAGGACAGGGGGTGTACCCCTGACCGACAGAACAATGGGGAGAGGAAAGGTTACCAGTTCACCCCTTTACGACCCCACACCCATGATACGATGTAACGACAATAAGAGAATATGACACAGTCATAGTCAGCTCTATGAAGCGTTTCACAGCTCCACACAGCGCATGAGCTAACCTGCTATCTGATTTTTACTAAGGAAAAACACAGAATAGAGAGGGCTCTAAGAACCCCGGTCCAACATACACATGTGCTTCTGTGGCCAGTACAACCCAGTTGTAGGTCACATGACACACACAACCCATCATCACCTACAAAAAATGGCAAAAACACTCAACAGAGGAACGCCGTTTTTTTCACAATGAGAGAATACATCATTCTTGATTAGTATCGACCACAGGCCTTGCTAAGCACACATGACAGCAACCAAACCAATTTCCCTTTAGGAAATAAGTTTCTCCAGCAGATTTAGCACAACCTCAGCAATCAAGCTAAGAGTTACATCGTATCCCTACCACACAAAAGACACAATTAATGCACAACATGTCTGATAGGAGGATGAAAAAGTCCCCAGGGAACCGGGGGGGAAACACAATCCTCCTATTTTACCCTCAATACGGCCAGTTAAAACAGGAAAACCTGTTAATGTGTGAACACACTGTTCATTGTCATTACAGTCTGAGAAAGAACATTCTTTTACTCACTTGTCACCAAGCATAGCTTCATAGGTTAGTTACCTTAGTTGTGAGTACACGGTACATATAAACACCATGATGTTTCTCACACAACAACCAGATCATTACATCCCGATTTGCACGGAGAAGCTAACTGCCAGTGACAAAAAACAGCTCACACATAACCCGCAACGTATCCTAAATGCATTGCAACAACACACGTTTTGGGAAAAAACACCGTTATTCACAATACATTTAGCAAAGTAAAACCAGAAGACGTGTTATGAGGTCTGGTCAACCCCGTTCCTACCCGGAACGCAGATCAGCGAAGTGCAGTCACAGACACCGTAGGAACACAGCCGCTCCTGTGTTGTCCGAACTGGGTAGCGTCACCGCCCCAACCCGTACTACAGTCCCCCGTTGATGCAACCTTGCCGTCCAGGCTCAGGGCAGGGTCGACGAAACATCCCCTGTCAAGGATGACGTCGCGGTCAAGAGTGTAAAACATGTTAAAATCAAAGCACGTTCAACAGAATAGCATCAAGCTAACGGCCGCTCCAACCGTTCGGGTGCTACTGCTTCTGCTTGCGAGATGCCGAGCTAACGACGCACGCGATCAGAAGCGAGCTCACGGCGGCGCGCGAGAAGCTAAGCTACCCCGCGCCAGCCATGGCCCATAGCAGCAAGCTAACGTTACCTAGCGACCACGACATGCTAGCCCCGCAGCTAACAGCTGACTGGCTAATAGTAGGCCCTAAGCAGGCCATGCAGCGATCCAGCAGGCTAACGCAGCAGTTAACAGCTGACTGGCTAACCGTAAGCTATAAACATGTAAACAATGACATAACACTCACCCAGACAGGCCGCCGTTCTGAACCTCTCCTCACTTTTTAAGAGAAAAGAGAAAACAAGATGTCAACACCGCTTCACAACGGTGACTTTACCACACCCGACGGAATCAGCACAGTACCAACTGGCCTGTGTAGCTGACTTTGAACATGAATCTGCCGCTATCGCACATTACATGCACATATCCCCTCGTGAAGGAATACTCTCATTTGGATATGAAAGATGGGGCCTTAACACGGTGACAGAGAGAATCCACTCGTCCAGAACACACAGGGATCACCAGTGTCAATGGTCGCGGCCCACTAGTTAAAACTATAATGGTCTTCAGACCAAGGCCTTCTGTCGCCTAGGTGGCTGAACAAAGGACCCTAGCCTGGGGCCGGTTTCCATAAACTTTGTCAAGTAGCCCCCATAGCACTAACAGACAAGTGGAGCCCGCCAGCAAACACTACTCACCCAACCTGGAACGCACCGCTTCTCACAACAGCGGCATGTCCGACAGTTCAGCTGTGGCCTGACAGGTTTCACCCCAACAAACACAGCAAGGAACTGCAGTTGAGAAGCATGCAGCGGCGTGCTCCCAATACGAAAACCGGTGGAGGGTTTTTAGAATGATCATCATCTTCCAGACACTCCAGTACGAAGACAATATCGCCGTATTTTCTCGAAAATAGTGAGAGAGAAAATAAAGATATGATGTCAACGTATCCTTGTTTCCCAAAGCTGCTCCTAAACCTTTCTTCCATCATGGTGTCAAGTGTGGGGATCTACCGAGGCACTTCTTCCTTGTGGTGAAAGCGAGAAGGAGGAGAGTGGGTGGCCCCACCCCTGCTTATATGGGTAAGCTGATAGGGGTGTGGTCAGACGAATATTGGGATTAAAGGTACATTGTGGTCTTTATTCAGTGCGCGTGCACGTATGCGAGATAGTGCAGAGAGCGATGCCGAGCGAGAGCGATACGATACAGAACTAGGGAGGGGATACATGCCAGGCCAGCAACATATAAACAACAACATTCATGCAATGCGTTTATTCCACACCTTTCTAAAAGCTCTGTGAATGTACTTTTCTTTAACGATTACATACAAATGTTATCTATAGCACCTGTAAGTAATAAACATCCTTCCAAAATCAAATCAACTTTATGAGTGACAGTTCATCCTCCATGGCCTGATATCTATATATCACCTGTTAATGACGGTAATCTATCTATCTATCTATCTATCTATCTATCTATCTATCTATCTATCTATCTATCTATCTATCTATCTATCTATCTATCTATCTATCTATCTATCTATCTATCTATCTATCTATCTATCTATCTATCTATCTATCTATCTATCTATCTATCTATCTATCTATCTATCTATCTATCTATCTATCTATCACTTTCAAAATCAGTCAGTGGTGTATTTGTAGTATTTTCCGCATGTCCTAGTATGATTTCTAGGTGAGTACCTTGAACATCACACCATGTTCCCAAAAATGGAGTACTCTCTTATCATCCTGTCAGATAAGGCTGTGGCGCTGACCTCCAGCAGTTTCTGCACATAATAGGCCACACCTCATCATTACCACCCCGCAGAGAAAGAGGCTCCTTCCGAGGCCTACCATACAGTATGACATCTCTGGAAGCACCACCACATCCATGACCCTGCCCTGGCGTAGCCGAGAATGATTGGTTGCCATGGCGGCAGATGACTGGTAATAATAATAGCCAGATTCCAGAGAGTTCCATGGAGACAGGAGCTCTGTTGGTCTGTGGGTGACACAGATATAGACAGGTCATAATATAAGCCCATCTCACACATACTGGTTATCAAAATGTGTTACCGTGAAGATAGGCTAGTACAGTATATTACCCTAAGGCTTCTAAGCTTTGTAGGCATGGTTGATATTGAGTAATTGTTAGTGTGAATGTTATGTACGGGATAATCAACTTGTAGATGTGCATTAAATGGTTTTAAGGCACGACGTGGAGGCGAAGAACCACCCAGAGTGCCTTACAACTGTTTATCGCACACCTACAAGTTGATAATTCCATTTACACCATGGTAATTTGCCAACAATATTAAATAAAAGCATTCGCAACATTTTGGTGGAAGATTTTCACATGCCATTGGTGTGTTTTCCTTCCCGGTCGTTACTTTATCAAGTTGATAAATCAGCTGTGCTCGCCGCAGTTGGGTAATCTTTGACAGCTGTGCTATGTTTTTTATTATTCTTTTATTATCTTTTTTCCCCTCCTTTTTCCGATTTTTCTCCCATCCCACTGTTAGTCGTTATGCCAATTCCCAACCCCCTTACTGGTTGTTGCGTACTTTCCCCTACTGTTGGTCCGAGAGGCCGGAGACTGTCACATGCTTTCCTCCGACGCATGTGCAGCCAGCCGGCAGCCAGCCTGGCCGCGCAGATTCTCACTGGGAGAGTGTAACGTGTGGGAGGCCGCACTACCTCTCTCCAGATCCTACCCTCGCTGAGCAGGTGCCCCGACCGAACTGTAGGGGTCGCTGTCCACAACGCCCAGGACCCACCCGCCAGCTTTCCCCACCCCCTAATACTGCCAATTGTATTAGTGTGAACGGCCAGCCAAGCTGGTGACAACGCCGGGAGCTGGATTCGAACACGCGAACCCAGCGTCTCCAGCGTTGGTGACGAAGCTGTGCTATGGTTAAGTGTGAATTAAACAGTTTTAACACACACCTGCCAATCAGAAATCATAGTGTTGCCCCCGACCCTGGTATAAAGAACCTGAATGTTACACAACCTCTACTGTCTTTAACCATGAATGTATGTAGCCTACATAACACTCCAACACAGGCGTTACAAGATAACGTTTTGAAAACATCAAAATCATCATCATTATGTCGTTTTTAGTCTCAAAATATATTGTTGGCAAGGGGGAATATATGACCGATGCTGGAAAATCAGAGGTGATGTCAAACCAACAATGGGACCAAAGACCAATCAGCTGTATCTGGTGATCTGGATTTCATGGAGGTCACAAGCATTTTTCAGTCACATTCTGTAATAATTACCTTTCATTCTCCGAGCATTCGTTGACTGTTGGACACAGATTACAAACTACCCACTGAAAACCCTCCCTTCTTCTTCCTATTTCTGCAGTGTACCTTTGAACGTAGAGCCTGGCAGCCTGCAGCAGCCTCTGGCACTGAGACAGGTGTTGGGAGTCTGCACAATTGGGGTTTTCTCACATTTTCTTTGAAATCCATAACTTCACAACTACACTCACTTCTACTTTCCTATGACCTTATCATGAAAAGAAGAGAGCAGAATGACTGAGGAACCTTGGATAAATCAGATGGCCTCTCGGCTGAAGCCTCAGTGCTTCAACAAAGAATATGTAGGGAGCGAGGTAGGCAAAGGCTCTGTGGCCTCAGGAAGTGTGTGTGTGTGTGTGTGTGTGTGTGTGTGTGTGTGTGTGTGTGTGTGTGTGTGTGTGTGTGTGTGTGTGTGTGTGTGTGTGTGTGTGTGTGCGTGCGTGCGTGCGTGCGTGCGTGCGTGCGTGCGTGCGTGCGTGCGTGCGTGCGTGTGTGTGTGTGTGTGTGTGTGACGTGTGTGTGTGTGTGTGTCTGTGTATGTGTGCGCATGCAGGAGTGGAAAGAAACTATGAAAGTTTACCGAAGTACTGAGTTTAGTTTTTCTTCTGCTTTACCTACTTGGTTATTTCCATTTTTGGGGGGGGAATTTTTATACTTTTACCTTTTAAAGCAAATATCCTATTTATTGATTTATTTATTTTACTCCACGACAGATGCAGTCACTAGTTGCTTTAAAAAGAAATAACGTATTTTGCACACCAATAATTGATACGTTGGAATGAAAATGAATGAAACTTCAAAATGAAAGCCAGCAAACTTTAAGAAGAAGTAATCTGAGCCAATTATACCTCCAAGCACTTTAACATAACCTTTAGAGGGCAACGCACCGAAGATTGAATGTTCCTGGCACACAAATACCAGAAGCTCAAATAGAATGTGTACTATTGCTTTTCCTACTCAGGTGCATTTAATAACAAACAGTTCAATACTTTTAGCTGAGTAGAATATTGCACAAATGGACTGAACTTTAACTTTAGCACTTTGGCTATTTCTACTTTACATAAGTAAAGGATTTGTGTACTCTTTCCATCACTGTGTGTGTGTGTGTGTGTGTGTGTGTGTGTGTGTGTGTGTGTGTGTGTGTGTGTGTGTGTGTGTGTGTGTGTGTGTGTGTGTGTGTGTGTGTGTGTGTGTGTGTGTGTGTGTGTGTGTGTGTGTGTGTGTGTGTGTGTGTGTGTGTGTGTGTGTGTGTGTGTGTGCGCTAGGTATCAATTCTGAAACGGGCTCTCCCACTGAGGGTTCTAGTATTGGGGCGAGGGGCAAAGGTTAATTTTGATTACAAGGAATGGGACAGCGATGTTGTTGTGACAAGGGTTGGCCTCTGCCACCAACCCGCCCCTCCATCACCACCATCCCTCTCCCTCTCTCTCTCTCTCTCTCTCTCTCTCTCTCCTTCCTTCATTCCTTCACTCCTGTCAGCCCAAACGGCAGGGCGACAGGGCGGCTGACAGCAGGAGCAGCTCATTCAATTATCCAGGACTCTGATGAAAAGCTTTCACGTCCTCCAGAGAGCCACGGATGGAGGGAGGGAGGGAGGGAGGGAGGGAGGGAGGGAGGGAGGGAGGGAGGGAGGGAGGGAGGGAGGGAGGGAGGGAGAGGGAACAGGTATGAGGGGTTTGGTGCTGGTGGTAGTGAGCTACAGTAGGAGGAAAAGAAGAGACAAAAGAGAAAGACTGGAAGAATTCTGTATGCACTGCAAATCTCCATCTTAAAGCGCCATTTCTTTTTTTATATATAAAAGTAGCCTACCATAAAAGTGGCATACTGTATATTCATGTATCCATGAACCATTTGATTTGTATATGGAAAATAAGCTTGTTGGAACATTCTTACCCTGTTGCAAATCAGAATATACTGTAGGTCTGTATTAATTCAGTGTTTACAGACACCACCAATGTAAAGCAAACGTTTTGCAGCCCCAATATACCGAAAATACAATTAAACACAAATGTCCCTGTTGTAATGTAATCCTTGTTTTAAGAGTTCAGACACGCAATTCAAATATGAAAACATGTCTCAGTTATTTTTTCTTTCTTTTGTTTTGGTCCGGTTACCTATATATTTACCTTTGGATCGTGGAAGTTAATCTTGTATTCTGTCTTGAAATATTTTCCCTCCCTCCCTCTCCTCCTCCTCCCCTCCCTCCCTCCCTCTCCTTCTCCTTCCCTCCCTCCTCCATCCCAAATATATATATGTCTCTGTGTATAGAATTGGCAATGCAGTTTGGAGAACTTGGACAGTTCGACAAGACAAACACGACGGGGTGTATGAAGCCCAGCCGAGCATCTATAGGTGAGATGACAAGAGAGACATAATTATCTTAAAGGACAGCACATGTGCGAGCAGATTAAAAGAGAGCGGGGGTGACTACAGTAGATTATTCAAGGGTAAGTGAGAGGCAGAGAGAGGGGGAGAGAAAGAAAAGAGAAAGGGAGAAAGACAGAGGTCGGGAGCAAGGAGGGAGAGATGGTAAAGGAATACAGGGTGATATGTCCTGGTGCCTCTGCCTGGAGCAATTCAAAAAGAGATAAAGCATACTGTACGTTGGCCTTTTTGAGAAAAGGAAGGAGATTCATTATGTATGTTTGTTTTCCCTGTGAAATGTGATGAGGCATTTAATAGAGGATGAGAAAGGTGCCAGCTTTTAATTGGCAGTGAGGGGCATTCTGGGTAATGCTCTTTTCATTTATATTTAAGTGGATTATTTAAGTTCTACAGAAGAACACAACGCAGAGAGAGAGAGAGAGAGAAAACTCTCTTCTAACTAAGAAGATGATCTTAACACTAAGATGCTTTTGGTGAATACACAGCCCTTCATTTCATTTTATAGAAAAAGAAAACTCACAGTACTAACCCCCCCCCCCCCCCTCCCCTTCTACCCCCACCCGTAAGTGCCACCACACCGTTCATATTAGTGTTTTCTAATACAAAATGCATGGTGTCTTCTCCGATCCAAACATCCAGAGAGCATCCTGCCCTGGGTATCGGCTAAGCTGGTATCTAGGTTAGACCCAAAGCCCAGCAAGCAGCTATTAGGTCACTGTTAATAATAAATGGCCTGGGGAGACTAGAGGAGGAGGGTAGAGGGGGCACTGGTGGCGGAACTCAAAGGGGCTGTGAAAAAAAGAACGAGACATGTGGTAATACTAGGGCCAATACCTGAAAGGTGAGCGGTCGTTAGTGGTTAACATACCGTTGTATTCGTTCGGTACACAGCCGTACTAAACCTAAGGTCCAGTACTGAAACGGTTCGGTACGGATAAGTGTACCTTTACACCCCTATTGTACATGCTATCAGAGTTATATGCTGTAAATATAAGTATACATTATATATATGGTATATACAGCACTATTATACATGCTATCATACAGAGTTATATGGGTAGATTATAGTATGAGGTAGGTAGTTGTGATTATTATGATTACTATGATTACAGTGTAGGGCAGTTGTAGAAAGTGAAAGCAGTAGGTTGTTTTCGTTGTTTATAAAAGATGAATTGTGTATGTAAATACCTATATCCAGGGCTTTCCCTATTGCAGTTTAAAGGCAGGGTGGCCTGTGTGTTAAAACACATGCTAAGACAGAGGGCCTGTGCTTATGAACAAAGTCATAATAACAGATAAGCCGCACGGAGTCCCGTAGCAACGTCTCTAGGGGAAAGGTGGTTGCCGTGGAAACTTAGATAACGAGGCTAGCTACTGCTAGTGGAGCTGTTCGAGGTCAGTATTCCTCAGCGTTCAACTTAATTTAACTTAAGTTATATTATCATACTGGTCATCGCGTCTCGCTCTTTGCCATTATGAGATAACTCTTATCTCCTAGCCCCTACTGTGCTCATGAACAAACAATTTGCACTCATGCACGTGACCAGGCCACGCCCCCACGTCCTGCTATAAGACGCCGGACATGGTCACACTCTACCTTCCTCGGAAAAAAGTTTCCAACACTGAAAACCCAACCAAGGGACCTCAGGGCGCTAAGAGCGAGACGCTCAGCCAGTATTCATATAACTAGGTTATAGGATAACCTTTCGTTCAATACCTGATACATGGTGTCAGATAATACAAAATAACTCAAAAGCGTTGTGCTCTATTCTGATATACGTTTTTCTCAGTGAGTAGATACTTGTTGAGCAGCTTAGTAGCTAAAAAAAAGTGCAAAAAACAGCGACAAACGATACATGCTCTCGGAGGCAGAGAAAGCCAGCAAGTCTGCTCGAGTCTGTGAGTTGCTAGGCAACAATTTCACTGAGTAAATTATGAGTCGGGTACAGCCCTGGGTAGTACCCCTCATCAATGGCGGGTACAATCCCTACCATGCGCTTAGTATTGCCATTACACACAAGGAAATATCTAATGGCAACTCCCAGAGAGTGCAGTGAGAGTGGGTTGGGGGGAAAAGGACATCAGTAATGTACTGTATGTCATAAAACAGAAATGTTTTAATTGAGTCTGCAAGGGCTCCCTCTGCTATAAATAAAATAAGTTTGGCTCCCTGCAGTTTAATGTTTATTTATCGCCTCTTCATTTTAATATAAAGAACTATCTCGGAATGTTATTCTGCCTGTTATTTAGATTGATCGTTTAAGAAATCAGTATTAATACAGTACATAACATATAACTGTTAATTGAGGTGTTCACCGATATGTTGGTGTGGATATATTGGCTGCATGTGGGGAAACTGAAGCATGTCTCTTGGGATGCACTGACCTCCTTTCCCTGATACTACCAGACAGGCTGGAACTCGGGTGGTCGGGAGAGTGTTAAGGAAGATTTAGGGCAGGGTTTCTCTACACTGGCACAGTGTGTAGCTCAGTGGTGAAAAAGCTACACAAATCCTTTATATAAACGCAAGTTTATATCGTCTGAATTGCTGGGGCCATAGCCTGAAGTCTTACCTAGAACATGTCCAAAGTTGATAACAATATAACAGAAAATTTGTGTTTTACACATCTTTATGTAATGGTATGTTTAGGTGTTTTTCCAAAAAATAGTCAGAGGAGTCTACCTCTCCTCAGTCCCCTCTCCCCCTCCCCAACTAATCTCATGTCACATACACCACCCACACCCCTTCTCACCCCCTTCTCACAAAACAACAGATCAACAACAGATTAGAGCAATTTGCACTCCGGAGAGACTCTGGCTTTTACCGCTTCTCGATCTCAGAAAACCAACTCAAGTAAGATGTCATTCTTTTCAGAATTTCATTGGCTACACAAACGGTCAATAATTTTCAGTGTCAGTGGTGATTTGTCCGGTAATTGAGAGGCGAAACCGGAGGTGGCTTTTTCTAAACTGACGCTAGTTGGCTGTTATATTTCGTATATAGCTTACGCTTTGCTCTATTGGAACAATCCCTTTAATCATATTCTATAATGAAAACTTTCACCACGTGTACGCACCTGCCCACCTGTCTGACCACTCCCACATCCGCTCCTATATAAGCGGGGTCATGGCCATACTACAGCTCCTTCCCTACTTTCACCACGAAGCCCGTGTAAAGCACCACTTTAAGTTTAGTGATAAAGTAGTTAGTTAGTTATAGGAGCTGTGTTGGCATTGTACCTTTGTTTTTTTCTCTCTCACTGATTTTCGGGAAAAAATAAAGCCATAATGTCTTCACCACCAGAGGACTTAGACAACTACCGTTCTACCCTCCACCAGCGCTTTACTGTCGCGGCTTCCTCCGTGCGTCGTGGGGCGTCCCTGGCTCCACGTTTGTGGCAGGCAGGTGCGTCTGAGCGGCGTCCGGAGGAGACTGTGTGTCGCCGAGGTGCAGACTCTTCGCCTCCTCTCGTTCCCGTCTTGCGACGGTTAGCAGCGGGGGTGGACAGTTTAGCGGCGGTGTTGAGCTGGCTCCGAGCGAGGATTCCCCCGCCTCTTCTCCATATCCGATGGAAACTGAGGATTTTATGGAGGAGGCGGGGGCTTTCTTGTTCGAAGGCCCAGGGAGACAAGGCACTCTCGGGGAGTGGCAGAGGGTGCTGCGTCTTCCCGGGGACCCTCTACTCCGGGACTGGGTTAAAGTCTCCACCCCCGAGATGAGATGCCCTTCTATCGACGCACCGGATGCTGGCTCCCGCCTATCCATTGGTGACAGTGTGTGCAGCCACCCAACCGCGAGGGATGTGAGCGAGATGGAAGCAGGTGTGCAAGGGGAGTTGCGCGCCTTGTTCCCCGTGCTCAAGACGGCGGCAGCCCGCATAAAACGGAGCTTGCTGCCGATGCCACTGTATCTCTGGTAACACCGTTCTGTGAGAGGGACGGGTGTTGCCTCTCCTTTTTTCTTGGGATAAAGAAGAGATGTCGGCTGTCTGTAGTGATCGGGCTTGCATCGCTATTCCTCACGTTACACAGCTTCAGTAGTAGCCGTTAGCTAACAGTGGGCCCGTCAGAGCTAGTCGTTAGCTTGCTGCTGCGTAAGCCGACAGTGGGCCTGTGAAGAGGCTAGCTGTTAGCTTGGTGCTAACCGTCAACCTGGAGTTAGCTGTTAGGCTAATCGTTGGCGTTAGTGGTGGGGAGGAGCGGGCCCTGAACACTCTGACTCGGCGTCATCTCTGGTAGAAGATGTCGTCGGCCTGTACCATGACCGGCTGCAGGATGTGGGCGAAGCGCCGGAGCGAGGCTCCAGTCATCGCCACTTCTGGCCCCGCAAGCTAGAGGCCTCGTCAACATGGTGGACCAGCCATTTGTTGCGGCCATTCATCCTGCATCCGGGGGTCAGGAAGGACATTACACTATGCCCCACTCTTTCTTCCTCCCCCCCGAATGTTTTTTGTTACATAATATAAAACTACAGGTTCATACCTTCAAAATAAGCCATCAATTGTAAAATTCGAGCCAAGAGTTTTTAATCAATGTCCTATGAAACATTATGGTACAATCCTTACCAATTCCTCTTTGTCAAGTTGGCTGGCTTGAGCTTTGAAAGTGCATCATTTTCAACAACACATCATATGTTTTGAATGCAAAACCTCTTTCTTCAAAGCACCTCCTGTAGTAACTGCAGTAAAAGTACTCTCAAATGGAATTACCTCATTCTCGAAGACACTGTGACGTCACGAGACCGCCTCCATCTTAGTTTGGGGGTAAACAAACTGGTGTGTATGAGCAAAAGTGAGCTCCGTTTTTATTACATTTTCAGATTACAAAATGAAAAAGGCATTTAGGCTACTTGAAGCCTCCAGTGCACATACACTAAGAATGGACTATATGGTGAAGTAGCTAGCAGCTAACATTTCTCTGCAGTTTACAGCCTCACAGCCAATACAACTTTATTTACGATATAAATATTTGTTCCTTATTCTCACCTGTTATGAAATGGGTAGAGCAGACATATACGTATGATTTGACTTGGGGGACCAGTGTCTGCTTTGGTCGACTCTCCCGTCTGCGTCTACGTGTGCCCTCTTGATAGCCGCCAGCCACTTTTTCCTCTGTGATGCCTCAACTGGTATTATATAAAACTTGAGTTTTTGATTTTTGATTTTGTTATTGGTACAAAACGTCACACAACAGCTCTTTGGCATTTGGAAAATTACCCTTGATTATGTTTAATTTGCCGCTTTCCAATCCGTTTTCTGCACTAAATGAAGCATAAACAGTGTACCGGGAGTGCATTTTCCCCCCACGCCGTAGTTGCGTAGCAACAACAGACAGGAAGTTGACTTTGAGAATGTGGGTGAGTAAAAGTAATTCGTTAACTTTTCACCCCTGGGATAGTTCCGCTGTATCTCACTAAACATAAGCTCCCACACATATTAGTGGGATATAATATTAGCAGCACAAATCTGAGTTGCTTCATTTGGAAACGGCAGCCAATTATTTCAAGATATCCTCACATGGAAAATCCTCTTAACTATTGTCTGAACACGCCTCGGCGTGACTGGGGATTTGCAACTTCAAAGAGTTATCTTGACTATTTCTGACGCTTGTTACCATTAGCGTTAACGTGAAATTCCGGCTCCGGGCTTAGGAAGCATCTCCGCAGAGCCTTTAGGAACGTGACAGTGTGGAGAAGAATCAGCCCCCAAAGACCCAAGGCATCAGGAACCCGCTCTGATGTTGTTGTCTTCACTGTCAGTGGGCAGGTAGGAAGAAAACACAAATGCCTCGATTAGAGAGTCACGGATGCTCTCCTTTCACCTCACTGCAAAGATGGTTGAAGGTCAAACCTGCTTTACGGGTTCGTTAAGATAATAATTACAACAACAGCCTGTCTAGAGATTATGATGAATGCATTCCTAATAATAAGCATATGGCCTTTGTCACAATTAGTCATACAGCAGAATATAAATGATTTTTCCTCCTAGCTGCAGCTCTCTGCTAAAAAACAACAGCTAAGAGAAAAACAGGCACATATGCCTGTGGTATCAGGAAAACACCTTATAACCAAGGGCTTTCTGCTTGGCAGAGAATCTTTTGTCTTTTTGTCTTTTGAGAGAGAGAGAGAGAGAGAGAGAGAGAGAGAGAGAGAGAGAGAGAGAGAGAGAGAGAGAGAGAGAGATGGAAGGAGAGAACGAGAGTCTAAGGGAATGAGATAGAGAGAGAGAGATTAGTCACTTGGCAAAGCATTTGTCTCTTGTTTTTCCTCCAAAATGGTCCTCCTCCCTCGCTGTCTCTTCTTCTCTCTCTCTAAAGCGGTCCTCCTCCTAACTTGCTCATTACTCAACAACTATCTGTCTCTTTCCCACAGTGTGCAGGACTATACATGGTCAATTGGGATCACTCACTCACTCACTCACTCACTCACTCACTCACTCACTCACTCACTCACTCACTCACTCACTCACTCACTCACTCACTCACTCACTCACTCACTCACTCACTCACTCACTCACTCACAGACTATCTGGCATGGACTTTTCATCGGACGCATGCGCAAGTCTCCCATCCCAATTTAGTCGTGCCAATTCCCCCCTCCCCTGTCTTGATAGTTGCTCGCATGTGCCCCCCACTGGTTGGTCGTAGGGAGGGTTGAAGAATCTATCGCATGTCCCCTCCGATACATGCGGAGTCAGCCAGCCACTTCTTTTCACCTGCCAGCGTGCTCTCATTGGCGAGGTGTAACGTGTGGGAGGCTCACACTACCCTCGACATCTCCTGTCCTTGCTGTGCAGGCGCCCTGACCGACCTGTAGGAGTCGCTGTTTACAACGACCAGATTACCACCCATCGACTCCCCTCCCGCTGACTCTGCCAATTGAGTCAGTATGACGGCCGGCCCGAGCCGGAGGCAACGCTGACAGCCGGATTCGATACCGGTGTCTCATGCGTTGGTGACGAGCGCTTAGACCGCTGCGCCACCCAGCCGCTGGTTTTGTGTTTTTCTGTAACACTTACAGTAACTTCAGGGGACACAAATACTGATTAAGTACCTACAGGTAGACACAAATACTGATGAAGTACCTCCAGGTAGACACAAATACTGATTAAGTTCCTAGAGGTAGACACAAATACTGATTAAGTACCTAGAGGTAGACACTAATGAGCTTTAACAAAGCGTAGAAACAAATATCTACTCGATTTATTGTTAGAGTTGGAGGCAGGCAGGTAGAAAATGGGGATTTGAGAGTCAAGTGGATTGTTGTTTACTGAGTCATTGGGAAATTAAGTAGACGCCATCCTGGGATAATTTCATCAGGTCTGAGACTTGAGTAACTTGTTTGTTAGTTCCTCATTAGCTCCTATATGTACTAACAGTGCTGATTCCTATTGTGCCACTGTTTCTTCTCATGCTTCTGGAATGATGCATCTCTCTTGCCTTTTGTCAAACCAATATTTGGAGAATGTAAGAAGATAGTTACGTACAATTTCGATCATGAGGTCCATTGTGGAGAAAAAAAAGGAAGCCCTCTTACAGTATGTTCAAAATGTGTAACTTTATACATACATGTTTCAGGAGTCACGTCCTCCTCTTTGTCAAGGCTGGATCGAGCTTTGAAAGTGCATCATTTTCAACAACACATCATGTGTTTTGAATGCAAAACCTCTCTCTTCAAAGTACCTCCTGTAGTAACTGCAGTAAAAGTACTCTCAAATGGAATTACCTGATGTGGGTGAGTAAAAGTAATTGGTTTACGTGGTATCTCACTAAACACCCCCCCCCCCCCCCCCCACACACACACACACACACCTACACACACACACACACACACACACACACACACACACACACACACACACACACACACACACACACACACACACACACACACACACACACACACACACACACACACACACACACACACACACACACACACACACACACACACACACACACTTTATTCTGTACACATTCCCTCTCCTGTTACAGCATAGAGGAGTGAAAATATGTGTTCTTGTCTCCTCGGCCTAGCAGCAGCATCAACAAGAAGTAGTGGTGCAAAACAAGAAGCAATAAAAATACTATAAAGATTAAAAAAAAATTGCAGCATAGCAATGATAAAAAAATTAAAGCATTAATTTACAATACAAGTGTAGTGTGTGCAAATTGGTATTGTGTGCCAATCAGTAGCAGAGACATGGATAAAATAGTATTTGTTTATTAGTCTGACTGCCTGGGGTAATGTTGTATGGTTATGTTTGCAGATCCCACCTGGTAGCACACCAAAACAGGAAACATATTTTTCTCGTAGATAGAGAGAACCTGAAGGGACCTCTAGGTGGGGAGCCTCCTTGTATCTCGACACCAACATAGCAACACAGGCTGTTCAGAGGTTCAGGGTTATTAAGACCACTGTGGAAGCCTGGCACACGTATTGTACAGAAACATACCGGTATATAATGGACAGGAGGAGCCAACTCCAGTTCAAAAAGGCAAACGTGCAAATCTGGTGGGCTGAGAGTGTGGGATTCAGCATGTGATTTACTATCATATACCGTCTGGTGAAGCCTTCAGGTTCAGTCGAATAGCGGCAAAAGATGAAGGAGGAGTCGGGAGTTGTCTCGCCC
This sequence comes from Notolepis coatsorum, assembly GCF_963971535.1. Taxonomy (NCBI): domain Eukaryota; kingdom Metazoa; phylum Chordata; class Actinopteri; order Aulopiformes; family Paralepididae; genus Notolepis; species Notolepis coatsorum. The sequence continues at coordinate 139,623,752 of NC_140170.1, read as the reverse complement.
ATGCAGCTCGGTAGGCCTAAATGAATTATGCAGATAACCTGCAGGGTAAATGGCACTATAAATAGTCCAAGACGATAAAAGCACTCATGACACCAGCCTAAGGAACCCTCCCTGTCATCGATGCCACGCGACGCATACCAAGGCGCGCCTGAGGACTGGTATCTGTCGCTGTGTCTCCCTACGGCACAGTGGTGACACGGTGACAGCGGGAGGCATGTTAGTGGCATATACTGCAAATTAACTATTTGGACAGAGATCAGACAACCCACATTGTAAATGATGTTCAATGTTTCTGCAAGCCTGAGCCTGTCTGACTTTCCAGAGAGATCACTGTAAAAGACACAATATCGCTTTAATAGTCGCAAACGTGTCCTGAAACATATCCTTCGTTTTTTCTGTTGCTGCTTGTTGATTTAAAGCACTATTTCCGTTATTTTTAACCTGCCTTGTATCGTTCTGTCATGAGAAGGACATGTGGTAATCAGACATAAAACCAACTTGCTCTGTGTCTCAAGAGTTCAGCCACCGAAAATCTATGAAGTGGTAATTTAATGTTATTGCAGAGTGCTGACTAGCTACAACAGCGCTATGTGATTATGAGCCTGAAGGGCTAAAGCTACACACATTGAAATTTATGGACCTAGTGGATTTAAAAACTGCCCTCATTGTATACAAAGCCAGATATAAACTAATCCCAGGCAACATTCAAAGATGGTTCAGAGACAGGGAAGGAGAATATAACTTAAGAGGGAGAGGGAATCTTAAACAACCAATGGTACACACTACGCTGAAAAGCATGTGCATATCTGTTTGTGGAGTGAAGTTGTGGAATAATTTACCTGAATACATCAACAGTATTCAGAGTAAACAGAGTAAACATATGGCACAATTTAAAAAGCAGCTTAAAAAATACACATTAGAGAAATACAGAAATTAGTAATGCGGATAAACAAAGTTATGTTATATTGTGTTATGTAGTGTTGTATTGTATTTACTGCTGTCAAGCGAATCAAGTTTTTTCTTTTTGTACTATAAGTAAAAGTATATTCTATAATGTATTATACTAAATTATGTTATATCTAGTAAAATTAATGGAAGAACAAATGTAAATGTAAGGGGGTAGGGATCAATACGCATAGCTTCCCTCTACTACTTTTTTGAACATGTCAACAAACTAACTACATTGCTCTTGACTTTTTGTTTATAATTTTTTATTGTGATTGTTCTGTTTGACGGAGCTAGATACTGTGATTTGTTTGGAGGAATATGGAGAATACATGTTCAAAAATAAACTTTTCATTCATTCATTTTCATTCATTCATTCATTCATTCATTCAATATGTTGTGGGTAAAAATGCAAGAGATGCCTGGAGGGTATTGACCAAATTATGGGCAGGCAGCAGAATAAAACAGCTCCTCTGTGTAATGACCCCCTCAATCTCTCAAAAAATCTGAACTAATTTTATTCCAGATTGGATAGACAGGACTCCAGTGACGGATGTGAGGCTGTATGTACTGGAATGACCCCATGCCCTATGATCCTACAGGAAAGGGAGGTCATCTCTGTGTTTCAAAGGGTCAACCCCTGCAAGGCTCCTGGCTCAGATGGACTGAAGGGGAGGGTTCGAAAGGAATGTGTGGCCCAACTGGGACTTGTTTTCAACCAAATATTCCTCAACTCAAGCTTTGTCCCTCAGGCCTGGAAGACAGTGACCATCATCCTTGTACCAAAAAGACCTTGTGCCAAATTACCTAATGACTTCAGACCCATCACTTCCATGTCTCTACTTAGCAAGTGTATTGAGTGTCTAATTTGTAAAGATCTCTCACCTCAGAACTCTCATCTCACTCTCAAAACTGTTTAGTTTATAGACCCCATGCAATTCTAATAGCTAATTGAGGTGTTGAAGATGCTATACTCACTCTCTTGGATAAAGTCCACCGTCATTTCGACAAGGTCAACACTCCAACACTTATGTCTGTATTCTTTTGATGGACCCCAGGCCATCAGGATGCTCAATGGCAATGACACTATGTAACAACCCATCATCTACACACACTGCACACACATCCACATGTACACACTCACTTTAAACAAACACTCACCTTACCACTCACTTTAGACACTTTAACACACTTTATATTGATCTATTATTAACACTTTGAGTGCCAGCGACGAGATTTATCGTTAGTTCATGCCAACCGTTGAGTGCCAGCGACGATAAATCTAGCCTTTTTAAAAATGTATTAGCGATTTGAATTCATATTTCATCAATCTAGTCTCACGTTAGTGCTGCAAACTCTCTCTGAGCTCCATTGGGAAAATACCGCCCCCTATCGTCTCTCCCTGTTGTACAGCACCCCATTGGATTAGACTGAATGAAACACATGGCAAGCCACCCGAGAGGATCCAAGTCATTGCCGAGCCGCAAAACAGCGTGGAATACATATTTCCAGTACCCAGCGATGGCGATCAGGAATTGGAATAATCTTTTTGGAGAACATCTGATCTGAAGTAAGGAATCTATTTTACCAACCTGTTCCACCCCAGGTGAAAATCTGCATAAAATGTATACCTAGGTAAATGGAATATTGCTCCACTTCTACAAGGGCTATTTGCATATTCTTGGTATCTAGGAACATCTATGGACCTCAATGAATGTATTCTCAGTGTCAGAAATATAGTGTCTATTACTAGGCTTGCTTAAATTGTGATGAAACAAAGGAAAATATGAATTATGATTTTTCTTTTCATCTTTGACAGTGAATAAAACCATGATAATAATGACCAAACTAAAAAATTCAGTACCCTCTTGAGATCATGTGTACAAAAGATCTAAGGAAATTGATAAAGGGAAGATGATCAAACTGAAGGTTCTGTATACAGTACTGAATTCTCCCATCCGGACCAATGCAATTTGAAATATTATTATAGAATATAGAATATATGCTTATACATTACCTTATTATAGCCAATTCGCACATTTATATATATATATATATACATATAGTATCTTTCAAATGGCCGAGTTCAATTTGGATATAGTATCACCAGGCGTGCATAATAACAGATACTGATATTTACTGTAATCGACTGTACTATTTTATTTCCCCCACAGTGTAACCATTTTGAAACTAATTTCAGATCTAATTCTTCCTACATGGTAACAATAGTGTGGAGAAACTGACTGCGTTTCAATATTTGTCAAAAACGTTACCTTTTGTAGCTTATTATCGCGAATCATAACAATTATTGATATGATTCATTCAGAACGCTGAACTTTGAACCACCATAGTATGTGACAGGAAGTGTAGATCGGAGAAATTTCAACGCAGGCCGATAGCTAGCGATCTCCTCTACAAAATGGCCTACAAAACTACAATTCCGATGGTTCAACATTTCCATTGCCGGTTCCGGGTCAGAATAGACGATCGCAAATAGAAAACTTAAAATGATATAAGTACACTTTTAACCTATTGCTAAACTATTGCCAACCTAACGTTTTACATTCTACATGTATTTGTGACATAGTAGTGATGTTAATACTTGAAAACGGTTGATTTTAAAATCACAAATAATTTTCATCACTCATAAAAATATGCCTATATGATAATAATGTCAAAAAGGGTGTGAGGTTTTGTCCGCTCCCCACCCACTCGCTCCGTTCCTTTAAAGTACTTTGTTGATTAATTGCATTCCCCGCCACGCTCCGTTCCTTTAAGGTACTGTGAGGATTCTGTGATGATTGGTTCGTGGCCGAACCAATCACCCCATTCCCCTTGGACCCCCTGTTTTGCTGCGTTGCCCGTCGGCAGCGTTCTGGTTGGGAAGATGCCCGTGTTTTTGAACATTCCCTGCATTTGCCTGTTATTTCCCGTTCGCTGTCTGTTGCTCTCCAGGACTCTCGTGAAGTATCCCTTGGAGAACCTGATTTCCCGTACGAAGCTACGCCTCGTTTATCTGCCCGCTTTACGCGTTGCGCTTTGGTGAGTTTTTGAAACAGTCTTTTTGGATCACCAGTTTTTTGTGTGTTTGTGAAACACCGAAGAGATCCCGTTTTTGTTATACTGTTCTCACCTATTTTTTGTTGTTTGATTTACTCTTTGGATTACCGTATTGTTTTTTCTCTGGACTCTGCTAACTGTGTGTATCACACCGAAGATCAAGTCACTTATTAATTTGGATCAGTCACCTTGGATCAGTCACCTCTCTGTTATCTGTTGTGCGCTGAGCTAACTGGGATTCTCTCTCTCCCTCCGTGTTCCATCTGGAGTGTATGCTGGGGGGATCTGCAGAGCGGCTCAGACGTCACAAGCAAATTCCTCACCAACACCGTCTGGGAGAATCTGCAGAGCCGCAAGACATTCTTCACATGCCAGATTCCCCGTTTGTTCTGTTTTCCACCTAATTCATTCTTGTGACTCTGAGAATAAACACGCCCTTGTTTTTGGCTAACTCTGAAAACAACTCTCTCTGTGCCGTTGCGTTTGGGGTCGGTTACAAACCATAACATTACGATCCAACCCACACAACCCCAGCCGACACAGAGAGAGCCCCTGCAGCTTGCCAGGCCTCTACTACCAGCATGGCCCCAGTCTGCTAGCTTTGCCCCGGCTGCTAGCACAGCCTCTATGTTAATGCAGCCCTTGCAGCTAGCATAGGCCCTGTAGCTAGCCATGCCCAGGCAGCTAACCCAGTCCCTCTGCTAGCCCCACTTTACGTGTAGCTTCCCCAGCTAGCATGGCCTCCACTTTGTGTGTAGCTTCCCCACTGCTAGGACTGCCCCTTCAGCTAGCAAGGTCAGTCTCCCCGCTGCTAGGACTGCCCCTTCAGCTAGCAAGGTCAGTTTCCCCGCTGCTAGGACTGCCTCTTCAGCTAGCAAGGTCAGTTTCCCCACTGCTAGGACTGCCCCTTCAGCTAGCAGGGTCAGTTTCCCCACTGCTAGGACTGCCCCTTCAGCTAGCAAGGTCGGTCTCCCCACTGCTAGGACTGCCCCTTCAGCTAGCAAGGTCGGTCTCCCCACTGCTAGGACTGCCCCTTCAGCTAGCAAGGTCAGTTCCCCACAGCTAGGACTGCCCTTTCAGCTAGCTTGTGCCCAGGCAGCTAGCCCTGCCTCATCGCCTGGTCCGGCTCCCTCGCCTGGCCCGGTCCAGCTTCTACGCCCGGCCCGGCCTCCACGCCTGGTCCGGCTCCCTCGCCTGGCCCAGCCGCTGGCCCGGTCCAGCTTCGACGCCCGGCCTCCACGCCTGGTCCGGCTCCCTCGCCTGGCCCAGCCGCTGGGCCGGTCCAGCTTCGACGCCCGGCCTCCACGCCTGGTCCGGCTCCCTCGCCTGGCCCGGTCCAGCTTCTACGCCCGGCCCGGCCTCCACGCCGTCTCCGGCCTCCCTCGCCGGCCCCTGTCTCCGTACCAGGCCTCCGCCGTCTGGCCCCTGTCTCTGTACCAGGCCTCCGCCGTCGGGCCCCTGTCCCCGTGACAGGCCTCCGCCGTCTGGCCCCTGCCTCCGTGCCCGGCCTGCGCTGTCGGGTCCCTGTCTCCGTGCCCGGCCCCCGCCGTCAGGCCCCTGTTCCCGTGCCCGGCCTCCGCTGTCAAGGTCCCCGTCTCCGGTGCCCCTCTCCGGGCCTCTGTCTTTGTCCCCCTCTCCAGTGCCCCTGATCGCCGGCTTCCTTCGGTCCCGTCCGGGCAGGCCGGGGCCGAGTGGGTCGCCGGGTGGCTCCCGTGGAGGGGGGGGTACTGTGAGGTTTTGTCCGCTCCCCACCCACTCGCTCCGTTCCTTTAAAGTACTTTGTTGATTAATTGCATTCCCCGCCACGCTCCGTTCCTTTAAGGTACTGTGAGGATTCTGTGATGATTGGTTCGTGGCCGAACGCACACTTCTAAGTCAAGTATCAATTACCATCACGCACCTGATGTGTGTTCTAATCAGCGCCCCAAGAGGCTTTATGTACTCTGATTCCCCTAATATCGAGGTTGGATCGTTTTGTATACTCCCTCTTCATGGACCTCGTTCCTGGGGTGAGACTCGTCATCGCTCTCTATCGTTCCACGGGAGGATGCCGTGTTCTCACCCCATTCCCCTTGGACCCCCTTGTTTGATTTACTCTTTGGATTACCGTATTGTTTTTTCTCTGGACTCTGCTAACTGTGTGTATCACACCGAAGATCAAGTCACTTATTAATTTGGATCAGTCACCTTGGATCAGTCACCTCTCCGTTATCTGTTGTGCGCTGAGCTAACTGGGATTCTCTCTCTCCCTCCGTGTTCCATCTGGAGTGTATGCTGGGGGGATCTGCAGAGCGGCTCAGACGTCACAAGCAAATTCCTCACCAACACCGTCTGGGAGAATCTGCAGAGCCGCAAGACATTCTTCACATGCCAGATTCCCCGTTTGTTCTGTTTTCCACCTAATTCATTCTTGTGACTCTGAGAATAAACACGCCCTTGTTTTTGGCTAACTCTGAAAACAACTCTCTCTGTGCCGTTGCGTTTGGGGTCGGTTACAAACCATAACATTACGATCCAACCCACACAACCCCAGCCGACACAGAGAGAGCCCCTGCAGCTTGCCAGGCCTCTACTACCAGCATGGCCCCAGTCTGCTAGCTTTGCCCCGGCTGCTAGCACAGCCTCTATGTTAATGCAGCCCTTGCAGCTAGCATAGGCCCTGTAGCTAGCCATGCCCAGGCAGCTAACCCAGTCCCTCTGCTAGCCCCACTTTACGTGTAGCTTCCCCAGCTAGCATGGCCTCCACTTTGTGTGTAGCTTCCCCACTGCTAGGACTGCCCCTTCAGCTAGCAAGGTCAGTCTCCCCGCTGCTAGGACTGCCCCTTCAGCTAGCAAGGTCAGTTTCCCCGCTGCTAGGACTGCCTCTTCAGCTAGCAAGGTCAGTTTCCCCACTGCTAGGACTGCCCCTTCAGCTAGCAGGGTCAGTTTCCCCACTGCTAGGACTGCCCCTTCAGCTAGCAAGGTCGGTCTCCCCACTGCTAGGACTGCCCCTTCAGCTAGCAAGGTCGGTCTCCCCACTGCTAGGACTGCCCCTTCAGCTAGCAAGGTCAGTTCCCCACAGCTAGGACTGCCCTTTCAGCTAGCTTGTGCCCAGGCAGCTAGCCCTGCCTCATCGCCTGGTCCGGCTCCCTCGCCTGGCCCGGTCCAGCTTCTACGCCCGGCCCGGCCTCCACGCCTGGTCCGGCTCCCTCGCCTGGCCCAGCCGCTGGCCTGGTCCAGCTTCGACGCCCGGCCTCCACGCCTGGTCCGGCTCCCTCGCCTGGCCCAGCCGCTGGCCCGGTCCAGCTTCGACGCCCGGCCTCCACGCCTGGTCCGGCTCCCTTGCCTGGCCCGGTCCAGCTTCTACGCCCGGCCCGGCCTCCACGCCGTCTCCGGCCTCCCTCGCCGGCCCCTGTCTCCGTACCAGGCCTCCGCCGTCTGGCCCCTGTCTCTGTACCAGGCCTCCGCCGTCGGGCCCCTGTCCCCGTGACAGGCCTCCGCCGTCTGGCCCCTGCCTCCGTGCCCGGCCTGCGCTGTCGGGTCCCTGTCTCCGTGCCCGGCCCCCGCCGTCGGGCCCCTGTTCCCGTGCCCGGCCTCCGCTGTCAAGGTCCCCGTCTCCGGTGCCCCTCTCCGGGCCTCTGTCTTTGTCCCCCTCTCCAGTGCCCCTGATCGCCGGCTTCCTTCGGTCCCGTCCGGGCAGGCCGGGGCCGAGTGGGTCGCCGGGTGGCTCCCGTGGAGGGGGGGGTACTGTGAGGTTTTGTCCGCTCCCCACCCACTCGCTCCGTTCCTTTAAAGTACTTTGTTGATTAATTGCATTCCCCGCCACGCTCCGTTCCTTTAAGGTACTGTGAGGATTCTGTGATGATTGGTTCGTGGCCGAAAGCACACTTCTAAGTCAAGTATCAATTACCATCACGCACCTGATGTGTGTTCTAATCAGCGCCCCAAGAGGCTTTATATACTCTGATTCCCCTAATATCGAGGTTGGATCGTTTTGTATACTCCCTCTTCATGGACCTCGTTCCTGGGGTGAGACTCGTCATCGCTCTCTATCGTTCCACAGGAGGATGCCGTGTTCTCACCCCATTCCCCTTGGACCCCCTGTTTTGCTGCGTTGCCCGTCGGCAGCGTTCTGGTCGGGAAGATGCCCGTGTTTTTGAACATTCCCTGCATTTGCCTGTTCTTTCCCGTTCGCTGTCTGTTGCTCTCCAGGACTCTCGTGAAGTATCCCTTGGAGAACCTGATTTCCCGTACGAAGCTACGCCTCGTTTATCTGCCTGCTTTACGTGTTGCGCTTTGGTGAGTTTTTGAAAGTCTTTTTGGATCACCAGTTTTTTGTGTTTGTGAAACACCGAAGAGATCCCGTTTTTGTTATACTGTTCTCACCTATTTTTTGTTGTTTGATTTACTCTTTGGATTACCGTATTGTTTTTTCTCTGGACTCTGCTAACTGTGTGTATCACACAGAAGATCAAGTCACTTATTAATTTGGATCAGTCACCTTGGATCAGTCACCTCTCCGTTATCTGTTGTGCGCTGAGCTAACTGGGATTCTCTCTCTCCCTCCGTGTTCCATCTGGAGTGTATGCTGGGGGGATCTGCAGAGCGGCTCAGACGTCACAAGCAAATTCCTCACCAACACCGTCTGGGAGAATCTGCAGAGCCGCAAGACATTCTTCACATGCCAGATTCCCCGTTTGTTCTGTTTTCCACCTAATTCATTCTTGTGACTCTGAGAATAAACACGCCCTTGTTTTTGGCTAACTCTGAAAACAACTCTCTCTGTGCCGTTGCGTTTGGGGTCGGTTACAAACCATAACAAAGGGTCGGTACCGACCCCGTCGAGTGGAACAGGTTAAGGATAATCAGAACTTTTTTCACAGAGATATCAGCGTGTGTCATATATGTGTGTGTGTGTGTGTGTGTGTGTGTGTGTGCGATCAGGAAATAAGAGATTCGATTTTTCAGCCCGCTTATATAGCGTGCATAAGTACACATACTATCGATAATCTAGCGTTTATTTGAAAACGATTCATAAATAGGCCGAAAAATTACAACGTTTTTTGTGTATTCCAGAATATTCCAGTAAAGGGCGTTTATATTTTCCTGAAACTTTAAAAAAAAAAAGAGTTTTTCAAAATGGTATAAAACGGAAATTAACCGATTAAAAAACAAACCGTTTCGACAATGTTGACTGCAAACAAGTCATTGATAAGCGACGGCCAGATTAGACACATAGCCATAATTTAAGACATAGTTTATGCGTTTGCAAATATGAGAGCTCTATCATTGAAGTGGGTGGTGGCATTCAACAGGGGTAAGGCGCACCGCATGGCTGGCAATCAAAGTTTTAAGGCTGGCAGGCAACGATGTTCTGGGGCACCAAGCTCCGGCATTGAAAGTGTTAATACAGTCTAGCCTCACCTCCTTTTAACCCTTTCACTACCACACTACCAAAGGGTTAACCCTTTCACTGCGACAATACAGAAGGTTAAACCGGAAAAAGCCGCGCAAACCCTTTGTGGATTCCGCCCTTACTGTACAATAAATCCTTTATTCCATTGGCAAACATTATGTTATTACATATTAAAGACAATGAAAAAACTATTATTGTGTTAACTATTGTGTGTTGTTGTGTATGGTGTGCATTGTTTCATATGCCAGTGCCAAAGACTAATTTCCATTTTATGTAAATTAGATGGATAACAAAGTAATCTGAATCTGAATATATTTGTGCCTGGCAGTATTACCATACCTGCAGTTAATACAATATCTGTGGTCTGAATCTATTATCATAATTTGTAAATTTGTCAATGTTCTGCATCACATCTCTTATTTATGCCACGCTGCAACAGAAATGATACAGAGACGTGCATGACAACAAGCCTCCTTGTGACTTGAGGACTGCATTGATAATTGATGAAATCTAATTTGGAATGAGTGTCTGGTTGGGTTGGGTACCGTTCACATTTGAACTGATACCGGTACCTGGGAATCGTTACCGGTACCCAATGGTACCTTTTTTTCCAGACTTTACTCTCTCTGTAATAACAAAAAATGTATTTCAGTTGTAAAACTGAACTAAGTCTAAACTTCTGAATTTCAACATTGTTATCTCACCACACAACACAAACTAAAACCTGTCCCTACCTCCCTCTCCCCTCCCAAACTTTCCTACAACCATTTTCTAACATTGCATGATCATGTATACATTTATTATGTATTGTACATTTTTTTATGTTAAAATATCAACATTATAGGGCGGCTGGGTGGCGCAGTGGGCAAGGCGCTCGCTACTAACGCAGGATATGCTGGTATCGAGCCCAGCTCTCGGCGTTGCTACCGGCTTGGCCGGCCGTCATACTAACACAATCTCTCCCCTCAGGCCCTCTCCTTTCGGGCTCTCTCCGTTCAGGCCCCCTCCTGTCCGGCTCTCTCCTGTCGGGCTCTCTCCTGTTGGGCCCTCTCCCGTTGGCCTCTCTCTGTTCAGGCCCCCTCCGGCCGGCCCTTCTCTTTTCAGACCCCCTACTGTCGGGCTCTCTCTGAGCAGGCTCTCTCCTGTCGGGCTCTCTCCTGTTGGGCTCTCTCCTGTTGGGCTCTCTCTGTTCAGGCCCCCTCTGGTCGGCCCTTCTCTGTTCAGACCCCCTCCTGTCGGGCTCTCTCTCCTGCTCTCTCTGGTCAGGTTCTCTCCTGTCAGGCTCTCTCCTGTTGGGCTCTCTCCCGTTGGGCTCTCTCTGTTCAGGCCCCCTCTGGCCGGCCCTTCTCGTTTCAGACCCCCTCCTGTCGGGCTCTCTCTGAGCAGGCTCTCTCCTGTCGGGCTCTCTCCTGTTGGGCTCTCTCTGTTCCGGCCCCCTCTGGTCGGCCCTTCTCTGTTCAGACCCCCTCCTGTCGGGCTCTCTCTCCTGCTCTCCCTGGTCAGGCTCTTTCCTGCCAGGCTCTCTCCTGTCGGGCTCTCTCCTGTTGGGCTCTCTCCTCTCAGGCCCTCTCCTTTCGGGCTCTCTCTGTTCAGGCCCTCTCTGGTCGGGCTTCCTCTTTTCAGGCCCCCTCCTGTCCGGTTCTCTCCAGTCCGGCCCCCTCCTGTCGGGCTCTCTCTCATGCCCTCTCCTGTCCAACTCTCCCCGGTCAGGCTCTTTCTTCTCCCGTTGCCGATCGAACGGGGTCTTGGAGGGCTGGATCCCTCGGAACACTGCCCGCCCCACTGATTCCAGCTGGGGCCCTTCCGCCTGAAGTCGCCGCATATCCGCCCAGTCATACCCGCGGTTCCTCTTCTGGGTCACCATCCGTCCTGTGACGACTGTCGAAACCCCCCGCGGTTCGGTCCGTTCCTCCGGGCCTGGCACTTCGGGAGCGGGGGAAGGGGCGGGACCCTCCGTGGGGGGCAGGACCATCTCCTCCTCGGACCAGTTTATCGCCGCCATCGTCAGGTCGAGAAACGTCCGTCCCCCGTCGAGGGCGGCTTGGGTCCTTTCCAGGGCCAGCGCCTGCTGGTCTAGGAGGCCTGCTTGTCGGTTCGCTATGTCCGCCAGGGCCTTCATCTGAGTGGTCAATTCCTCCCTGGTGACTGCCCCCTCTTCCTTCACTTCGGTGGCGGCGTCTTGGCCGTCTCGTTGCTCCCGCTGAGCCGCCTGAGAGTAACGCTTCTCTTGGAGTGCCTGCTCCAACTCCTTCACTGTTTCGGCCTGCTGCTCCAGGAGTGCCGCCTGAGTCCGGCACTTCTCCTGCAGCTCCTCCAGATCCCTGGCTTGGGTCTGTTCCAGTTTCTTCACTGTTTCGGCCTGCTGCTCCAGGAGTGCCGCCTGATTCCGGCACTTCTCCTGCAGCTCCTCCAGATCCCTGGCTTGGGTCTGTTCCAGTTTCTTCACTGTTTCGGCCTGCTGCTCCAGGAGTGCCGCCTGAGTCCGGCACTTCTCCTGCAGCTCCTCCAGATCCCTGGTCTTGTCCACCAGCTCTACTTCCAGCTGGTCGCACAGCAGCTGCCGCTGCTCAAACTTCACCTGCCACTCCTGCGCCCGTTCCAGGCATGCGCTCAACCGCTCTTGGCCAGCGAACAGCTGTCGGATCGACGCCTGCGCTGCGCGGGTCCCTTTCTTGGACGTCATGGTCTCTCTACTGGTCTGTCAAGGAAGTGGAGTAGGATGTTGATCCTGTTTGTGACGCCAAATGTAGAAGGGTGGGTTATCCCTGCTTGTGGGAGTAGTAGTACACAGACACTGGGTAGTAGGATACTATAGAATTGGACCTATATGTACCCCCGTCTTTGGCCCGGAACGTCGTTCTGGAGGGCTTGCAGCAGGAGTGGATGGGGCCCATGATTTACTAACCTGGGGACTGGTACTCTGGTCTCCCTCGCCTTCCAAGGTGGTCAGCAGTAGCTCCCCACACACCCTCACTTCCCCCAGTACCTCCGACAGCCCTCCCACACCCAGTGACTGTCAGTTCAATAGTATTATTGGGCTTCCCTTTAAGCAGTACCCTTCCTTGACCACCTGTATAGACCCTTCAAATGCTATTCTGTGAATGGGGTGTAAGGGTTAAATAATTATGCAGTCACAATATTTACCCAGGGTTAGAATAGCAAATGGAAGAAACAGACACGCAGACAATGCTCCCAATAAGGTCTACTTTATATAGAAGCCTGGGCAGGTTATCAGTTACAGTTAATATTTCCAATTTATGCATACATGGCACCGGGTGCTCTCACTGTTAATGTAGGGGAAACTATTCCCACCATAGGCACCGCATGCTCAATACATTAATAACACCCCGCTTGTACTAGGGGAACCCAGGCATAAAGTAGAGAAACATTGGGGATTAAAATAACCAAATAATAAAATAACAAAATAAAACCAAGTAAATGTGGGCCCACGTTACCAAAATAAAACCTACACTAAAGCCGGCTTAAATTGTTTGGGGTACCCCTTAGACACTGGTTGTTAGCGTTCACTTGAATGGACGTTGATGTTGATACACAAGGTACCGTTAGTACTTAGCCAAGATGGCGGACCCACTCTTATCACCACTCGTCCAGGTGACAAGATGGCGTCTGCGATTCCGCGAGCACAGCCAGCGGGCTGGGCGAACAGCATAGGCAGTGGCGTGCTGTGATGGCGACCTCTGCTGGTGGGAAGAGGCGTCCTCTGTACCGTCTGGGGAACGTCCACTGCTGGCTGTTGCTTGCTGCTGTCGCGCAAGCTAATACTGTTGCTACCCTAAACACAGCTAAGCTTCGGGTCTGGATGCACCCTCCTGCTATATCGGTTGTACTACTAACGCAACGTGGCTGGCTATACCACCGGTCTTCAGCGCCGCGCGCCCGGTAGTCTACTGAAGTCAGACGGAGCCGTTAGCAGCATGCTAATACACCGCACACTTACTACTATAACCGTTAACTATAGACGTTAGTCCCGTTAACTCTAGACATTAGTCCTTCGTTCTGTATCGCTTACTCACACACTATCGCTGGTACTTCTAGGATAACCCGTCAACTAGCAAGTACTTCTCATCACCCGTTGCTCGTTCCAACGGGGCTCTCTTCTTATCACCCGTCGCTCGTTCCGACGGGGCTCTCCAACAACGGGGCTCGTTTGAGCACACGCCCACTGTGACTGCGACTGTTCACGGTCAAGTCCACTGCCGAAGAGAGCTTCCTGCTCCCTTTGCTCCCAGGTAACTCCCTCTTCCTCGTTGCTTTCTTCTCTCCTCCGCTCCACCTGCCACCACTGCCACTCCGCCCCCTGCTGGCAACCTCCACTGATCCCACTCTAGGACCGGTCCAGAAAGGGAAAAAGTGCTTCAATATTATTGTTAGTGATCCATACTGAAGCCGGAGAAGAGTAGCACCTCACCTCGTCGTTAGACTGGGCGAGCTATCCAAAGGAACACTGTTTATCACACTTTATACACACACAGGGAAAGTAACAGTTAGTTAGCACTTCTGAATACTTAGTAGAATATTCAGGCTGCTACACAAGTATTGAGCAAGATGAGTTAGTCTGTTGTGTTGTGCGTATTGTATGGGAGGGATAATGATGACTGTGTGTAACTAGGAGGGATATGAGGACTGTGTGTATGTGGCACTGAATTGATGTAAACAAGACGAAAGTCTTTCTCTGGTCTGCATCCCCTTAACAATTGTGTGTATTGAGCCGTACTGTATTGTACCCAATCTGCAATCTGTTAAATAAAGTTTTCATTCATCATTCATTCATTCATTCATTCATTCATTCATTCATTCATTCATTCATTCATTCATTCATTCATTCATTCATGTGTAGAAAGAAGAACTATAACATTCTCATTATCAAAGACCACAGTCTTAAACACACGCACACACAAAAGATACATGGACTATATTGTTATTGGACACAAGCCACACACATGGACCCTGCACTGCACCATAATACACCTGTGATTATAGTATACTTGTTATTACACACACACACACACACACACACACACACACACACACACACACACTCTCTCTCTCTCTCTCTCTCTCTCTCTCTCTCTCTCTCTCTCTCTCATTCAGTTCTGTTGTGTTAATATAAACCCGCTGTGGTCTCTCTCTGTCTCTCTCTCTCATTCAGTTCTGTTGTGTTAATATAAACCCGCCGTGGTCTCTCTCTCTCATTCATTCATTCATTCATCCATTCATTCATTCATTCATTCATTCATTCATTCATTCATTCATTCATTCATTCATTCATTCATTCATTGTCCTTGTGTTACATAAAACCCATCTGTGGCCTCGTGCAGAGGAAGGTGGTAAATACATGTTAGATATTCCAATGTACAGTTTTGCATACCATTGACTCAGAATAGTTTGTTTATACTTCAGTATGACAAGTATGATATTTAAACATGGTCCCCAAAATGAATGGAAGCGAATGAGGAGCCTGACACCTGGGAGGAATGGGGGTGTTGCAGCGTTGGGGATGTTTAAAAAATATAATTTAATATATAATATAATATAATAATTTGTGCTTCACCTAAAAATTTGGTCAGCAGCCTCCACTGATATATATATATATTTTTTAATTATGTCAAAGAGGCAGTTTCACTACCATCTATATCTGGGGTCCTTAAACTCTTTCAGTGCAGGACTCAAGTTTAGTAATTCAGTCTGGCCCAGAGAATCCAGGCTCATAAAGATGTAATGACCGTCTGTACTCGTGTCAACTAGGGACAGTGATGTACCTGAACGCGTTCAATGATTTCATATCATATTTTGGGCGAACGTGAACTGAATGTACTGTATTTCCGCTAGATGAACGTAATTGTGAACGCATTCATTCTCTTCGTTCTATCACAGTATAACTTCTTTCAAAAGTGTGCCAGATTTGGGACGGGCGCACACACACACACCGAAAGGTGTCAGTGTGTGCGTGTTGCGCGCCGAGAGAAAGACTTGTTACACGCGACGCGGGCCACCCCTTCAAGTCAAGTCAAGTCAAGAGTTTTAATTGTCACGGCATACAGGTATACAATGAAATGCGGCTGGTCTTGCCCGCGACGATGTGCAATACAGTGGTACAACATATAATAGAATCCAATAAAATACAGTGGTACAACATATTAATAGAATCCAATAAAACAGTGCAATAAACAGGTACATGGTGTGCCATCTCGGTATCTGTACATTAGTATTTACAGAGCATATAGGACATGCTAGGTAGCTTTAGTAGTGCAATACACTGTTCCTGATGCTATACTACTTTAAGTGGCCTTTCCTCTGGCCATAAGTGTGCGTGTGTGCGGCATGAGTGTTAAAGTGGCTGCTAGTGTGTGAGCGTGCTCAGCGTGCGTGTCGTGTATGTGCTTGTGTGTGGATAGTTCAGTTTCTGTGTCTCTCAATGTTCATTGTTCAAGGCTCTGATGGCCTGGGGGAAGAAGCTTAGCCTAAGCCTCTCCGGCAATGGTAGGGGAAACACTGATAGATAATCACAGTGTGATGGAAATGCCAGTATTCTGATGGCTGTCTGTGGTTATATATGGGTTGTGGCAATAATTTTTAACAAATAATAGCTCGCAGGAACGTATTGAAAAAAGAACTATAAACTATGTCTTCTGTCCGTGGTCTGTCAACGTGGTTTAGAGTTCATTGCTGGGTTAAGTACTTCTATTCTATTCACATAATATGCTTACTACATATATCTATTCTATTCACATATATGCTTACCACTTGTATCTATTGCTATGTTCGCCCATCACAATCACGCAAACTGTCTAACGTGTGTCCCCCTGTCTCCGGCTGTCTCGTAGTGATGACCGGAGTGTTGGACGTCCCGTGATGATGACCGGGAGGATGCGACCCTCTCTGTGCCGCCCCCTTGCCTCAAATAGATCCGCCATCAGCTCTATTTTTTATCTTTCAAAATGTTCAGTTGCTGAGGGGCGGCTGGGTAGCGCAGCGAACTAAGCGCCTGCCTACCACCGCAGAGACACTGGTATCGAATCCAGCTGTTAGCGGTACCCCCGGCTTGGTCGGTCGTCCATACTAACCAATTGGCAGTGTTAGCGGGTGGGAAGCCGGCGAGGTGTGTATCCTGGTCGTTGTAAACAGCGACTCTTACAGGTCGATCGGGGCGCCTGCTCAGCGAGGGAGGGAACTGGGGGAAATAGTGTGAGCCTCCCACACGTTACGCTCCCCCAGTGAGAGTCCTCGCTGTCAGGTGAAAAAGAAGCGGCTGGCTGACTCCACATGTATCGGAGGGGACATGTGATAGTATCTATCAACCCTCCCTAGACCGGCAAGTGGGGGGCAAATGCGCGCAACAACCAGGAAGGGGAGGGGGGAATTGGCATAACGACTAAATTGGGATGGGAGAAAAATACAGAAAAAAGGTAGATAAAAAAAGATTTTTCAGTTGCTATTGCATGCACTTATCTGTGTTTCATTACACTTATGAGTGCATGCTTACCAACTGTTTCACCTGTTTTATTGCAACACTACTATCACCGACATCTAAGAAGGGCGATCCCCCCTTGAACGGCCGTTCTAAGGTTTCTCTCCTCCACATTGCCTGTGGTGCATTTTTTTCTATTGCTAGGTTTTTGTGAATTTTTCCTTACCTTCGTGTGGGGTATGTCTGGGAGCGTTGCATTTTTTAAAAATTTTTGGGACTTTGTGGTGTTTTTGTTTTGTTCTTGATTTATTGTGATGTTTCTTCTTGACTTATTTAAAGAAGACATGTCCGGCCCATGGGGACATTAACGTGTGTTGTCGGGCCTTACAAATACATTTGATTTGATTTGATTATAAACTAGTTGATTTTTGAAACCATGAAGTTTAGTTCAATTATTTTTATTATGAACTATGAACTGAACTAGTTCATTTATAAATGTGTGAACTGTGAACTGAACTACAGTAGTTCATGTAGAAAGTGAACTTTCCCAACACTGACTAGGGTCCCAACCCATTGTAAAGAAACATGATCATGTCCCGCACGTTGATGACGGTGAAACACGGACAGAATCGCTAATAGGCATACAGTACTTTACAAGATAAAGATCAGGACAGCCTAAATTATACTCCATGCTGATCAAGTATTTAATCAGACAATTGATTCAAATACAGTGTTTCACTATACCCACTAGAGATGGTGTTGTGTTGTCATGGGGGTGAGAAGGTGGGCCACGAAGCTAAAAACCAAAACTACAAACTAACTACACTAACTACAAACTAGGGTTTATATACTCCACTCCAGGTACGCTATGATTAAAACAAATAATAACTAGGGCGGTTAGGTGGTCGAGCGGAGATTGCGTTCGTCACCAGCCCCGGAGCTGTGAGCTTGGTTCGCCTGTTCGAATCCGGCTCACAGCTCCGGGGTTGTCACCAGCTTGGCTGGCCGTCTGCACTGATACAATTGGCTGTATCAGAGGGTGGGAGAAGCTGGCGGGGTGGGTCCGGGTCGTTGTAAACAGCGACTCCTACAGTTCGGTCGGGGCGCCTGCTAAGCGCGGATTGGACGTGAGGGGGATAGTGTGGTCCTCCCACACGCTACGCCCTCTCAATGAGAATCCGCGCTGCCAGGTGAAAAGAAGCGGTGATTGGCTGGACGTGTGTCGGAGGAAGCACGTGGTAGCCTCCACTCTCCCAAATGATCTGACTGTGGGGGGTAAAGCGCAGCGACCAGGAAGGGACTGGGAATTGGCATACGACTAACATTGGGATGGGAGAAAATCGGAGGAAAATGGAGGGGGAAAAAGACAAAAAAAATAAATAAAAAAAAATAATAATAATAACTTTAATGGTTTAAAATGTATAGTTTCACAAACCTCTAAATGATAGCGCTAAACATTCTGGGAGAGAGCCAAGAGGTAGCCTACTTATCCCACGACAAAAAGTCAAAGAAACGGATGGCATAAAATGACTACAGAGTCTGTCGTTCATGTATGATGATTAATTGTTTATCTCATGATCTCAACACGTTTAAACCAAGTATTGACAGGTCGCACTAACGATAGCAAGCTTTGTGTTTAGAAAGCAGGTGAGTGAGTGAGTGGCTTGGTGGTGGTAGGGAGTAGAAGCGGGGGGGGGGGGGGGGGGCTGGGGGAGGGAGGGGGTCCTTGACATGCAATTGATTGTACAGAATGAAACACTGTCACCTTGCTTCCCAGCTGATTTAGCGTGGCCGGTTCCAGCTCATACATCTCAATAAACAACCATGGCAGCTTGTTCCTCCTTTAAATTGGTATTTGCTCAGATTTAATTTATTTGGGCGACGTGACTCTGTCGTCTTTACAGAGGAAATGTAATTATTTGTTTATGTAATAAATAGGTAAGCTTGTGTGGTGGCACAGTAGCCTATGGAGAGACTCAGTCATTAAAATAAATGGCTGTGTGTGTGTGTGTGTGTGTGTGTGTGTGTGTGTGTGTGTGTGTGTGTGTGTGTGTGTGTGTGTGTGTGTGTGTGTGCGTGCGTGCGTGCGTGCGTGCGTGTGGCTCTCTGCCTTGATGATTTTATCAAGTGTGGAAGATTGCTCACGTTACTCCATTGAAGGAGCAGATAATAGTGATTGCCCAATCTCTAAATTGTCTAAAATACTTCAGCTCAAATGATCAACTCAGGACTTTTCTAACTAGGTCACCAGTCTGGTTTCAGGACTAACCATAGCACCATCTCACCAGTCTGGTTTCAGGACTAACCATAGCACCATCTTACCAGTCTGGTTTCAGGGCTAACCATAGCACCATCTCACCAGTCTGGTTGCAGGGCTAACCATAGCACCATCGCCGTTGCTATAGTGATTTGGGTCAAAAGTGCCGTTGCCATAGTAACAGTCACAAGAGAGTTCGACATTGCGAGACTTGAAGACGGTAAGCTGTGGGGTCTTCAGAAGACTAGCCAGAGTAAGACACGAAGCGGATGCGAACAGACGCGTTGAGAGAGACTTTGAAACGATCCCTCCTCCCCTCGCGGGGGGGAAGGAATGGTGGAGAGCATGTCATCGCTAGCTTCGGCTAACAGGGAAGGCCTTTGGACAGCTAGGACCTTCCCTGGAGTTGGGTATTGGTCTCTTGCGTGTGCTTTGGTGGATTTTTGGTTGGTCTTCATCATTGGGCTCCCTCGGTTCGCTGACTGGTTTTGGGGTTCCTTGCGTGGGGGGCTTGCTGTGGCTTCTGCTGTGTTCCGGGGTGCCCCGGTGTCGTCTCGGACCGTCCCAACCCTGCATGTCTTCTTGTTTGGCCGCTGTTGTGTCTGTCTGCTTGAGTGTGTGGAGTCGTGTCTCCTTTGGTGTGGCTGCGGGTCCTGGGGCGCGTGGCCTGTCATTCCTCTGTGGAGTTTGGGGGTGGGGGCGTGGTGTTCGCTGGTTTTCCTTGTGGTGGCGGGGGGCGACGGGGCCGGGGTAGATGGAGCGGCTTGCGGGGTTGGCATTCCCATCGCCGTGCATGGCGGTGTGAGTGGCGCATGGGCTGTTTGTGTTTTCCTTCGGTCATGGCGTGCTTTATCGGGGGGTGTGTCTTGGATGGGGATGTGGTAGGGATTGATGTGTGAGGTGTTCAGGGGACTGACTGTTCAGGGGGGTTCACATGCCTTCGAGCGACATTGTACTATTGTACTTATTTTATGCTTATTCTTAAATCTGCACGTCTATATTGCACTACTTTTATACCTATTCTTCTTATGTCTGAAGTTTATGCAATTTTTTATTTGGTCAATTTGTGTGCTGATTTATGCCTGGCTATGTTAATATATATATATATATATATATATATATATATATATATTAGGGATGTCCAATATTATCGGCCTACCGATATTATCGGCCGATATCGGCATTAAAATGTGATATCGGAAAATATTGGTATCGGTTTTCAAAAAAAGTTTTTTTTTTTTTTTTACATTTCTATAACCTTTATTTACCCAGGCAAGCAAGTAAGAACAAATTCTGATTTTATTTATTGTCAAAAGTATGCATAATGTTGTGTTAATTCCACAACAAGATATATGTAATGTTAATTACCTGAAATTATTCCATTTTTGGGGGGGCGGAAACCCTGCATATATCGGTATCGGTTGATATCGGTTGATATCGGTATCGGAAATTAAGAGTTGGACAATATCGGTATATCGGTATCGGTAAAAATGCCAATATCGAGCATCCCTAATATATATATACTAGTTGCTGTGGTGCACTCTGGACTGAGAGTACTATGTAGATTGTAGAAATGTGTGCATTGAAATGTCTGTAAAGTCTCGACTACATTGAAAATGAGGGTGACCTCAATTGTAACTTCGAGAATAAATAAAGGTTGATGATGATGATGATCTCATCATCAAGTTTGCTGACGACACAGTTGTGGTGGGCCTGATCTCTGCAAACTACAAGAGGGCCTACCTAGGAGAGGTAGACAACCTGCCGAATGCACAATTGGAAGTGGGCTTCCCACTATCCAGGACATCGATACCAAGCGTTGCAGGGCCAAGGCTAAGAGAATAACTAAATACTCTAGTCACCCAAACAACTGCCTCTTTGCACTGCTGCGGTCAGGCAAGCGCTACCGGAGTCTCATGGCCAGTACAGAGAGACTCAGAAGGAGCTTCTATCCCCAGGCCATCAGGATGCTCAATGACTCCATGTAACATCATCAACCCATCAATCTACACTCATTGCACACACATCCACATGCACACACTCACTTTAAACAAACACTCACTTTAGACACTTTAACACTACATTATATTTATCTATTAAAAGATTTGCACTACATTCATTCCTCATTTGCATTTGCCACTTGCCTTAAAAGTTTTGTACCTCATTAAGTCTGCATTTGTACCTCATTGTCTTTCACTGTACTTAGATTGTACTTAGGTTATACTTTAGTTTGTATATTGTATTGTATTGTATATTGTATATTGTATATTGTAGTGTTATTCCTCCTTTACTTATTTTTTTACTGCATGAAGTAGCACATTCTCAGGGGCTCATAAAGAACAAAGCATTTCACTGTGAAGTACATGTACGTTTATATGTGACAAATAAAAACAAAACTTGACTTGAACTTGATCTCACCAGTCTGGTTTCAGGACTAACCATAGCACCATCTCACCAGTCTGGTTTCAGGGCTAACCATAGCACCATCTCACCAGTCTGGTTTCAGGGCTAACCATAGCACCATTTTACCAGTCTGGTTTCAGGGCTAACCATAGCACCATCTCACCAGTCTGGTTGCAGGGCTAACCATAGCACCATCTTACCAGTCTGGTTTCAGGACTAACCATAGCACCATCTTACCAGTCTGGTCACTTTGCTGGCCCTCTCTCTCTGTGATTGGTCTATTTACAACATATTTACAAAGCGCTCCTAAACAAATTACCAATTTACATTCACTACTACGGTAGATTTCAATGTAGGAGTTTATCAAACCCACTCTCAGGACTGGATTACACTACATGTTCCTCAATGTAGGAGTTGATCAAACCCACTCTCAGGACTTGTTATGGTTTGTAACCGACCCCAATCGCACAACACAAGACAGGTATGAGAGTAAGCCAAGAACGGGTATTTATTGAAAACAATCAGAAAAAAAGGCACTGTCCCTTTAAGGGAGAACACCAATACTGGAGAAACAAGAAAAGGGAAAGGCCCAGTGCCTTTAAGAGGCGAGCTGGCTAAGGGGAAGGCAAAGGGAAGGCTAAAGGAAACAGGGCCGGGGCAAGGGACAAGGCAGGAACAGGGAGGAACTAGGAGGAACTGGACAGGGAGGACTAGGAGGACTAGAGAGGGGAGACAGGGACAGAGGCCCGCGGAGGCGGGCTGGGGACAGGGAGGACTGGGAGGACTAGAGTGGGGAAAACAGGGAACAGAGACCCGCGGAGGCGGGCTGGGGAGTGGGAGGACTGGGAGGACTAGATAGGGAGGACTAGGAGGACTAGGGAAAAACAGGGTAAGGCCTTGGAACAGGGCGAGGGCTGGAGCTGCATACTGGGACAGAGAAAACAGGGTAAGGCCTAGGAAAAAGCATTAATGAAGTTGCTGCACTGCAGCTTCTCCCGGGATGGTAGACTGGGGAAGCAGGTGGGAACATCAGAGCCGCTCTACAGACTTCTCTCGGCAGATCTCCGAGGTGGGTAAACGGGGCCGAGAGGGAGAGAGGAGTGGGTTAGCTCAGAGTACAATGGGGAAAACAGAGCAGGTGCAGGAGAGGTGACTAGTCCCAAAAACAGAGTTATCCAAGTGAGAGAATCTTCGGTGTATATACACACTGTGAGTAAACGTCCCAAACACAAATCCACGTGATGAATATCTTCGGTGTGTAAACACACAGTGAGTCAACGTCCCAAACACAAAACCATGTGATAAATATCTTCGTGTGAAAACACACAGTGAGGCGATGTAAAGGCCAAAATATTATCCCAATGAAAACAATCCAAAAAAGGCTAAAACGCTGGGTGAGTGACTGTCTAATAAAAAGCTGGAAATCTTCAGTGTTTTATAAACACACGAAAAACGGAATTGGATCAAAGACAGTCATAAAAAACTCACCCAGGCGTTGTGCGTAAAGAGCGTTGGAACAGAACGGGGCGAGAGCGTCGCCACCGGGGAACCGGTTGTCCAAGCGGAGGTCAGAGTGGTGCGCGACTGCTTGGAGTGCGCGCCGGTACAGAGGACGCATCTGGAGTGCGTCTGCGCGGAAGAGCGTGCCAGGCTCGGAGGTCTGGATGGTGCGCGTCTGCTCCGTGGAGGTCTGGATGCGCGCCTGGAGTGAAGAGCGCATCAGCTGCGTCGAGGTCTGGATGCGCGCCTGGAGTGACGAGCGCATCTGCTGCGTGGAGGTCTGGATGCGCGCCTGGTTGGAAGCTGCGCGGAGGTCTGGATGAGCGTCAGGACGTCTGCTGCGCGGGGGTCTGAAGTGGAACACTGGGAAGCCTCCCGTGGAAGTCTAGAGAGCGCAGTCCAGTGTCTACCTCAGGCAACGGCGACAGGAGGCGAAGGCTGGAGCGCATGTCACGCCGGAGATGAAAACAGCATAAACAGACAGAGGACCTCCCGAAGGAGTCCTGGTGATAGAGAATATGATACCGAATGAAACGGCATGTTACGGCACGACCCGACGACCAACAGAGGGGAAGAGCCAGGTACTTAAAGCCCACAGGGGAACTAATTAGAATGCACCACAGGTGCGTGAAGGTAATTGATACTTGAAACTAAAAGTGTGTGTTCGGCACAAGACCAATCAAACACACAATGACAGGTAGTCCAAGGTGTGGCCGCTGAGAGCAAACGAGAGTAACGAACGCGAGGGTGGGGGCTAGTGAGGTGAGTGAGAAGGGAATTCCTTAACAGTAGGCTTAAAGGAACAGAGAGAGTAGGTGAGCAGCGGACAAAACCTCACAGGACTGGATTACACTGCTGGATCAATTCCCAACACTGAAAGACTGCTTTTAGATTTTGTGCTCCAGACTCGTGAAATATGCTTCTAAATCTAAATGTTTTTTAATGTACATGCTTTGACCAAGAATTGTTTTAATCAATGTAAATATTTGTGTCTTATTGTTTGATTTGTTTTTGTTATGTTTTATTATGGCCTATTGTAATCTCTGCATCATTGACTCAAGGTTCAGCTCAAAGTTCTGTCAACCTACTGTATGTCAACCTAACATTAACACTATATCAACCTAATTTAATTTAATTAAATCAAAAATGTATTTACACCTGAGAAACCATTGGCGTTGCCCTCATATGCAATGATGTCAAGTTACAGGCAAGTTAAAACAAATAGGTCAAAACACATAAAAGAAAAATCTGATCAGAAAGATCATTGATACAAATGAGGGAAAAAAAGGGTGAAAGAGTTTGGTGAGTTTCTTTGATGTAGCTGACAGATAGATAATGTTCTGACTGCAGCATATATCTTTGAATAGACCAATCACATAGAGGTTCTTTCTGTTTTGTGTTCCCGACCCCCACGTTCTTTGATAAATCTGTGATAGATGGAGCAGACAGTCTTAGAAAAAAATTATCCAAATGATCCATCCCAGTCACAATGCTTATACATCACTAGGAGAGAAGGGAAGACTTTGTGAAAAAGTCCAGTGCCGTTTCAACATCTGTGATTTCAGATGTATTAGTGTACATCGCTATGGGAACCAGGCTTGGTCACTAACATGCAGTGATGGGCAGTAGCTAGCTACAAGTAGCGACGCTACATAGCTTAACTACATTTTTCAGTAGCGTGATGGTAGCGTCGCTACTTTTCGAATCAAGTAGTGACGTAGGTCAGCAAAACGCTACACGCTACATATCCGGAGAAACAGACACAAAAAAAAAAGAGTGTCTTCGGTCCTGAGAGTGTCGTGTTCTTCTGTCCTGCAGCTGGATACTATTGGAGAAAACCCACTATGATTGGTTGGTTGGTTTAGATATGAGTATGACGACTCACGATTAGGCCAAAACATTACGGGTAGGCCAATCAGAGGCAGGATAGGGCGGGACATGCCACTCCAGCTCGGCAAACCAGGAAGTAAAATAAATCTAAACACAGACCATGAATGAATGAATTAACCAGTCCGCGCGAAATAGCAGAAGGATTCGATGTTTCCAGGGCTGATGGCATTGATGAAGATGATGTCAATAACAACAATGCCTCTCCATGGCCCTATCTGGAAAAATGTATGAGTTTGACTGAAAAAACGCCTAAAACGGCAACATCACCTCCTGGTTTGGGAATAGCACTGCACAAGACCGAAGCAGACTACAAAGAGTGACACGTTCAGCCGAACGCACAATTGGAGGGGGGCTCCCCACCCTCCAGAACATTTACAACAAGCGTTGCACGGGCAAGGCTAAGAGAATCATTAAAGACTCCAGTCACCCGAACAACTGCCTCTTTGAACTGCTGCGGTCAGGCAAGCGATACCGGAGTCTCAAGGCGAGCACAGAAAGACTCAGAAGAAGCTTCTATCCCCAGGCCATCAGGCTGCTAAACGAACAATGAATGAACACTACACAACAACAACCACCAAACGCACATAGCACACACATCCACACGCACACACTCACTTTAAACAAACACACTGTAGCACCCACTCCACACACTTTATAGCACACACCCACTTTAAACAAACACACTGTAGCACCCACTCCCCACACTTTATATTTATTGATGAAGGATTGCACTACAACTCGTACACCTTACTGTAAATTGTACCTAAAATTGTACCTCATCCCATTTCTGCTTTGCACTAGATAGTACTGTACATTAGTACACTGCATAGTATTGTATATTATATGGTAACTCAGAACATTGTACATATGTCTATACCGAACACTGTGACCTCATTTTTCTTCTTCTAAATTACATGCTATATTATGTTATTTGATACTATCTTGTCTAGCACAGTCTCTGGAGCGTAACAGTAAGAAGCATTTTGTATGAAAGTATTCTGTACTTCTGTATGACAACTATTAAAGAACTTGAACTTGAACTTGAACTTGAAAATATATGTGTTTATTGTGTCAGCCAAAAAACGAAGCTTCTCTCAACATCCCACACGTCCAGCACTAACTTGAGAACACATATATTCAGGTAAGCTGATGAAAAGCTTTACATAAACATTGTCAACTGTTCCCAATCAGGGCCCCGTTCCCCGTACCTGGCTAACTGAGTTAGCCGGATAATTTTCAGCATAGCTTGACTTAAGCCAGACCTTTCCATTCCCCGACGCTCGATTGTCTAAATCACTATGACAACAGATCAAAAAGTTTGAACCTGGTCGAGGGCAGGGTTAAGTTCAGTTAGCTGGATGAACTATGACCACGCCCCCGCAAAGGAATCCCAGCTCCCTTCCTGAAATATTTCTCACAGTCTAGATCCCATTATGCCATTCTGAATTATGTTTTTGTGCTTCATTTGAAATGTAAAATAATAGGTCTGCAGTAACGCTGATAATAAATCATATTCAGCCTATGAATTTACTTTGTCCTATATAATGCACGTCATATTTATACGGATACAGCGCTCGCGAGTCGCGACACACACAGTTATTTTAATAACGGACTAAACGGATCATTGCAAATGTGAATCCCGCTGGGATATTTTTAATGAATAAAACCTATCGGGTGTTTGGCTCTGATTAGTTTAATATTCTTCGCTGTGTATTTGCTTAACGGAGCACCCGGATGCGTTTCATTCAAGCTGAAGCGTCTATGCGCGGATTGTGGATATGAATTATGAGGAATCTGAATCTGTGGAGTATTTAATTGTATCACTGTGACAGTGTCACACGTTATTGTGATATTGTAACTGGGATTAAAATATATGAGGAGATGCGCTGTTTGATGGATTTGATGACGTGACGTGACTTGATAAATTGAATGAGCCTTTGACGTTTTTGATGAATGAATTTGAGAAAATGCATTTATCTTTTCAAGCACTGTTATCTGATGATGAACATGAGGTGTCACTGGTATAAACCAAATGGTAATCAATTCAATGCATGTATGGATTAGGTCCGAAACAGATTAAAACCTGATTAATAGTGTAACTGCAAGCCTCCCTCCAAGCCTCTCTTTGGAAACCATGTATTTATATAGTACATAATACCTAATCACATACAGATATCCTCATGATATAATTCGTATCAATTAGATATACTATTTGGACTTGTTTTTATCGTTATTCTGAAAGAGCTGAACTAATTATTTTCGCTAGCAAGATCTCATTTGATTATTCATTCCATAAGCCTATACTGCCAGCAGGCACGCCCATTCTGCAATCTGTTAATACAGTTTTAAATCAATCAATCAGTCAATGCTGTTAGAAGATCAGGATTTCTGCTATCGACACTTGCTGTCTTTTCAGCTGAGGCGGGCGCGCGCAATTATCCTGAGTCTCAAGTCTGGTTCAAATGAACGAGACTGAATCCACCTTCGAGGAACAGGAAAATCCCGGATTCAAACATCGGGTTAATTGAATCTGGATAATGGGACTCTTGATCGACTTAGTTGAACCAGGTACGGGGAATAGGGCCCAGCACACAAGTCAGTGCACTTTTTGTCAACAGATTTAACTAACATGTTTCACTGTAGGCAGAAAATGAACAATATTATGGGGGTGGAGAAAAGAAAAAACAAACTATCATAAATAGTACATACACTAAGAGGGAAAATATCACCTAGAGCAGTGGTTCTCAACCTGTGATTTTGGGGCCATGGAATGTTTTGTGAGTTACATATTTAAATACATTTGGTCATTTAGCTGACGCTTTCATTCAAAGCAACTTACAAATTGTGTACAACAAGTCAGCAGGAGTGGTACATATCTAGCAGCCAAGGATAAGTAGTATTGTTTGTCTAGCAGTGTCGAGCTTGAGTGTTATACTCTTGAGTACATACTGTACTGTAGTAGTATAGACATATTAGCATAGTTGGTGGTAGTATAGACATGGTAGCATAATAGTAAAATGCAGTAAGACAGTTATTATTAGTTAAAATTCAGATATTGAAGAAGTGTGTTTTTGGTTGATAAAGTGGGCAGGTTTCAGCTAGGAGAGGCTATCAGGCAGCCAGAAGATGCAGAGTTTAGGGATAAATAATACATAAAGATAGAATAGAAAAGAAAAAGACCATTACTGCATCAAAAGTAATCAACAAACTATACTATAAAAACTGATCAAACCAAATGGTCTCTTTCTTTTCTTTTGTAGAGGCTGCACCCAGCTAAACTTGCCTTCCTGGATTTTGTACATAATACAAGTTCATGTTAAAAGGATGACACAAAAAGCCAGACCGAGGGCTTGTTTCAGTTTTATAATAAACAATCAAACTGAGCATTTATTTTGCCTGTCTATTTGTTTGGTGGAAACTTGATCATGAAGTAAAAAAAAAAAAGAAAAAGTAGTGCCGATGTAGCTAGCTATTTTTGCCATGTTCTTGTAGTGTAGCTTGCTACATTTATCTGGGGATAGCTTCCATTGTAGTTGAGCTATATTTAATCGAGAGTAACTTGTAGTGTAGCTTGCTACATTTTCCAAGTAGCTTGCCCATCACTGCTAACATGTCTTGTGTTTCTCTTTGTAACCATGTGAGATTTTATCTTCTTTTACCAAGTATTTTTGATACAATAGGGCACTTATCACTAATACCTAGCTTGAAGACACCAGAGGCAATCATTTTGTGAACCATATTGGAAAAGATGAGATAAATTAGGGTAGCGTAAGAGTAATCTTTAACATTTAGCTTAGTGGGTTCTGTTATTAGCTGGGATAAATTGAGACCTCCACTAACCCCCTTGAGATAATCAGATTTATCATTCAGTCAGTTCAGATTAAAGTCACCCACAACAATCAATTCGGAACACTGAGTAGATCAGCTAGGGGTCTATAGACCGCTACACAATTACTGAGTTAGGCCCTAACTGAACCTTCAGTGCAAGAAATGCAAAACATCTTGGTATGGTGACAGCATAAATAATTGTTACAGGGAAATCTTATTTAGCATATAACCACCCATCCTCCCATTCCAATTATCTCCACTCAATACAAGTTGTAGTCCTTTTGAGCTACATCCAGGTCATTGACACTTTTTTGTATTAATGTATACCTTTTATTAATCCCCTTTGGGAAATTCGTCTTCTGCATTTGAACCATCCTAATTATTTAGGCGCTGTGGGGAAGCAACACCGTGTGGCGACCAACTCCAGTTGTAATGCCAGTACCTTGGTCAAGGACAATGGCAGGATATACCATGCATGTCTTTTAACGGTGTGGGGGAAACCGGAGTACCTGGAGGAAACCCATGCAAACTCCACACAGAAGTGGCAACACAGCTACTAGCTTGTTCATCTGCATCGCTCAATCAAAGTTTGTGTTCCAAAATCTGAGTATCAGTCCAGGTGTGGGTCAAAACCAAAGATTTACATCCACAGTGCAAACAATCCAAAGTGCAAAATCCCAAATCAGGTGTAGTTAGATAAATAAGCCAAGGACAAGAGACACAGAAAACACAGCGAAGGAGGAGAAAGTGCTAATGATGCTGACATCCCATCACAGTGGAGAGCCACCACAGCTCAACCCTTAGTCCAACCAGCCTCCTCGCCATGGCAACTCAGCAGCTACTGGAACAACCAGGCTAGGATGTGGAACCAAGTTCAGACAGGAGACAGGAGGCAGATGACATCAAATAAATCAACAGTGGATTATATTTAATTAGTTAATTCATTAATTCAAACCTTTATTTATATCTATTCACACATATTTATAAAATTCATTGAGAATTTTACAATGATGCTGAGCTTAATGCGGAACAGCAGGCAGTTATTGGTAGACAATGGGGGAAGATGAAGAGACTACTAAAACCGACGAACAAGCACAGACTGACTGGGAAACAGACATAAGCACAAAAGGGTGTGATGACTGATGGTGATACACAGAGTGCACAGAGGGAGACACACAGGGACATCTGCAGGACCTGGGCGGAAACACAAGATGAGAGACTATATGGGGAGGAGGAGACAGGGTTAGTCACGCCTGTGACAGTTCCAGAAAAAAACCTGAAAATAAATAGAGATCGGAGAGACACAGGAACACTGAGACAACTGTCAGAACAGATCAAAGCAGAAACTTTTGGTATTCCAAAACTCATCCAACACACCAAAGGCAAAACTCGTTCTCACTGAACTCAGTTTTCAGATTGGAATCAAGAGCCTTTCAAAAAACCTGGCATTCATTCACACATCAAAACAACAGCGCTGACATTAAATGCTGGATGGGTTACCCTCGATCGTACGCACTGTAGAAGCCTGCGGAGTGTGTGAGTCTGATGTGACAAACCAATGCAGGGGTCTGTTAACTGGTAGAGCTTGATCAAAGAGCTGAGCTTCTGCCAGTTTGCTATATCAGTGGATGAGAGTCCATAGAGAGAAACATCAAGCATCCCTCCCCTCTGCATATGGCTTTTTAATATTTAATCACACTGAGTGCCAATACAAGAGATTGACATCTGAGAGGCAAACGCGCTGGTGTGAGAGTTCAAGTACTGTACTTATGTGAGTATTATGTGAGTGTGTGTGTGTGGGGGTGGGGGGCATGAAATGAACACGACTTTTGGTTTGCGACTGGATGCGGCCTGCCAGAGCATGTAAGAGCAGCGTCGTCAGCAAACACATCTGAAGTTGAAGGGCAGTCGATGTGGCCTTGAGTCAACAGATATCTGCATTTCCCAGACAGACCCCACAGCTCTGGGAGGACAGAAAAGTTAATCAATTCGAGCAACACAGGGACCTTTCCTCCCCCAAGTCACTCCATCAAGTCTGGGTGGGTGGTGTAGAGAGGACTTCAGATGCTGTAATTTAGACTTCAGATTTATACTGTAAATGCGAGCTGTGGGATCAGCCTTGGCTGCCTGCTTATCATATTCCATCCCATTTCAATTTATAATGTGAAAGGCAGGGAGGACAGATAGGTGAGTGATTGTATAATTGTGGGAGATTTTGCATTTTGAAACAAGTGTGATAGTTGACGTGTCCGTCAATGGATTGAAATTTGACAGAAGGTATTACTGTCCATTGGTTTATTTTAAAATTAGGACCTAACATAATCATGCCTTAGCGGGGAAAAAAATTTGGGAACGGTAACGTGTCAGTTCCAAAAGTTCACCCTCAAACGGATAAAAATCTGGCGGAGACGGATACAGCTTCAGCCCTGGCCAACAAACGGATACTCACTGAAAATGTATTAAGAACAGACATAGATAGACAGACAACGGATCAATGTTGTTAGAGGGTAACATAGTTAACAGTATAATAATTTACATTTCTGCTGTGTTGGGGTTATACTCTAAATTGAGGACCAGAGCCAAACACCACCTGGAATTTTGACATTTATGACTTTGACACTACCTAACAAATATAAAGGAGAAAAAAACATAAAGAACATGCCTTCCAGTCCTCGCAGTGTTTTCTACCATCTGGTGGAGGTCATATTATTTTGGGACAAATAATTTATTTTTTTTAATTGATATTTTTTGCACAAATCTCAAATATTCAAAACATATTTTTCCACATCACAGTATGCAACGTCCAAGATTTGCCTTTTTCTTTTTGTAAGAACATACAAAACATGTACAAGACTCATACAAATACATTAAAAACTGACATGGAAATTAAAAAAAGACTTACGAAAAAAGAAAGATACTATACTATACATTGTGCACATATATCCCTGATGCATATACTTTACATGTAGACCGATCTACCTGTGAGCAGGTATGTGCTGCATACATAAAATCTATGCATATACATACATAATACAATATAAAGTACAAGTACCATCAGATCAGATCCCCTTTTTTATATTCCTCTTTGATACCATTGTAACCCCACCTTAGTCATTTGTCCCCAGACCGTTCAGTCAGGTGTAGAAAACTGTCCCATACCTCAGCGAAGATATCCTCTCTTCCTGCGACTCTATATGTCACCCTTTCATATGATGCTGTCCGGAACATTAGTTCCATCCATTCTTTAAAAGTAATATCAACAGGTGATTTCCAATGTCGTAATGCAATTCTACATCCTGATATCATGGCCATTCTATACCACATTCCCCGGTATTTAGGCAGTTTAATCCCTTTCGGTACTATACCCAAAACACATGCCATTGGGGCGTTATTTATCTTCACATTCAGAACCTTACTTAGGAATATCACAATTTGATCCCACATTTTCCAGACCTTCTCACATTCGTATAGCATGTGTAGTAAAGTGCCTGTCTCCTTCTCACATCTCCAGCAGATGTCACTGTCCCTTAATTTCAGTCTGGCCAGTTTACTAGGCGTCCAATAGCTTCTGTTCAACACTTTGTAAAAAATAAGTTGTGATTGCGCCTCCTGAGAGAATTTACCCCATTTGGACACCAGCTTCTCCCACATTTCCTCAGTAATATCCTCACGTACATCGTTCTCCCAGCTCAGCCTCAGACCCGCCAACTTGGGTGCATTGTGGGACAAATCATTTCTTATTGAGAGGAGGTTTTTCACAATGACCTCACTTGACAATGATTTGTCAGACACAAAAAATGTATTCACACCCAAAGCTTGGCTCATTGGCAATGAATGCCAATCTGTCGTGATTATCTTGTATTCATGAAAGGAACATTATGAAAATATTTTATGAATAAGCAGATTTGATTGCATTTTGGCAAATTATATCCTTAACTCATTGACCGCCAAACCCGAGATAAGTCGGGTTATCCCGCCATGCGTTGAGCGCCAGAAACCCAGAGATTTCTCGGGTTTTGGTCCTTTGATATTTTCCTTTGATCCCCGTTCTATACAGTCCAGCCGGAGCCCTCTAGGTGTCTATGATTCATCTGCCTACATTGGAATTGCAATGACGATCGAATCTCACCAGATGGCAGTATTGCCTACCTTTTGAACTCTGATTGTATGAACTAAACTGTCTCTGTCCTGCTCCCTTTCTTTCCTGACTCGCTCTGAGGGGGAGGAGCTATTGCAAAGTAATCGCTAGGAGATGTCCTCGCCTCAAAACCTATAGTTTCCCGTATACGAGTAATTACATATAAACGAGTAATTGCAATCGCCGATGGGATCATTGGAATTATTCTTTTTGGAGTACCTTCTGGCTAAGGTAAGGTATATTCTATGTCTATTTTACCAAACCTGAAACATGTTTCTGTGCCAAGACCTGTGAAGTTTTGAGTAATTTGGCCTCATGGTGGCGCTATTCTCACAAGGCTAAAACATCAACTACTCCTTAACACTTTCAGTGCTGGCCATTAGCATGGTAAAACGTGGTTGAATGCCGGCACCCACTTCAATGATAGCGTTGTGAACGCATAATCTCTGTCTTAAATTATGTGTCTAATCTGCCCATCGTTTATCAATGACTTGTTTGCAGTCAACATTGTCGAAACGGATTGTTTTTTAATCGCTTCATTTCCGTTTTATAGCATTTTGAAAAGCCCTCGTTTTCAAGGAAAATATAAAGATTCCGTGATAATCGGCATTTACTGGAATATTCTGTCATACACAAAAACGTTGTAATTCTTCGGCCTATTTATGAATCGTTTTCAAATAAACGCTAGATTATCGATAGTATATGTGTACTTATGCACGCTATAGAACCGGGCTGAAATATCGATTATCTTATTTCCTGATCGCACACACACACACACACACACACACACACACACACACACACACACACACACACACACACACACACATGCACACACACACACACACATATGGGACACGCTGATATCTCTGTGAAAAAGGCTCTGATTATCCCAAGACTGGTCAAATAGATTCCTTACCTCAGATCAGATGTTATCCAAAAAGATTATTCCAATTCCTGATCGCCATTCCAAATATCGATCGCGTTTATTGATTCAGCGTTGGGTGCTGGAAATACATACTCCACGCTGTTCTGATGGTCGGCGATCACAATGGATTCTTCAGTTGACTTGACTGAAAAGTAAAATGAGGAAACTGGCCCCCCCCCCCCATCATCAGTCTAAACGAATGGGGTGCAGTATGTTATGTACTAGAGGTCTGATCACTCCTGTGTCACCGGGCATGCAGGTGAGGCCTGCCAATTAGCCAATTAGTGCTGATTGGTTACCTGCTGGGGAGCTTTAAAGGCAGACCTAGTAACACACATGCACTGTCTGTGCCTAGAGAAAGAGCTGTCAGGTTCTTACAGTCCTTGTCCGTTGGGTTACCAGTACATTAGTTTATAGTTATATTAGTAGTTCCTTGCTATAGTAGCATACCAAGTTAGAGCACGGGGTTTTGGTGTCGGTTTTGCACATAGGTTGCGTCCCTTGAGCCAGGGTCGTAACAGTTGGGCGCTCGTCCGGGATCTTTTACCTCTAGAAATTTTTTTTTTTTTTTTTTTTTTTTGTGTTACACAGGGTGTCATGGTATTATGGTTTGGGTGGTGTTCGTTACATATGGTGTAATGTGGGGGCTGAGCCATTTCATCAAACAGATGAGTATGCCATATTTGTTTGTAATTTGATGTGACTACTTATGCTGTTAAAATATATAGTTTAGTCGGCACCACATGTAGATAGGGACATTATTTTCTGGTTGTTGGTTAGCGTCCTGTGCACCACGTACTCCTGGGGCGGTCAATGAAATGATTGGTATATGATCTTTGACTGGTAGCAGGTGTGGTTGAAGAAGGTTAGGTCTACAGGGCATTAGTTTAAGGGTAGGTAGATTAGGGCGGCCAGAAAACACAGGTAGTGTGGTAGGGCTTGATTTAGTGTTTCTTAGGGTAGACATGTGGTGGGCCGGTTTTTTTCTGCAGTTTAGACGTAGAAGCATATGTAGTCATATCAGATTAGAAGGCGCACCTGTTTGGAATTGTTTGTTGGATTTATTTTGTTTGTTTGAGTGTTTGGTGAGCATACCTGGTAGCACCTAACACCCTGCGTGTATGACACGTCTATTTAGGGTGGGTGTGTTTTTTTTAATTTTTTTTTTGTGCAACCTAGAAAGGTGCGCTCCGTAGAGCTCACATTTCCACCGCGTTCCCTTCTGGTTGTTATTATTGGCATTTCGCATTATTCATGGTTCTTCAGTGGTTCTTCGTGGTTCTTCAGTGGTTCGTTGGGGGGGTCTTCGTGGTTCGTTAGTGGTTCTTTGTGTCTGTGAGGTTGGGTGTGTAGCTTGGGGTGTCTAGTTCAGTGACAATGGCTTCCATCAGGGACTTTGTTGATCGCCCGTCTCATGACTTATTAGACAAGTTTTCCAAAGAACAACTGCTAGAACTTGCTGTACACTACAGGGTAGAGCTTTCTGCAGGGGAGAAACGTTTGAAGCCGTCTGCCTTGAGTGCTTTAAGGGTGTTACTCATTAGAGAGCAGGTGCTTGAGGAGAGGGTGGAGGAGCCTCCTTCGTCTGGCGCGTCTCCGCTATTACCTGGGGTAGAGGGTGAGTGGAGGATTAGGGAGTTGGAGTTTAGGGAAAGGCAGCTAGAGCGTGAGGAGAGGAGAGAGGAGCGTGCGCTTAAGGAGAGAAGAGAGGAGCGTGAGTTTAACAGTGAGCGTGAACTTAAGGAGCGTGAGCTTAAGGAGAAACAAATGTTGCTGGAGCACGAGCGTGCACAGAAGGAGCTTGAATATAAGCATGCTGCCTTGCAGGCGGGTGCTCTGCATCCAGAGTCACGTTCCGGGTTTGATGTAGGCAGGAATATTAGGATGGTGCCACCATTTTTTTAGAAAGACGTGGAAAGATATTTTCCCCTTTTTGAACGGGTGGCAACCACATTGAAGTGGCCTGATACCGCCTGGACACTGCTGCTGCAATGTGTTTTAGTTGGTAGGGCACAAGAAGCCTACACTGCTCTGTCCCTTGAACAAAGCGCTGATTATGAGCTGGTTAAAGCTTCCATATTGAGGGCTTATGAGTTGGTCCCCGAGGCCTATCGTCAGCGTTTTAGAGGCTATCGCAGGTCGGAGGGACAGTCGTATGTTGAGTTTGGTAGGGAGAAGGAGAACCTGTTTGACAGGTGGTGCACTTCTCAGAAGGCAGAGTCAAGAGAGCAGCTTAGGCAGTTGATTCTCCTAGAGGAATTTAAAAGATGTGTTCCTGATACCGTTTCCACACATCTAAATGAGCGTGGGGTATCGAAGATAGGCGACGCCGCTGTCTTCGCCGATGAGTTTGTGTTGACACACAAGTCCGTGTTTTTGGAGGACTACCGTGTTGAGTCCGGGGATAGGCGTCCTGTTCAGGGGGGCCGTTTCCCAAAACCTGTGTCTGCTGGTCAGTTAACTTCACCTCCTAGGCGGGGTGGTTCTGCTGGTGCATTCCCAGAAGGGATTATCTGTTTTTACTGTAAAGAACCTGGTCATATCGTTGCTGGGTGCCCGGTGCTTGAGCAGAAAAATGTCAGAACCGTGGCTCTGGTAGAAACCATATGCAGGACGCCTATGCCAACGTTAGATGGGGATGGGGAAAGTATCAAACGTGTGGACAAAGAACTCAAGGGTTCCTCAAGGTTTATGATGAATGGATTTGTTTCCCTGACTAATGCACTAGAGTCCAAACAGGCTATAACAATTTGGAGAGATACCGGTGCTTTTCAGTCCCTCATTCTGGAGGGGGTTTTGCCGTTTTCAGAAAACTCTTCTTTGCATTCCGGTGTCGTTGTTCGGGGCTTTGGGGGTGGATTTGTGGATGCACCTTTGCATGAGGTCACGCTCAATTCTCCCTTAGTATCAGGCAATGTTGTTGTGGGGGTATGTTCTCACATTCCCATAAAGGGGGTGTCCTTCATTCTAGGGAATGATTTGGCTGGTGACAAAGTGTTGGCTACTCCGGTTGTAACTCCCCTTCCTGTGGTTTCTGAGGTCTCTAATGAGCTGGCACAGAAACATCCAGGAGTGTTTCCTGTGTGTGCTGTGGCACGAGAAATGTCAAAGGACAAAAGTGATGTTGTTGATACTTCGACTTGGGACATTACACTTAGTGACACATTCTTTGTTGAGTTAAAATGTGTACCTGTTAAGAATTTTGGAAAGCACACTGTGGATGTACCTCTGCATAATGATTCTCTTGATTGTGGTTTTGTGTTAGGCCCGGTGGTGAAACCAGAGTTGACAGGCGTGCCGGAGAAGCATGTGACAGGAGATGATATGGCAGCGCAGTGTCTCAAGGTCTTCCCAGCCTGTACGGTGGCTGAGGCCACGAACGAATTGGAGGAGGAGTGTGGGAAGGATGCCATGAGAGGTGCTGTTGTTTCATGTGACACCGTTCTAGTTGGAGAGGCTACTAAGCTTGACTTAGGCTGCCAGCCTTCCCACAATAGCTCTATTGTCCCTAATGTTTCACTTGTGGGCAGGGATGGTCCCAGTATGTCAGTTGATGATTCTGACATTGATCCACATGTCCACACTGATTCTCTGCCATGCACTAGGTGTGATGGTCAACCTAGTTACCTGTGTCCTGTGGAGCAGGAGCCGCCTTCGCGACCTGGTCTGTTGAGTGGCAGCCATTTTGATTTTGATCAGGACAAAGTTATTTTGGGTGACGCCATTTTAGATGGTGTTCCAGACGTTATTGTGACTGTCGTACTGCCATGTTCCCGGTACACTGGGGCTGTACCTGAGGCGGTACAGCCTACTCTGGATGTTCACGGTGTGCAGTATCCTGAACTGCCAGTGCCAGGTGGGATGGATATGATTTGTCGGATTATGATGAACATTTAAATGTGTTGTCCCTTTATGATATCCCGCAATTTTTTTGCATTTTTCCATGAGCAAATGTTTCCTACTCCTAGGCCATTCACAATTCTCATTAAACATAATTTGTGTCCTGCATCTAATCCATTTGTAAAAGCTGTATTAAGAATGTTGCTGTGCTAAACTGCATGGACACTGCTGTTGGCCACTGACAGCCCATGTCTAGTTAGAAGTGTGATTAAACTACTGTAGGACAGGGGATGAACAGGGTCGTCAGTAATATCCAGCCTTTTTAATACGTATGATAGTTCCTATAAAACGTGATACTGTGTGTAGGGCTGAACCCTATTAGTAGAATAGTCGACTAATCGATCGAAAGGAGCCGTAGTCGACTGCCAACCTTTTAGTTGAATGCCAAAAAAAAAAAAAATATATATATATATATATATATATATATATATATATATATATATATATATATATATATATATATATATATATATATATATATATATATATATATATATATATATATATAATTATTATTATACTTTTTAATTTAATAAAAAAAGGAAAAAAATGTCATTCTTTCCAAAAGAAAAGAGGCATAGAAGCGTGGCTAACGCTAATGGCACGCATACCAGAGGCTAACTGCCTACGAAAACAGGCAGAGGCACTGAAAGAGGATTTCACCCATCTAATGAACACACTAGACTAGACAAATATCAAGATGTATCTATCAGTGGACCAATTGCATGCTTTTGCAGAGGACAAGAAGCCTTCAGTCGACTCCTTCAGACATTAAGCACCCCCCACAGCCCAAATGGAATGATACAAAAATAGAAATAAAAATAAAAGTTTAAAAAAATATTATACCTTTTTTTTTCTTTTTTTTTTACCAATAGTCGACTAACGGCAAATTTTGGCCAATCCTAGTCGACCATCCAATTCCTTAGTCGGGGACAGCCCTACACGCTATATAAAAAATGTCAACTGTACATGATCCTAAACGTTATGACTCATCATGCACGGATGAACGGGGGGGGGGGGGGTCGTTTATAATTCCGTGA
Source organism: Notolepis coatsorum (assembly GCF_963971535.1). Classification (NCBI taxonomy): domain Eukaryota; kingdom Metazoa; phylum Chordata; class Actinopteri; order Aulopiformes; family Paralepididae; genus Notolepis; species Notolepis coatsorum. The sequence continues at coordinate 139,585,039 of NC_140170.1, read as the reverse complement.
TCGTCAGTAAATGCTTTATGTAGTATGGGTGATATATTGATCAGAGCAGTTTGCATTAATAATAATAAACATTCACGCTGAAAGTAACGTTACTGTCCTCTTACCGTTCGCCGATGAGACTGGAGGAAAAAAATCCCACTTATTTGACGGCAATCTACTAGATCCATTTCCGGTTTGTATAATAATAATAAACGCCCAAATCATATAGATTATTGAGTCATGGCAGCGATCCATATACACGGATGTGTGTCTAGAGTCCCGCAACAATATGTGAGTGCCGGACGCATTTCCCAGATGCACAGAGATCACCAGAGATCCATTTCCGGTTGTAACTCGCCGATCATCCACCAGGCGGCAGTATTGAAGCGTTGCAGAGTTGTGCAGGCTCCCACTGTATCAGCCGAGGCTGGGTGAGGGAATTATGAATACCATGGCGAAAAAATTTAATATGATATCAATAACGTCGTACGCCGTGGTTTGGCAGAATTAGCATGACCTTGGAACACGTTGTACGACGTTATTGGCGCCCAATGTGTTAATGTGGCTTGGTTGCTGAGCTCCGAAAAATCAACCAGCCATGCGTTGCTGAACGTAACCGGAAGCCGGGACCTGTCATGTCTGTATTTCCACACAGTTAGGGCTGTCCCCGACTAAGGATTTGTATAGTCGACTTGTAGTCACCAAAATTTGCCGATAGTCGACTATTAGTTCAGACTATGAAAAGAAAAATAGTGAAAAAAAAGTATAAAAAAATAAATAAAAAAATTATTCCATTTGGGCTGTGGGGGTGCTTAATGTCTGAAGGAGTCGACGGAAAGCTTCTTGTTCTCTGCGAAAGCATGCAATTGGTCCACTTTTGGGCGTTTTTTGGGCGAAAATGGGCGGATTTTGTAACTATTTTTATTTTTATTATTTTTTTTACTTTATTTCGGTTTTAGGGTTATGTTATTTAATTATTTAGGGGAGCCAGCCCCCCAAACTCCTGAAATACATAGAAAACAAACAGTCAGCACTGTTGTAGCTGAGGTTGTGTTTAACCGTGTGTCACCTCAGCTGCAGTAACCTAGAGGGGAGGAATGGGATGATAAAAATTTTATGAAATGAAATTGAACAGTATGACTTTTATATTGTTGTCTGAACACTATTTATTTATTTATTTATTTATGTTTAAATATTTATTTAAGTATTTTTGCATTTATGAATTCTATTGTTTATGTATTTATTAACTGTTAATCCATTATGAATAATTCCATTTTCCAGATGAGCATAACAACATAAGAGTTTAAATGGGCACACTATTTAATTATATTGATTAATATAAATACATGTTTATTTATTAGACTTTAAAAACTCAACATTAATGAACAATCAACCATATTAGTCAAGTGAAATAGCCTAGACTATGCCCACATCAGCAGCCAATATGTAGGCCAGGGCAGGTAAATAGAAATACTGACATCTAGTTAAAAACACAACCAGATAAATAAGATGTAATATCCCATACCGAATCAATCTCAGGAGATGTTTCAGTCATAAAGAACTGTGAAACCTGTGCTTGGGTCCTTTGAGTTCTTATATTTCGGGAATATTTTTGTTCTCCTGATGCATGCTGTCTGATCTCAGTCCGTCCACCATGCGCTAGAGAAAACACACACCTACATACTTTGCAGTTTGCTTTATAAACATCTCCACTGACGCTATCAAACCAGGCCAGTTCCCACTCAGTCTGTACTTCTTGAGGCATTTTGTCTTTTTAGGATGCGGTGGAGTATGTAGTGTCTGCTGTATTCAAACAGCCCGTGATGCAGTGACTGAGCTGAGCAGAAGACCGCACAGAACGTTTTAGCAACGTGAAAGCGCAAATTCTCATTGGTCGTGAGCTGCTGAGCGCACGCCCATCATACCAGAGTTGCCAAGTCTGTTTATTTCCCCGCAACTTTTGGTCACAATTTTGCTTGTTTTTGTAGGTCGGCTGGCTCATTTCTCTCACAATACTGGCAACCTTAAAATACGGGACGAAGTGCGTCCCGTATCAGTTCAATACGGAATGCGTCTTTTAGTTTCCAATTACGGGACGATTCCGTATTTTACGGGACGGGTGGCAACCCTAGCGGTGGAGGTATACCTACTCTTCCCGGCAACGCTGAAAGTAAAGACGGGACGAGGAGCTGTGTCGTGCAACCGTCTATTCAAGTCACCATCCGAGGCGGAGGACTTCATTCGGAAAAGCAATACCAACATCCCGAATGAGAGGAACAGACCGCCCCCGGTGGAGCAGACCTTGAGCGACGGAGAGTGAGAGACCGGAGCAGGTACCTGAGGCTGGCTTCACGCGAGGCCTGCTAGCATGCTAGCTATCCAAGCTAGCGGCCCTGTAGAGTGGAGCGGGCTCCACACGTGGGCTGCTAGCATTCCAGCTAACTAAGCTAACGGCTCTGAAGCATGGGGGTCGGCCCCACACGTGTGCTGCTAGCATACCAGCTAACCAAGCTAACGGCTCTGGAGCACGAGAGCTGTTAGCACACAAGCTAACTACCCAAGCTAGCACTGTTGTAAACACAGCCGACCGCAGATATTTCAGTCCTCAGAACGGTAACACTCGACTTCTCTATACGGTATTGTCTCAGTCACGAGCATGAATATTGACTATCTAAAATGTAATTCAGACATCCTTTACTCTTAGAGTATCGGTTTTTTATTTAATTTTTTTATCCTCTGTCATTCGAACTATGCATTGAACTGCGCTTAGATTGCTACGGATATTATCTTTGTCCAGCTCTGCCCGGGCGAAATGAATATCACAAGTTTTACTCAAACAGACTGTATGGGCTTATGAACCGTTCAACCAAGGGGGGCGACCCCCTTGCAACGAGCTGTCTGCGGGTAGCAGGTCAAGGCTCTCCTAGCTAACATTGCTGATACTGCATGCTTTTAACTTTCTTTCTTTTCACAGCAGTGCACATGGCCATCACCGGCGCTGCATTATCTCAACGATGGCAGCACGGTAATGCTCGAGGTTTATTACCACAGTGGTATTATTTCAACATGTGTTATTATGAGTACTTCACTTTACTCAAGTTTAACTCGGACGAAATGTGTTTCAGGTGCTTTTATCGTCTGCATAATGTTCTATGCACTGAGCTCTATATAGATTTATTCTGTCTGTTGAGCAAAGGGGGGTTCCCCTATTTCTAAATCGTTACAATATACAATTTTTAGTATGGTTAAGTTACGTAATGTGGTTGTGGTTGCTGTGACCCGGTCACAGTGCCAAATTATGTTTGATCGACATCGGACAAGATATTTGATGGGGGGGAGGGGGGAGGGGAGGGGGGGATACGGGGATTTTTGTTTTTCATTTCTTGTGGCTCGCTCTATTATGTGTTGGCTCTCGCCCAACAGGACCTTAGTGGGGATGTGTATATGTTGTGGTGCTCTACTTCAAGGGAATCACGTTCAGTCATACTGCAACCTGGTTGGACTATGGCTAATTTAAACATCTTGATCTGGAATACAGGGGGTCTTAATATTCCACATAAATGCACAAGTGTACTAACATGGTTGAAAAGGCAGGAGGTGGATGTGGTTTTGCTGAGTGAAATGCATCTTTTAATGGCTGACAGTGCAAAACTTGCAAACAAATTTTATCATAACATAAGCTCCTCTTCTTTTTCCCGTGGAGTAGCCATAGTAGCTAAGCGAAAGTTGAATATTAAACTATTAGACGTGTGGTCTGATGCAGAAGGTCGAATTACTATTGCTAAGATGGAATACTCTAACAGGAAAATTGCTCTGATAGCCGCATATGCCCCTAATGTGTATGACGCTAACTTTTATACTGCAGGGCTTGACATTGACACCTGCCCACCCGCCCAATGCTGGTAGAATTCGTCATTGGCGGGTAAATGCGGCATTCTTCCCGCCAATGGGGCGGGTGCCTTTTTTTTCTATGAAAAAAAAACATTGTAGTCTACAAAAGGCATCTGGAATAATTAAGTCAATCCAGGTGATACTATATAATACTACAACTCCCACGAGGACTGGGTGCGCACAGTGTGCTCATTCATTGGCCCATCCACTTCGCCCTATCGCGCATGTCGTGTTGCTTCCGTGTGGTGTGTGAGACAACTGACAGCTGAACGAACGCTGTTAACATTAATAGCTCAACTGGTTAGACAGTTAGCTAACTTAACGTTACAATGTGGCGGCATATTGTGGGTGTGAAAAGACCGGGTGAACCAAACCATCAACAAACAAAAAATAGAAAAGATAATGAGACCGAGTCCGAAAACACGAACAAAGTAGAGGAGGCGAATAAAAGAAAACTGGTGTTCATTGAAAAGTGGTGCTCAGGTCGCGAGTGGCTAGGATATGATCCACAGCAGAAGTTCATGTTCTGCATTGATTGTCGTATGTATGGCACTGACAAGTCCAAAAGCTTGTCGTTTGTTACTCTAGCTACCAAGCGGGCGAAGACTGGTCTGTTAAAGGAGAGTGTTGCGGTCAGATCCCTGGTCTCAATGAAATCAGCTCATATGGACAAGTTGAAGCTGCTGTTCCACAACGTTCACGCAATCGGGAAGAAAGGAAGACCCTTCACCGACTATTTGTGGATGTGCGAGTAAGTATTAGACAAACTAACATGTATTATGTAACATGTATTATTAACAGTGTTGTGCTAGTTACTGAAAAATAGTAACTCAGTTACTTTACTAGTTACTTCATTTCAAAGTAACTTCGTTACTGTACTAGTTACTTACACCCAAAAGTAATGAGTTACTGTGAAAAGTAACTATTTAGTTATTTAAAAAAAAAATATATAAAAAAAAATTGCTCCCGAGTCCCATGCCCCAGATACTCAAAATCGGTTGATCAACTTGACAGTTTCCATTCACATCACCGAACTCTGCTAAGCAATGTGGTCTAGATATAAACACAAATCTGACACAAACAAATGTTGTCCCGAGTCGATATAATAAGAAGTGCGCCGGTTGAAGGAACAGCCTTGATGTCGCCGGAGCGTTTCATTATAACCATCTTGCAAGTTGCAACGTTGTTTAAGATATCAATCAAAGCATTGCAACGTTAGAATAGTTAGGATATCAATTGTGCATGAAAGGACTATATTTATATTGTTTGATTAGTATTATGAGTTTCCCTGGCAGATTTCGTACAGTCAAAATCCGTTGATCAACTTGAGTTTCAGTGAACACATTGCACTCACCAAAGTCTGCGGTGGTCGAGATGTAGTAACGTTAGTCCAGCTGACTCCAGCAGCCCCTCAAACATGTTCTTTATCTCGTTTCCATGTTGTATATTAATTATCTCTCCAAGTAGTTGCTAAATGGTTTGTTAGTTCGTTACTGCGTTCTTTTTATGTAGATTCATAGCGAGCGTCCTCCTGACTCCGTTTGATTTCGCCTGCGTTTGTTTTGTTTACAATAGAGAGGGTCTATTTCTTTCCGTAGCCGCATTTCTGGTTTCCGCATTTCTGATTGGCCAGTGGCCACTGACTGACGCTCTCTGGTCAGAGAACGTCAGAGAACGTCAGTCAGTGGCCAATCAGAAATGCGGAAACCAGAAATGCAGCTACGGAAAGAAATAGACGCTCTCTATTGTAAACAAAACAAACGCAGGCGAAATCAAACGGAGTCAGGAGGACGCTCGCTATGAATCTACATAAAAAGAACGCAGTAACGAACTAACAAACCATTTAGTAACGGTAACAGCGTTACTGAATTTAAAAAGTAATGCGTTAGAGTACTAGAACGGCAAAAAGTAACTTCGTTACAAAGTAACGCGTTAGTCCCAACACTGATTATTAAACTAATATTACGGTGTTTGTTGGCTAGCCACATTCATTTAAGATTAAGAAGCATACGGGCTCCAGACTAACACAGCCCCGTCGCAAATATTCAGCACCATGGACAGCTGTCCCAGATCTCTCTCTCTCTCTCTCTCTCTCTCTCTCTCTCTCTCTCTCTCTCTCTCTCTCTCTCTCTCTCTCTCTCTCTCGCTCTCTCTCTCTCTCTCTCTCTCATTCATCACGGTGGTGAAAAAAGTTACACACACACACACACACTGAATAGAGGACTAGACATCAAAGAAAATATTGGTAACACTTTATATCACAGTGCTCTACAATTTAATTAATTAAGTTTGTACTTGTCTGGGCGGGTGGGATGTTCGGGTGGGGACAGATGTTATTGGATTAGATGTTATTTTATCACACACCACACTACTGACACTTTGGATTAGATATTATTTTAGCACACACCACACTACTGACATTTTGGATTAGATGTTATTTTAGATGTTTCTGTTCAAATAAAATCACATGTCCAAACAAATGCTTGTAGTTACATTGTCCAATTACCTATATTTATAACTTTTTGGGTGGGGGCGTGAGTGCAGGGATTTTTGGCTGGTGAAAATGCTGAGTGGCTAGTGACTTTGGAAAACCACTAGCCACAGTGGCTAGTGAGCCAAAAAGTTTATGTCAAGCCCTGGATGTTGAAACTACCTGAGTACTCATTTATAGTGGGTGCTGATTTCAATGCCATTTGGGATCCATTGATTGATAAGTCCAGTAATGCTGAAACCCACGATCAGATGCAAGCGACCGCGGCCCTACGTGCCTGGTCTAGGGACACAGGGTTATTGATATGTGGCGGTTACTCAACCCAACCGCGCGAGACTACTCTTTTTTCTCCGCGAGACATAACACTTTTTCCAGAATTGATTATGTTTTTTCTTCCTCTAGCTTTGACGTTGACTTGAGGCCCATTGCACTGTCAGACCACAAATACATCCTCCTTAAGGGTTCACTCAGTAAAATAACGTCCCGTGCCCCTAGATAGCGCTTTAACTCAACGCTGCTGAAGAACAATTAATTCAACCTACAATTTAAGGAGAAGCTCATTGAATTCTTGCAGTTTAATGCTGGATCGGTACAGGACCCCAGAATTTTATGGAATTCGGTTAAGGGGTTTATTAGAAGTAACACCACTCTATTTGCTTCCAATCTCTGCAAGGGTCATCTCTCCAAGTTGGTAGAATTGGAAGAGCTTCATAAAACAATGATGTCTTCTATGCAGCACAGCTACTCTAGCCGACTGGAGCTCCAAATTAAGGTGGTGAAAAAGGAGATTAACTCCATTTTAAGACAACAGTCTGAATTTCAAATGCACAGAACAAGACAACACGACTACTTTCATGGCTCTAGACCTAGTCACCTACTAGCTATGAAGATATGAATTTGCGGATATCCCTGCCATTAAGAACCAACAGGGGGAGATAACCACCAACCCCAACAAAATCAACGATACATTTCGCTCGTTTTATTCCAACCTGTACGAGTCAGAAGTGGTCTATGATCATACCAAGCTGGAGGACTATCTTAGTCAAATTAACTTACCACAAATCTCAGAGGATGATGCTAAACGGTTAGCTGAACCTATCACACTAGATGAGCTCAGGGAGGCGATTGTTGACATGCAGCGGGGCAAGGCTCCTGGTTTGGATGGCATTCCACCGGAACTCTATATTGCGTTCTGGGATGTACTCTGTCCCTTATTACTCTCAATGATTTTACACTCAGTCAAAGAGGGCAATTTTTCCAGGGATGTCAATATGTCACTTATATCTGTCCTACTCAAGAAAGATAAGGATCCCACCGAATGTGGCAGCTATAGATCCTTAAGTCTCCTTGGAGCCGATCTCAAGCTATATGCCAAGGTGCTAGCCATCCGACTTCAAAAGCATATGACATCTCTGGTTGACCCTGATCAGACTGGCTTTATAAGAGGCCGACTGGTCACGGATAATATCAGACGGTTACTGCACGTGATTGATGCCAGCAAGGATGTCGCAACCCCTACGGCTGTCATGTCCTTAGACGCGATGAAGGCCTTTGACATATTGGAGTGGTCTTATTTGTGGGCAGTCCTTAGAAGGATGGGGTTAGGTGAGGGGTTCATTCACATGATCAAAGTTCTCTACACAGGGCCCTCGGCCATGATCTTAACAGGGAAACTCTGCTCGCCACACTTCTCTGTCTCACACTCTTCTAGACAGGGTTGTCCTCTTAGTCCCGGACTCTTTGCTTTATCACTCGAACCTCTAGCTCAGTACATGAGACAATCCCAGATTATATCCCCTGTGTCAATTAAGGGCACACATCACCATATCAGCTTATACGCAGATGATGTACTCCTATTTATGCAGAACACCGCCGTCTCTCTACCTCATCTTCTCCAAGTAATAAATGATTTTGGCAGTCTATCTGGATTTAAGATCAACTGGCCAAAATCAGCCTTCCTTCCACTCAATGAGACTGCGAAGGCAACCATCCTACCAGCAAACATACTCATAGTTTAGGTAGAGCACTTTAAGTGTCTTGGGATTGAAATATTCCCCACTATTAGCCAGACAGTAAAGTATAACTACTCCAGCTTGGGTGACAGGATTACGAATGATTTCAACAGGTGGTCCAAATAAAAAAACTCATTACAGGTCCATGCCTCAATAATTAAGATGAATGTTTTACCCAGAATTAACTGGGTCAGCTCCATGCTACCGTTATCTCCTCCTGTTGGTTACTGGCAAAAACTGCACTCTGCTGCATATAAATTCGTCTGGAACAACAAACGCCCACGCTTAAAGAGATCCACTGCACAGAGGAGTAAACTAGACAGGGTTTTGCTTTTCCAGACTTCAAATATTATTTTCAAGCTTACTCTTTGAGACCTCTCATCACTTGGTTTGACGCTCAAGCAGCCGTGTCCTGGCGACCATTGGAGGAGAAGATGGTGTCCCCACATAGACTTCAAGATATTGTGTATACCAACATTTCAATGAAGCAATGCAAATTACGATTTGGCCCTCTTATCACACATGTGATCCAGATTTTGCGGGACACCCAGAAGGCGCGCACTAACCGCCATAAATGGCACACGCATTCCCCCCTATTCAATAACAATTTACTCCTTATTGGACAACAACCCATTAGATACCCTAGATGGGAAAGGAAAGGCATCCATACATTGGGGGATATCTTCGATGACTCTGGTCTCCGATCTTTCCAGGATCTATCCAACGGATATGATCTCCCTGGAAACTCCTTTTTCTTTTATTTACAAATGAGAGCAGCTCTGAAGGCTCATGGCGTTCCATGGGACGTTCCACTAGAGCGACACCGTTTTCACAAATTCTTTTATGACAGGGAGACATCGAGAGGCTTCGTCTCTGACTTTTATCTGCACTTACTTACGTCCTCATGTAAGGACCTACCCCTAGATAAGATTTGGAGAAAGGATATCCCTGAGTTGGATATAGATTTTGATTCGGATGCAGTCTGGGAAAATATTAGGCTATCATCACGCAACCCAGATCACCAACAGATCCATCTACATTTTGTTCATAGGACTTATTTGACCGCCAGGCGATTGAACCTAATGGGTCTCAGACCTGACTCTCGATGTACCTTGTGTCCAAACGGTGCCATTGGAACATATATGCATATGTACTGGGAGTGTCCTCCTGTGGATATCTTCTGGGAAAATGTTTCCCCTCAGCTATCAGAGATTTTCTCTTTGACCATACCGACCTTGCCTTCTGTTTTATTGTTAAATGATGTTTCTCAATTGCCAACCTCTGTACATGTAAAGAGACTCATTTTGGCCGGCCTTACGGCTGCCAAAAAGTTGATTGCTTCACGCTGGATACAACCAGATAAGTTATGTCCGAAGGTATGGATTCTCACCTATCTTGATGTGATATATCTGGAGATATCCACTGCACGAGTTTTAGGGGTTAACGAAGCAAATATTGCTATCTGGTTGGCAGCGGTTGCAAAACTTAAAGAGCGCATATAACATTCAATTGCTAGATAATCTATTATATATAATGTATTTAACTCACGTTGAGGTCCTGGGGAGAGGGGGGGAGAAGAGCGAGCGAGTGCCATTGTCCACTTGTTTTTTCTTTTTGTTTTTTTTCTTCTTGTAATTTTAATTATGTATATTTTCTGGGTCCCCTTTGGCTGTGGGTCTGGTGGCCGTGGGCTCGGACTGGGGGGGGCCGTGGTTCGGGGTCTCTGCGGATCGAGGCATTAAAGAGGCGTGATGCTTTGGCCTGCGGGGGCGCCGGACTCCGGGTCCTCCGGGGTTGGGGTTCGCGGCTGCCGGGCCTGGAGATGGAGGGGGCTCAGGAAGCTCGTTTTATAGTAAATGTTTTATTTTCCTTATACTTTGTGACAACTTACTTTAACTGGTTATGTATGTGTTCTGGGTCCCCTTGATTGTGTCGGAGGGTCACAGGCTCGGGGGGGGGGGTTTGGTTTCCGGCCCTCTGCGGGTCGGGTGTTAAAGAGGCATGATGCTCTGACTCGCTGGGGTGCCGGACTAGGGGCTTTCGAGGGTTGGGGATCGTGGCTGCGATGGTTGGTGAGGGAGGGGGCTTGGGATGTTAAATGTATAATCTGTATAATTTATTGTCTAATCATTGTTGTGTTAGTTTATGTTTTTGGATGTCTTTTATGTATTATTGTTATTATTGTGTTGTGAGTTGTGTTGTTTCATGTTTGAAAAATGGAAAATAAAAAAGATTTGATCACAAAAAAAATACATGACAGGTCCCACACACAGTGTGGGAGGAGCCTCAGTTCTATGTGGTGTCATTAAAAAGAAAAGGGGAGGACAGAAATAAATTACATAGAGAGAAAAAAAAGAGAAGAATTACACTTACAAGCCTGTATGTAGGTCAGAGGTAGCTGCCTGTGAAATAAAGAACATGAATGCCGACATGCAGTGTGTGTGTGTGTGTGTGTGTGTGTGGACTGTCTGTGTGTGTGTACTGTATGCGCATGTGCGTTTGTGTGTGTGAATGTGTGTGTATATGTGTGAGTGTTCATGTATGTGTGAGTGTGTTTTCGTGTATGTGTGTAGGCGTGTGCGTATGTGTGTGTGCATTCATATGTGTGTGCGTGTGTGTCCTCCCATCTCTGAAGCCCAACGCTCTGTAAAATCACTCTAATAGATGCATCCCACAGTGAACCTTGTATTAACCTCTTCACTTTTGACCCTATCGTCTTCAAGCACAACTGCGATCGCCTCGATGGACGGGACACAATGAGAACCAAGGAGGAGAAATGGAGAAGGAGACACAGATTTGCATTCTTACCCCCATCTCCCTTTGGATCAGCCTCCAACAACATAGTGAGCCTTGTTAGAAAACCTGTCCTCTTGTAGCAATGAGCCTTGACACTCCGTCAAGTACAATTGTGCACACAGCAGCTGCGCCGCACATGCAGGCTTGATTGTAGAGTGTTACTGTCAGGGTGCAGCAGGCACTCCAGTAAGGGTCAGCATGTGGCTGATTGCTGCTCTTCTTAAAGGCCCAATCCGTTGCCCACCCCTGAAACAGAGTCTGAATGTTCGGGTGGTGGGACTACCCATTTGTTTATGTTATGTACTACTATGCCTATACTAAATGGTAAATGGCTGCATTTATATAGCGCTTTTATCCAAATTGTTTCTCACATTTGTACCCATTCACACACCGATGGCAGAGGCCACCATGCAAGCCAACCTGGTCATCGGGAGCAATTAGGGGTTAAGTGTCTTGCTCAAGGACACTTCGACACACTGACCGGGAGGAGCGGGAATCGAACCTCCGGATTACCAGACTATTGCTCTGTCGCCCCTGTAGCCACTGTCGCCACTACTACCTACTATGGTAATAATGCCTATACTATTATGCACGCAAGACTGTAGCACTCAAGTTTGACAAACTTGTTTGATGAACAATCTTACTTACCCTTAGCTGCCAGAGTTGTACCCTACCTGCTGCTGACTTCTTGTACAGAACTTGTAAGTCGCTTTGGATAAAAGCACCAGCTAAATGGCTAAATCGAAATCGAAATGTAAATGTACAACAATTTGACATACAGTAGATTGACGCTACTGTATGTGTTATGATGCCAGTGGGTGGGTTTCCCTCACGGTCCTCTGCTGTGTAAATGCCACAGAGCTCTTCTTCTCCCCACCTGAGACCTAGAAATAGATCTGCAGCTCTGATGTCATCTTAGCTGGAGAAGATGATAACTCTTTGAAACTGTTTGCCTCTAATTTCCATGGCATTTTCATCATTGAGGTTTTGAGTGCACTCTGCATTCAACAGATTGCAGATCCCCTCTGGCTGAGTGTGTGTGTGCCTACCTACCAGGGATGAGCCCAAATTTGAATATGAATTTGGGAAAGCACAGATAATGAGATGGACACAGATATTTGTATTACACAGATATTGATTAATGTTTTTTATGTTATGAGCTCCATTGACGCAGCGTGCTCCGCCTAGGTGCACCATTTGTTCGCCGTCACAAACTACCGGTAGGACTGCCATCAAAACTACCTGTAGGCAATGTAGGACTGCCCTGTTCTTTTGGACCCACGGAAATATCAGTAATCTTATTTTTAAAGTTGTGCTTCAAATGAGAGAAAGAAAAAGGCAGGCATTTTCTTGAGTTTTCTCTAGTATCTCAGCTGCTCCATGTCAAGCAAGGACTCCTCTACCACAAAAGCCTAGAGAAAGCTTGCCATAAGTTTGTCTTAAATCGTCATCATGAGTTATGCATGTGTAATAAATTCTATCTATCGCATGTGTGATGCCCACTAAAGTGGTATCACGTTAGTGTAATTTACTTATGTGTCACAACGTTTGGAAATTGCTTGTATCGTATCACCCCGTTAGAAACGAGGTAGAACAATTATATTGGATTTAATTGGAAACATCAATATAACTTTGGTCAATAGGTGGCATTATAGGACTAGTGTTAAGTTACTTCGCCTCTTAGGAGACCGTACTTCGCTGCCTAGGGTGCACCCGACGAGCGCACTCTCATAATTGAGAGATGCCTTGTTGAAAGAACATCACGTCTGACTTCTCCATTTCTTCTAACCAACATTAACCTGTTTTATAGGTGGGTAATACTTTACAAAGCACACAGAAATGTTGATAATTGTAGATGAAATGTCTAGAGCCCACTGAGTTTACGGTTGGGCCGAGTTTAAGACAATGAGTAAAGAATTGTTTGAAGAAGTTGACCGTCATGAAACGTTAAGTGTTGGGGTATTACATCTCCATTCGTTTATGAGGTTTGTGTTTTGAAATACATACTGGCTAGTTCCATTTGTTGTTTGGTATATAGATATATATATATTTTGAACAGTGTTAAAGACTGTTTTGAGGGAGATGGTTTGGGGCCATGTAGCTGGGTTTTAGCTTTGTATAGCATGATCTGGGGTCATCCCTATGTTCCCGGGTCCTATGTTCCCTGGGTCCTATGTTCCCCGCTTTTTTTTAAAGAAAGGGTCCTATGTTCCCCACTCCCAAAATAAAGGTTCTATGTTCCCCGGTCCCGCCCGCTCCCAAACGCTCCCGAACAAAAAAAGGGTCCTATGTTCCCCGCTGAAATAAAGGCTCGCCAAATGCTGAAATAAAGGTTCTATGTTCCCCGCTTCAAGAAGACGCATGACATAGGTTATATATTAATTACAACAATACATTAATTAATTGCATTGTTACTGTTCACATGTGTGGTGCCCTCGTCGCCGTCACAGTCATATTTACGTGAATATAGCTTGTGATCTACAGCAGTGGTTTTCAACAGGTGGTAAAATACGCATAAAAGCCACTTATACTATTTTGAGAAGATAATTCATCTGTATCGCAACGGAGTCACGGATCTGGTCGGGGCAGGTAGCATTATGTCGGGAAAAATTTAATGAAATAAACAGATGTGAATTAAAGTATTTAAAACGAAGTTTAGCCTATTAAATCGTTTTATAAGCCTATAGCATGTACGTATTTTAACTCTTGCTCTGTGGACGACTGGCTGCGAGGACTGCGAGGAGGAGGGGGAATTGCAACCACCGTGTACAAGCAAGCAAAACTTTGACTGAGTTCGGTTAATGATGCCATAATTCTCTGCTGTGCTTTTAGGCATACACACACACACACACTAACATTGAGTGTTGCATCATGCCAATGCCAAGACCTCCGCGACAGACAGGTCCTGCTGCATACATGCCATGACCGAAAGAAAACACAAACAGCCCGCGCGCCACTCACACCGCCATGCACGGTGACGGGAATGCCACCCCTATTTATGTATAATATATCAAAACTGGGACAGTAGAAATAAAAATAAATGATAGGCAGATCTTATGACCAAGGCACACGTTAACCCTTTCACTGCAGCTTCAGCACCAAGGCACTGTCCACCTGGCGAGAAATAAGCCAATAGTATCCAGCTGCACAGCCGGAGAGCAACGCTCTCAGGGGCCATGTTCCCATTAGACCTCTCATGTTCCCATCATCTCATGTTCCCGTTAGACTTCATATCAATAGGGTTTGATAACTTCATATCAATAGGGTTTAGCTTTGTCAACAACACAGGGAAGTTCTACAAACAGGCCAGAGGATGTATACATATAGTAAATGAACTATACTTCATAACATGTATTTTTTTTTATTTAAATTTTTTACACAATATCTTGAATGAATGAATGCGTTTATTTATCTCGAACATAAATTTTAAACAAATGAAAAAAAATAAAAAAAATAATTATAAAACAACTAAGTAATAAACAGATTAAAAAACAAACAAGCAAAACAGTAATGTTCGTTATAATTGATTTATAAAAAATAAAAATAAAGTTTGGTCAACGACCGGCCCACTACGGCTGGGAGTGACAGAACAGCAGTCACAGCGCGGCCCTGAGAGCGTTGCTCTCCGGCTGTGCAGCTGGACCCTTCTCAAATAAGCATGAAAAAGACATCACTCGCCACTTAAAGAAATCAAAAGCGTGTATTTAACAACCTCAAAAACTTTTTAAACAAGCTTTATATTAACTCTTTCAGTGCCACTCACGAGAGGTTATAGGTGGTTGCTAGCCACTCACGAGATTTCTCGGAATTATTATTATTATTATTTTTTTGCGATCTGAAAAATTACTGCATCACCCGAGCCTACCCGAGTATTGCCGAGCTGCGCCGGTGATCACTGTGGAAAAAAGCGCCCCCTGTCGTCTCCCAGATGACATAAGTGATTTTGGAATGGACTCAATGAAAATGAATGGGGAAAAAAATCCGGTACTCCACATTTTCCAGTTCACTGATCCAGCCGGGGTTACTAGAGTTCATTCTGGAGCCTCAGATCCCCGCGGATCATGGAGATCCACTGTGTCGCGTTGGATCCATACACGTATCGATTTTTTCGAATGGTGATCAGGAATTGGAATATACCAGTTGGATACCATCTGATGTCAGGTAAGGACTCTATGTTATCAGTGGTAGGATAATCAGAGTAAGTTTGATGAAGTTATAAGCTGTTTTGTGAAATGTCTTCTTTCGGTTTCAATGTAAAACTCCGAGAGGAAATCAACGAGGCGATTATCCGCGCGCGGCCGTAATATTGATCATCTAGCGTTTATTTGAAAACGATTCATAAAAAGGCAGACGAATATCAACGTTGTGGAATATTCCACTAAAAGACGATTTTCATAGAATGCTCCAGAATGAGCTGTTTTTTATATCAAAACGGGGGCTTTTCTAACTGCTCTGAAACGGCAACGACGCGATAAAAAAACAATCTGCCTTCACAGCACTGTCTGGAAAATAGTCTTTGATAATGCGATGGGCAGATTAGACACATAGCCATAATTTAAAACATAGATTAGGCGATATTAACGTTAACATTGGCGCGGATGGTGGCATTCAAGCGGTAAAATGGAAAACCAGGCGTGGCACTGAAAGAGTTAACTTAATAAATAAACAAAAACGAAAAATCTACTTATGTCAACGAAAATGTCCAGTAGGCCTAACTAAATAACAGATATTGTATTGTTACGCGCAAGCAGCGTCTGATGGCCAAATCTGTCAGACGGCACTGGAGTAGATATACAGTACTGTTACATCCAGAACACACATACACAATTACACAATTACACATGTTGCACCATATCTACACCCTCACATAACTCTGTCGCTTTTTCGGGAGTAGCGGGGAACATCGTGAAGTGTACGTTTGAGAACACTACCGTAATGACAGAGAAATGAAGCAAGCTGACATGGTCGGTTCTCACACAACTCGGTCGCTTTTTCGGGAGCCGCAACGGGAGTGGGGGAACATAGGACCCGGGGAACATAGGACCTTTTTTATCGCTACCGGGGAACATAGGACCCGGGGAACATAGGACCCGGCCGGGGAACATAGACATGCTCCCAATGATCTCTCCCGCTCTTGCTCTCTCTCTCGCTCCCTCGCGCTCTCTCTCTCTCCCCCGCTCTCTCTCACTCTCCCTCTCTCTCACTCTCCCTCTCTCTCACTCTCCCTCTCTCTCTCTCCCGCTCTCTCTCTCTCTCTCTCTCCCGCTCGCTCTCTCTCTCTCTCCTTCATGTAGATGTAGATATACTAATAGTTACGTTGTATTGTCAGTGTCACGGTTACAGTATCTATGCTTAGAGCATAAAAAACTGCACTTTTGATGCAAGTTAATAAATGACCCAAACAAACTTGGGAGTTGAATGCAAATCCGAGTGACACAGAGGTTACAAGGTGTTTCTTTTGGATGTATTTGAGTTAAATACAAATCCGAGTGACACAGAGGTTACAAGGTGTTTCTTTTGGATGTATTTGAGTTAAATACAAATGAGAGTGACACAGAGGTACAAGGTGTTTCTTTGGAATGTATGTTGGATCAGACTGTGTGTAGATCTGATGTGGATTTTGATGGTATTTGAAATGTTTGATGAACAAGGAAAATATCAATGTTTAGACTGAGAGGAGACAGATGAGACTGCTCCCTCCCAATAGGCCTAGGTTGAGATGAGACAGATGAGACTGCTCCATCCCAATATGTCTAGAATGAGAGTGACACAGAAGTGCAAGGTGTTTCTGTGTACTATATAGTGGATCTGAATGATGATAGACTGATGATAGCGGATGTTTAATGGATGTTGATGGTATTTGAACTGTTTGACAGGGAAAATAACGTCTTATTAAGAGGAACAGATGAGACTGCCCCCTTTCATGTGCTTAGATTAAGACACAACAAATATGCATTAGGGCATAAGTAACTACATTTAAAAGGACAATGCTGTTGAAATGTATAATGACAAATGATAACTAATGTTGAAATAAAGATAATTGAGAGATGCCTTGTTGAAAGAACATCACGTCTGACTTCTCCATTTCTTCTAACCAACATGAACCTGTTTTATAGGTAATATATATCAGGTGCCATATTCTGATACCTGTAACACATGCGTGTGTGCGCCTTTGGAGACCTATTTCGGAACCAACCTGAAACGCACAGCATGTTCCCCGCCTCTCACCTCCATTACTACACTAAGAGCAGCCTTTACTTACCAATTCCAAGAATTTATAGATATCATTTATCTGTTCAAAAGTTGTCATAAGTTGTCATGAGTTGTCGTGGTATTACAAATGCAGTTACTGGTAAACTGAGATACTGAATAAAAACGTGCATCGCAATCCTTTTGTTCTCCAGACACACACCGTTCCAAATATTATCAAAAATATTTCCACTACTCCAAATCAAGAAAGAAATGTATGACTATAAGTATCTTTTGAAGGCAGTTTAACTATCAGACATGGAACCGGGCTGGAAATTATATTAGGATTTAATTAATTATTCACCCACAAGAGTTTGAAAGATTAGCAATTGTAGGCTAAACTGGTCCTGGATTATTTATTTGAAAACGATTCATAAAAAGGCCGACGAATATCAACGTTGTGGAATATTCCACTAAAAGACGATTTTCATAGAATGCTCCAGAATGAGCTGTTTTTTATATCAAAACGGGGGCTTTTCTAACTGCTCTGAAACGGCAACAACGCGATAAAAAAACAATCTGCCTTCACAGCACTGTCTGGAAAATAGTCTTTGATAATGCGATGGGCAGATTAGACACATAGCCATAATTTAAAACATAGATTAGGCGATATTAACGTTAACATTGGCGCGGATGGTGGCATTCAAGCGGTAAAATGGAAAACCAGGCGTGGCACTGAAAGAGTTAACTTAATAAATAAACAAAAACGAAAAATCTACTTATGTCAACGAAAATGTCCAGTAGGCCTAACTAAATAACAGATATTGTATTGTTACGCGCAAGCAGCGTCTGATGGCCAAATCTGTCAGACGGCACTGGAGTAGATATACAGTACTGTTACATCCAGAACACACATACACAATTACACAATTACACATGTTGCACCATATCTACACCCTCACATAACTCTGTCGCTTTTTCGGGAGTAGCGGGGAACATCGTGAAGTGTACGTTTGAGAACACTACCGTAATGACAGAGAAATGAAGCAAGCTGACATGGTCGGTTCTCACACAACTCGGTCGCTTTTTCAAGAAAGAAATCAAGAAAGAAATGTATGACTATAAGTATCTTTTGAAGGCAGTTTAACTATCAGACATGGAACCGGGCTGGAAATTATATTAGGATTTAATTAATTATTCACCCACAAGAGTTTGAAAGATTAGCAATTGTAGGCTAAACTGGTCCTGGATTATTGGAGATAATCGTGCGCTCCAGAGAGACAGGCACACGTTCATTATCTTGCGTACGGTACGTTTTTACCGCTTTTACAGTCTCAGAAAACCAACTCAAGTAAGATGCCATTATTTTCAGAATTTCATTGGCTACACAAACGGTCAATGATGTTCAGCGTCAGTGGTGATTTGTCCGGTTATTGAGAGGCGAAACCGGAGGTGGTGACCTTTTCGAAACTGACGCTCGTTTGCTGTTTGGTCTTATAACCCGAGATTGGAAACACGCCATACAACCGGCCGACCACTTCTTCATCCACCGCAAGGACAGATCAGCATTGTCCGGCAAACAACGTGGAGGAGGTATTGCCTTCATGTTTAACAACAATTGGAGCGATCCAGCTAACGTGAAGGAATTATCGAACCACTGCTGCCCAGACCTGGAATATATAACCATCAAGTGTCGTCCTTTCTTCCTCCCGAGGGAGTTAACGGCAATCATCCTTGTAGGAGTGTACATTCCACCGCAAGCCAGCAATAGTGCCGCGCTCTCCAGGCTCCACAACGAGGTAAACAAACTCCAAGCAGCGAACGTTAACGCCGCCATCATAGTGGTGGGTGATTTCAATAGCGCCAATCTGAGAAAGGTATTACCTGATTTCTATCAGCATGTGACTTGTAACACCAGAGGCGGTAACATCCTAGATCACTGTTACACGCAATTCAAGGGTGGATACAAGGCTCATTCTGCTAGTGGCTTTGGTAAGTCAGATCACGCGTCCATTTTCCTTTCACCAAAGTACAAACAGAGAATCAAAAGCACTCCCGTAGTCTCGCGAGAGGTGCAGAAATGGGATTTGACGTCAGAGGAGACGCTCCAGGCTGCGTTTGACTGCACAGACTGGAGCGTGTTCCGCGACACAGATAACATTCATGTCTACACGGAGACAGTGCTGGACTATGTTCGTACTTTGGTGGAAGAAACAATCTCCACTACCACAATGAGAGTTCACCCAAATCAAAAACCCTGGGTAGACAAATCCGTCCGTGAAGCTCTGAGAGCGCGCACCAAAGCATACAACGACGGCCTAGTGGCAGGCAACATGAATGACCACAAGGTGGCGCGATACAACGTAAGGAGGACAGTGACAGAGGCCAAACGGCGCTACAAGGATAAAATTGAACTCCAGTTTGAACAGGCTGACTCTAGAGCTATGTGGCAGGGGCTCAAAACGATGACAGACTACAAAGGCGCCTCCCTCAAACTGAACAGTGACATCTCCTTAGCAAATGACCTCAATACCTTCTATGCGAGGTTTGATGCTGGTAATAACAACACCAGCCCACAAGCCACGGCAATGGGGGGGGGGGGGGTCTGCTGCTGATGGAGACTCAGTGTTCAGGGTAACAGAGCATGAGGTGAGGCGGACCTTTAAAAAAGTGAATATCAGGAAGGCAGCAGGTCCGGACGGCATCCCCGGCCGCGTCCTAAAAGTCTGTGCCGACCAACTGGCCCCGGTATACACTGACATATTTAACCTGTCCTTAGAACAGGCTGTCATCCCCACCTGCCTGAAGAAGTCCACTATTATCCCTGTACCCAAAAAATCCAAGCCTGCTTGCCTCAACGACTACCGCCCTGTAGCTCTCACCTCCATAGCCATGAAGTGCTTTGAGAAGCTAGTAAAGGGCTACATCTGCTCCTCCCTCCCCATCAACATGGACCCCCTGCAATTTGCATACCGCCCCAACAGGTCCACGGAGGACGCCATAGCCCATGTGCTGCACACAGCAGCATCACACCTGAACAAGAGGCAGGGGAACTATGTGAGAATGCTATTCATCGACTACAGCTCGGCATTCAATACCATAGTCCCCTCCATAATCATAGCCAAGCTCAGGGACCTGGGCTTGAACTATGACCTCTGCCAGTGGGTCTTGGACTTCCTGACGGGCAGACCCCAGGTGGTGAGAGCAGGCAACTGCACCTCCTCATCCATCACCCTCAACATAGGGGCCCCCCAGGGCTGTGTTCTGAGTCCCCTCGTCTACTCCCTGTACACACACGACTGTGTGGCTCAGCGGAGTAGCAATACAATCATCAAATTTGCTGACGACACAGTGGTGGTGGGCCTGATCTCTGCCAACGACGAGAGGGCCTACCTGGAAGAGGTCAAGGTCCTGGCGGGATGGTGCCAGGAAAACAGCCTCTCCCTGAACGTCAGCAAAACAAAGGAGATGATTGTGGACTTCAGGAGGTCGGGGGTCAAGGACTACAGCCCCCTCAGCATCGACGGGGCACCGGTTGAGAGAGTCAACAGCTTTAAGTACCTCGGAGCCAACATATCCGAGGACTTGACATGGACCACACACATTGACAGTGTTGTGAAGAAGGCACGACAACGCTTCTACTTCCTCAGGCGACTAAGGAAGTTCCAAGTCAGTCAGAAGATCCTTAAGAACTTCTACTCATGTACAATAGAGAGCATCTTGACTGGCAACATCACCTCCTGGTTTGGGAATAGCACTGCACAAGACCGAAGCAGACTACAAAGAGTGACACGTTCAGCCGAACGCACAATTGGAGGGGGGCTCCCCACCCTCCAGAACATTTACAACAAGCGTTACAGGGGCAAGGCTAAGAGAATCATTAAAGACTCCAGTCACCCGAACAACTGCCTCTTTGAACTGCTGCGGTCAGGCAAGCGATACCGGAGTCTCAAGGCGAGCACAGAAAGACTCAGAAGAAGCTTCTATCCCCAGGCCATCAGGCTGCTAAACGAACAATGAACACTACACAACAACAACCATCAAACGCACATAGCACACACATCCACACGCACACACTCACTTTAAACAAACACACTGTAGCACCCACTCCACACACTTTATAGCACACACCCACTTTAAACAAACACACTGTAGCACCCACTCCCCACACTTTATATTTATTGATGAAGGATTGCACTACAACTCGTACACCTTACTGTAAATTGTACCTAAATTGTACCTCATCCCATTTCTGCTTTGCACTATATAGTACTGTACATTAGTACACTGCATAGTATTGTATATTATATGGTAACTCAGTTACGTCTATTCTGCATCGAACATTGTACATATGTCTATACTGAACACTGTGACCTCATTTTCTACTTCTAAATTACATGCTATACTATGTTATTTGATACTATCTTGTCTAGCACAGTCTCTGGAGCGTAACAGTAAGAAGCATTTTGTATGAAAGTATTCTGTACTTCTGTATGACAACTATTAAAGAAACTTGAAACTTGAAACTTGAAACACGTAATAGGTCAAGTGGTGTGGCCATTTTAGCTTTCAACCGATGTGTGTGGTTGATAGACGATAACACAGCGTGACGTTGTGTTGCGACATGCGAGCCGGCGGCCATGGTTAAGAAACAGATGCCATAGTGTCTTTGAAGAGACTGTGAACAGTCCATTTTCATACTCCTATTGAATACGATTACTTGGAACAGTGTGAACTTGTGTAACATGACTCTCAACCAGTTGAGGAGCGTAACAGAAAGAAGCATTTTGTATAAAAGTATTCTGTACTTCTGTATGACAACTAATAAAGAAACTTGAAACTTCAGAGCTGACCTCTTCTTCTCCACACATGTGACCTGCCAAAGAAAACTCTCACATGGTACTGTAGACACAGGTGTAGCCAAGTACTTTTGTGCAATATGGGCCAGCTAAGCATAGACACCATCATTAGGATGCTCAGCTTTTCCCACACCTCTTCCCTCTCTGCTTTGGTCAGGCACCTGAGGGCCTTGCATCTGGGATCTAGAGCTGTTGCTGCCTTTAGCCATGACAGGTTTGTGTTCTCCTTTCGTCTGTTGAGGTCCTCTGTGAATGCACTCTTAAAGCGCACTATATAGGTAGGATCAATATCGGAGACTATCGTATGCAAGAGGTGCAAAAAGCTGCCCAGGAGGAGCTTTATCATTTCGAGAGTTGGATTCCAGTGTGTGGGTACCTCCTGGATGAATGACTCCTCTGCTTGCCCATGAGAGGCTTGCTGAACGTTCAGCTCTGCTGTGTTTGCAGGACTGTGTTTAAAGTGTCCAACTATGTTATGGCACTTTGCTAAAGCGCCGTCAAATCCACGGTCACAGAGAGACATAGGGGTTGCCCTCTGTATAATATGCACTACACAGGGAATATGCTCGAATGATATCATTATGATATCATATTATGAGCACTATCTGTTCCTATAGTGGTGACTAGGGATGGGTACCTTTCACATTTGAACCGATACGGTACCGGTACCTGTGAATCGATACCGGTACCCAACGGTACCTTTTTTCGGTACTTTAGTCAAAAAAGATTTTTTTACCTACCTCAGTCGTGAAAAAAATAATCCAAACTTCAAATAACTACAATTTCGACCGTTTTCGGATTGCCATTGCTCCGACTGCTTTGTTGTTGAATCAAGTCAAATCTTAGGTAAGCATATATTGTGCATGTGAACGTTGACATGAAAATAAAAATAAAAATAAAAGTAAAAGTAAAAAAATAAAAATAATTTTTTAATTTTAAATTTTTTTTGGTATCTCACTTGAATCGATACTCGGTAGTACCGACGTGTTTCGGTTCGGTACCTCAAAAGTACCGAATTCGGTACCCATCCCTAGTGGTGACATTGTCCGTTATCTTCCACTCCTTTCCACTTCCAAAACCTGGTTAACACATGCTCTAGCTAAATGTGTTTCCTCCGTTTTTACCACACCTAAAGCCAACAAATGCAGTTGCCATTTGACAGTGATCAGGTGTGCTGTTGTGCTGTGGTCTCCAGTCAATGTAGCTTGTGCTCTCCAGTCAATGTAGCTTGTGCTCAGTCATGGTTGAATGGATTGTCTGAAGGGACAGGGGAGATTTATTTTGGTAATGCAAAATTGTAACAATTGCAATTGAATATTAGGTTTGAAAATACATTTGCCAGATTAAACATGAGTTCCTAATGTTAATTTGTTCATTTGATTACATCTGTTACCATCTTGTATTGTACAATAATTGTTGCAAAAAAAAATAAAAAAAATAAAATAATAATAATATATATATATATATAAAGATAATTCCGGTATAAACCACGCCCATTTCCAAATCCAAATACAGATAATGTTGTTGGTTGAACGGATACAGATACAGATAATGACATCTCTGCACACCCCTACTGCCTACTCCTTACCCCCCAGTCCTCCTCACACTCCCTCCGCTCCGGCACAGCCTACCTCCTCAAAGCCCCCAGGACTAAGCTGCACACCATGGGCGATCGAGCCTTCTGCTCGGCCGCGCCAAGACTATGGAATGCTCTCCCCAACCACCTGAGAGCACCACAAACTGTTAATACTTTTAAATGTGGACTCAAGACCTACCTTTTTAGAAAGGCCTTTTATTAGTTGTTATGTCTTATTCATATGTTGTTCTGCTATGTGTTCTTATTTCTTATATATCCATTTGTATTCTATTATTTTTAACTCTGTAGCACTCTGAGACTCTCAGGAATGTTATAAATTAAATGTATTATTATTATTACTGACCAGCCATCCAGGTCAGTCTCCTGTGATCAATAAGTCCTTTCTCCTTCTGAATGCACAAGGCATCTTCCTAATGCAACCCACGGCAGTCCCAGCCCTCGCTCTGTGGGTCGAGGAGACGGCTGACAGCTAACCCACTCTTTCAGTTAACAACATCACACACGCACGCACGCACGCACGCACACACACACACACACACGCACCATCAACCTGCTGAAATACAGAAATGCCATCCAAGGGTAGTGGAGCCTCTCTCTCTCTCTCTCTCTCTCTCTCTCTCTCTCTCTCTCTCTCTCTCTCTCTCTCTCTCTCTCTCTCTCTCTCTCTGCCTCTGTCTCTGTCTCTGTCTCTCTCTCTGTCTCTGTCTCTCTCTCTGTCTCGCTCTCTGTCTCTCTCTCATTGACAAGCTGTCTGGATTAGGAACTGCCCCCACAGGCTCACACCAAGATAGATGACAGCACAGGAGTAGCACCCAAGACTTTCAATATGATTTATAGATTGTTGATAATGAAGTATGTGGTACATAACTCTGCTACAACACACACACACACACACACACACACACACACACACACACACACACACACACACACACACACCCTTAACGTTGATGTTGCATTATTCCACTGCCTCACATTGATCAATAATGTTCTATTGATGATATAGGTGCTCTATAAAAGAGTGTTTGATTATTCCTCTGCATGCAGGTCATTTGAAATATGCCTCCAATAAATAAAAATGAAAACTTGTGAAATCGAGATAAGGGTTTCCCTATAAGATATGAGATAATATTTCAAAACTCATCTGATTCTATAGCCTGTAAACAAAGCCAGTGTTTAAGTCAGACTTTTCAAGATGACAGTCTAATTATAGACAGAACATATGTTAGCCCCCCCACCACATCCCAACCCCCCTTTGCTCCCCTCTGGGCTCTCATTGCACACCGAGCCCTGAGCGCAAACGCGCCAGCTCTCATTATTCCACAATCTGCACGGTGGGGGAGGAGGGCTAAAGAGTCTGAGGTGCTCCTGACAGACAGACCAGAGGCACGAGGATGACACTACAGGGGTGATGGACCTGTATCAGTGTTACATGGATGGCGGTGTTGTAGCAAGGTATTGTTATTGTAGCAAACGGTGCATGAAACGGTGTGGTACTCTGGAATAGGCACAGTACATGTATAGTAGCTCAAAGTGTACTCTACTGTATATAAAGTGATACACCGTAACTGTAACAGTGAAGTAACAGTAGTACAGTAACAGTACACCAGCCTCTTTGTTGGGGTAAAAGAAATGCGTTAAGAATAGATGTTCAAAACAATGGGTTTTGAATGGGTGACATGGGACATACGGTCATGAAATGCATTCACCCCCAGAGTGCTATAGAGGGGGTAGTTGCAGTCAATTCACAGTATCACAACTTCCCATGCAATTAGAGACAGCACTGCTAAACTTAACCACTCCCACTACCTACACAAAAAAAAGTCTTCCAGGCCGTGAGATCTAGCATCATACCACACTCTATCCATCTCTGTGATTCACCCGATAAAGGATAATGTACTGTACACATTCAATGTGAGTAAAACAAACAAACAAAAAGGACAAACAACCAACTGGAGTGACATGGGTTTTGAGTGAGCAGCGATATGATTACTATACCACTATTACCACTATAATATGATGAAAACCTGTGGTGTGCAGGTTGGATTTATGATAGGGTTGTCTCCAGCCTGTGTGTGTGCAGGTTGGACCTACGATAGGGTTCTCTCCAGCCTGTGTGTGTGCAGGTTGGACTTACGATAGGGTTGTCTCCAGCCTGTGTGTGTGCAGGTTGGACTTACGATAGGGTTGTCTCCAGCCTGTGTGTGTGCAGGTTGGACTTACGATAGGGTTGTCTCCAGCCTGTGTGTGTGCAGGTTGGACTTACGATAGGGTTCTCTCCAGCCTGTGTGTGTGCAGGTTGGACTTACGATAGGGTTGTCTCCAGCCTGTGTGTGTGCAGGTTGGACTTACGATAGGGTTCTCTCCAGCCTGTGTGTGTGCAGGTTGGACTTACGATAGGGTTCTCTCCAGCCTGCTGCCTGTGGAGCCGATGATCTCCCCCAGCGTGCAGAACATCTGACCAAGGAAGTCCTACGCAGAGCAGAAGAGAACCATGCATGCATAATAACACACCGTTAATAGAGTAGTCCTACACACACCTACAGGGATGTACTGTACAAGGACCAGAACTGGTATCAGATATAAGGACTAAGCTCAAATATAAAATATAAATATATACTTGTATTTGTATGTATATATATAAAAAAATATATATATGTATATTACAAATATATATAATAATAAAAAAATAAATTGGGGGGGAAACAGATTGCCTTGTTTCCTCTGGAACTGAAAAATTAAATAACGTTTTATTCTATAATTCCGACATTACTTTGAGGAAGGAATAGGCTATAGCCCAGATGGACTATTCCCGCTAGGCTGGGGTGATTTCCAATCAGATTTATACAAGTTGGTGTGTAGTCAGAAAGGTAAGCCAACAGATGTTTTATGCAGTGGTGAGACCGTATACCAGTCTAGAAAATGTCTTGAGAGATAACAAGGCAGTTAAGGAAGATGTAAAAGAAGAATATTCAGTCATATTGGCCTACCTTCTGCTCATCCGCAACAGTAGGCAATAAAGAAAGAGAGACAAGTTAGAGGGCAATCTGTGAAGACATAATGAAAACACTTCAAGTGAAAAACCCTCTTTCCAAGTTCACGCTCTATGGAACGTTGCATATGGCTTTAAAAATACATCCCTCGCAAACATAACAGAGAGCGCACTCACTCTTCACAGCTCTTGAGAGAACGTGTACCAGTATAGACCTTTTCAATGTTTCAAGAACAATTACGTACGGATGCGCAACTTACACCGGTCCTCGGAAACATCCAGTATGACAGGCGAGAGTATGGGTGAAACGGGTGCTACAGACCTCAAGAGTCTCATTTTAGTCTATATAATTTCAGCAGATGTTTGATTTTGAATTGTATGTTTCTACCTGTTAGATGAGGACAAACCCCTAAAGCAGCAGAGGGTAGCGCCGATAGCGCCCAAAGCCAAGGAGCCTACATGGCGAGGGCTATGGTCAGCTGGACAACAATGTAACTGCATGTCGGAGAAAGGAGTCACAACAGCCCATGCATACGTCTAATTGGGCATTAACCCTATGCAGTAATATACAGTATATACAGTCGCCACTATAGTGGAATTCAAGACTTAAGTTACAGTCCATTTTCTTTAGTTTTTTAATTGTCGTGGGCTGGATGTCCAAACGGATCAACGATTGTCCTTACCTAGCAACAAAAACGCAGTTGAAAAGGTCTACAAAGGTCTTAACATTATGATTACAACCAGGAGTGCTTACGTGTTTAGAGAGGTTTGAACTCCTGGTGTCCACATTGTACCTGTAATAAAGCAGAGAAAAGACACTGTGAGGGATTTGATATTAGTGGATCTGAGGAACCAGCAGCATTGTCACACCACAACCCAGGGTAACAGATAGAAGATATCATATCACAACCCAGGGTAACAGATAGAAGACATCATATCACAACCCAGGGTAACAGATAGAAGACATTGTACCACAACCCAGGGTAACAGATAGAAGACATCGTACCACAACCCAGCGTAACAGATAGAAGACATTGTACCACAACCCAGGGTAACAGATAGAAGACATCATATCACAACCCAGAGTAACAGATAGAAGACATCATATCACAACCCAGGGTAACAGATAGAAGACATCGTACCACAACCCAGGGTAACAGATAGAAGACATTATATCACAACCCAGAGTAACAGATAGAAGACATCGTACCACAACCCAGCGTAACAGATAGAAGACATCATATCACAACCCAGGGTGACAGATAGAAGACATCGTACCACAACCCAGCGTAACAGATAGAAGACATTGTACCACAACTCAGCATAACAGATAGAAGACATTGTACCACAACCCAGCGTAACAGATAGAAGACATTGTACCACAACTCAGCATAACAGATAGAAGACATCGTACCACAACTCAGCATAACAGATAGAAGACATCATCCCCTGCCCCGGCACAAGAACAGATAGAGCAGAGCGCTCTAAACTCCTCGACTTTATCTCCCTTGACAGCCAACACAGAAATAACTAAGAAGTCAACCGGGGAAAACACAGGATAAACATCATGTTTGTTAAATAAATCATGGCATAGCGTGTGCCTTGGACCCAATGAGTCAAGACTGATAAAAATGAATTTATGGATCTGGAGCGCATAGCAATAATGAATTCCAGGATCAAGTATGAGTGGATTGAAATCACTCCCCTCTCGGGGCAATGGGTTGTTTTTAATTTCCTCAAGGCTGCCTCCCCCAGGAGCAAGGCCAGATTAAGAATTCAGAGGCCTCTGGGCCAGACTCTTGTGGAGGCCCCCCACACACACCGCTGCCTCTTCTCTGTTGCTACAGTAGCATCAAAACGTTAGCATTCTCGTCCTCTCTGCCCGCGGCACCTGGCTCAGCCTCTTTAACGTTGCTGCTACTAGTGCTAGCCAGGCTAGCCTTACCTGACGGGGTGAAAAAAGTTGAGATAGTCGGTATGCTTTGCCGAAGTAACGCGCTCTTTCTGTCCCTTTCCTGTTTAGATTTTAACTTAGCAGCTCCGCTTTCCCACCGTTTAACTTTTTTATCCATGTTTTTTGAGTCTCATATGATACAGTAGGCCTACTACTCGAGTCTTAGCCTACTTGATCAACTTGCAAGTGCAATTCTCGCGGTCAGTGGTCACCTGACCTGACCTGACAGTGACCCCTGGACCTGGACGTCAGTGTCACATCGACTCAACGTCTCTCACCCCCTCATTATCAAACAATCAATCATATTTGTATTTGCAATACAAAAAATTCAATAAAAATAGATAGAGATGAGATGATACTAGTAGTCACTATAGATGCTGTGAAAGTAAACGCTGGATCTGATTATATATATTTTTTTTTCGTATTTCTTTTATTTTTTTTTAGTGTGTAGTGGAGGCCCCTAGTCACTAGGGGGAGCTCGAGGATATCCGCTATCAGCACCGGCGGGTCTCTGCTGTCTGTCATGATCCCAATCTGCCTCATTCGTGTCGGGGCTGGGATGTGGAGATGCGGGCGTGACAGCAGACTCTACGTCTAGTCTTCTTCTTCTTGTATATTTCCAGCGGACTACGCGTCTACGCGTATTGCCGCCCTCCATAGGACAGAGGGAGCACTATAGATTTCCAGCGCTCCCTATATGTCTAGTCCAGGGGTCAGCAACCATTACTATCAAAAGAGCCACTTTCCCCCCCTCCCACAAAATAAAATGCTCAGGGAGCCGCACAACCTATTTACCCTTAAAATGAAGATAAAACAGTGTATAACGTTTTATATATCCCCAAGCATACCCCACATTTAGCATAAAACGCCAAAGTAATTTGCGATTTATTATACTTTATACTTATTGCATTAATGGAATTATAAAGCAACAAAAAGGAAAGTTTTGACTTTTTATTGTTGTTTTTACCTGTTATAACAAAGGAAACCCTCAAACTCTTATGAAGCGGAGAAATAATACTGGCTGTGTAGACCTATTTTTAAATAAAACACAGAAGAGGAGACAAAACACTGGTGTCTGTAGACCCACTTTGAAATAAAACCCTGAACTATTCAGGTATATTTGAGTCCTTCCCTTATTTGTGGAACATTTATCAAATAAAAAGTAGTCTACTTTAAAAAAAGACTACCATGTGTAGACCTACTTTGAAATAAAACACAGAAAAGGAGAAAAAACACTGGCATCTGTAGACCTACTTTGAAATAAAACCCTGAACTATGCAGCTCTATTTGAGTCCTTCCCTTATTTGTGGAAAATCTATAAAATAAAAAGTAAATTTTTCATTGTTCGCAAATTCCGCACCACATATCAGGCATAGGCTACAGGTAAGCCTGCATTGTTAGTTGTGAAAGCAAATGAATCTGTCCACACTGAATTAAACTCTCTATTTTCCTCAGACTTTCCTTTTTTGGGATTTATCCATGGTTAGCTTACTGGGGGGTCGTAACCTCAAGATTAGCCACTTGCAGACGGCAGGAAGAGGCACGGGGTGTGACGTACTGTATATTTTAATTGATGAAATATTTTTGTTGACTAAATATTTTAGTTGATGAAATATTTTTTCATTTCAGTGTCACAGTATGACATCGATCTCCAAAATAAGAAAAAGAAAAAGAAAAAAAAATAATAATTTGGAGGCCCCTTGTCACTAGAGGCCCACGGGCCACGGCCCAAACGGCCCGGTCGTTAATCCGGCCCTGCCCAGGAGTTATTATTAAGTGCAGGCGTGGAGGATTGCTTTGAAAAGGTTTTTGTTCATGTTTGACAAATTAAATTGCATGCTGAATAACACATAAATTGTGTTTACGTTATTGAGTTCAAATATTGAGTTCAAATATTGAGAATGGGGACAGCACTGCTACGTAGGCTAGCCAGTCCGTTCGTACTAGGAAGACATACTACATCTCAATGAAGCGTATAGAGTATAGGCTGTTGCCTTGTTGACATTGATTGACAAGGTCCATGGATTGCATCCCACTACAGTGAAGGCCAATTGTAGTGCTTATTAGGGTTTCAGCAGAGGAAGCCCTGCTGACCAGCTGCTCCCCTGAGAACACAATTGAGACAGAAAACAAGCCTGTCAAACTTAAAAAGCCCTGCCTACAGAGACCAGAACACTATAAATAGCTGGTGCAAACCATCCCCAGCCCTCTTCTATAAACTCTACAGCACTTATAGTTAGAGGAATAATATTACATTATTAGCCAATTTTGGGAGAACATTTGACCTTTGTATGCCCTGCTACAAAGAATATTACACAAGGCAATTGAAGTGTGTCTTTCCATATATCCCTCCTATAGTAGACAGACTACTTATGATTCATCACTACTGTAGACATAGCGAGTGGCACAGCAGGCACATTGGTGCTGGGGATTGAAGCAGCAGGCGTCTCTCTACCTTCTGGCCGCCCTGCCAGCCAGGGTGTCTCATCTTTTCCTTTTCTTCATGGCTTTCCCTCTCTTTTACCATCACATTATTTTACCTTCCTCTCTTCTGCTTCCTCCGCTTTCTCTACTCTGTCCTTCTTTTCCCTGATGGAAAAGAAAAGACAAAAGATTACACGTTTCTTTCCAACACTTCATCATATGAATTCCCCATGCGTTTCACATGTGTACTTGCCATGCCGTGGTGTCATCACACAGGAAACCTTTCACACATTATCACCTGTGATCACAGTACCTTCATGTGAGAAACATATGATTAGGGGTGTAACAGTATGTGTATTCGTCCCGCGACTTCACAGTATGGTACATCCAGCCATACGATGAATACATCTCATACCACTAGGTGAAACTAGGGTTGCCCGTTTTACAAATGTATGCTCAATATCTTTAATTTACTTTACACTGACTTACTAACAGTATTAACACAGAAGGTCATTCATTTAATGTTGAATATCAAGCTTGTATTGCCGCATTTAGATGATGAATAAAACGTTGAAGCTTGTAAAGGCATGATGATGAGCCGACAGAACAATTAACAACCGCACACTTTAGTCTCTGGGATGTTTCTCCCCTCCTTTCCTCCCCCTTACTGAAACAAAACCATGAATGAATGATATGTTTGTAACACAGCAGAGTAATTACAATATGTTCAACGTTTTCTTGTTCGCCTAATAATGATGAGCAATGGAAAGACACACACACACACACACACACACACACACACACACACCAACGTTCTTCCGCGCAACTTTCCCCAAAGAGAGTTTGGATAATGATACCATGGGAAATTACACATGACCTGAGAACATGCACATTGTGGTGAACTGTTCCAAACTGTTCTCTGCTATCTCTCCTCTCTCTCTTCTCCTTATCCCTCTCATCCCTCTCTTCTACCTCTCATCCCTCTCCTCCTCCGTCTATATTATTCTCATCTACCTCTCATTCTCCCTCTCTTCTTCTCTTCTACCTCTCATCCCTCTCTTCTTCTACCTCTCCCCTCTCTCTCTTCTACCTCTCCTCCCTCTCTTCTTCTCTTTTACCTCTCCTCCCTCTCTTCTTCTCTTCTACGTCTCCTCCCTCTCTCCTTCTCTTCTACATCTCCTCCCTCTCTCTTCTTCTCTTCTACCTCTCCTCCCTCACTCCTTCTCTTCTACCTCTCCTCCCTCTCTCCTTCTCTTCTACCTCTCCTCCCTCTCTTCTTCTCTTCTACCTCTCCTCCCTCTCTCCTTCTCTTCTACCTCTCCTCCCTCTCCTCTTCTACCTCTCCTCCCTCTCTCTTCTTCTCTTCTACCTCTCCTCCATTTCTCCTTCTCTTCTACCTCTCCTCCCTCTCTCTTCTTCTCTTCTACCTCTCGTCCCTCTCTCCTTCTCTTCTACCTATCCTCCCTCTTTCTTCTTCTCTTTTTCCTCTCCTCCCTCTCTCCTTCTCTTCTACCTCTCCTCCCTCTCTCTTCTTCTCTTCTACCTATCATCCCTCTCTCCTTCTCTTCTACCTATCCTCCCTCTTTCTTCTTCTCTTCTTCCTCTCTTCCCTCTCTCCTTCTCTTATACCTCTCCTCCCTCTCTCTTCTTCTCTTCTACCTCTCATCCCTCTCTCTTCTTCTATTCTACCTCTCCTCCCTCTCTCTTCTTCTCTTCTACCTCTCATCTCTTCTTCCTCTCCTCCCTGCTGGGAGTGAGATTGACGTGAGCGGAGGTGTTTGTGGAGGTTTCTTCTATTCTTCTATTTTTCCCTTTTTTTGGTTCTTATTTTTCCGTTGTGCACAGTGAGGTGTGGTTTTATGGGTTATTTTTTCCTATCAGGGTAACTGGTGCAAGTGTACAGTGTTGGAGGCGAGTGTATTGTTTGGGGAGTGGAGGCGGCCGGTGACATGGCCTCGCAATCAGCAGGACCTGAGTCTGTGTCGCTCCGACACAGGGTGAGGTGTGTCCCCGAGGGGACTGCTACGGTGGAAGAGGTTTTGAAAGCTGTCGGCGAGCAGGTAGGATGCGAAAATCTCGCTTATGCATCGCGGATGAATAAGGCTGTGGTGGTTTTTTTGAAAAAGGAAAGTTTGGTAAGCAAAGTAATTGCGAGTGGCATTTTTGTGAGGGATGTGCTTGTGGCCGTATCGCCGCTGTCGGCTCCCGCTACACGGGTAGTCGTGTCGAATGTACCTCCGTTTATCAAAGACGAGGCTCTGTCGAGGGAGCTGATTCGCTTCGGGAGGTTTGCGAGTGGATTCAGACCTATTGCTCTTGGGTGTAAGGAACCTGGGCTGAAGCATGTACTCTCGTTGCGTAGGCAAGTGTTTATGTATTTGAAAAGCGCAGACCAAAACGTTAAATGCTCGTTTCACTGTGAAGTTTGGGGAGAGCTTGTATGCTGTGTATGCGAGTACTGACAGCTTGCGCTGTTTTGAGAGCGGGGATATTGGACATAAGCGATTCGCTTGTCCGCATCCAAAGCGTGCAGCGGGAGGGGCATCGCGTCAGCCAAGTGAAAAAATAGTAGAGGTTAATGTGGTAAACACTGCAGAGCAACAGGCAGATACAGGGGGAGTGGAGGAAGTTACTGAGACAGAGGGGCTGGTGCTGGAGGGAGAAGCTGCAGGAGGAGTTGGAGTAGAGAGTGATACTGAGACAGGGGGGCTGGTGCTGGAGGGAGAAGCTGCAGGGGGGAAGCATGCTCCCGAAACAGGTGCACAGCCAGGGCCGGTGCTAGGTTCATCAGATGGAGGGGGGGCCCCTTTCCCCGTGGATGTAGGGGGGAATGAAGCTGACGCAGAGGCCAGTGGTGTTGTGGAGAGAGGGGGGGGCAAAGTGGGGGAGGGGGGGGGGGGTCGGAATGGGAAGGAGATTGAAGTTGAGGGGAGCACACTGGTGGATGAGGAGGGGATGGATTTAGAGGGGGGTGCTAAGGAGAGGGAGAGTGGGTCTGAGGAAGAGGCATTGGTATCTGGTGATGGGGGTGAGGATTTGGAAAAGGAGGGGATGTATAGTGCAAGGGAGCTCGCCCGGTTTCTTAGGGAAACCAAAAACAGGAAAAATTTTCCATTGGGACGTTTTTTCCCAGATCAGGAAAAGTTTTTAAGGTCTGTGATGCATGCTAACAAGGTCACAGGTGGGGGTTTAATGATGACACCCAGGAGGAAGTTCTGACTGAATAAGTGGGCTACTAATGTCAGGAAAAGATTGTCATCAAATACAGGTGTATAATGTATGGACTGTATGGTGCACATCTGCTGGTGGGTTTCTTTTTCTGGTTCTTGTTCTCTGTTTTCTCCCTCTTTTTTCACATGGAGGTCCTTCGGATTGATGGTGCTGGGGATGGTGTGAAAGGGGGGCTGTTTTCTGATTATGCAAAACAGAAAAATGTAAATGTTATTTTTGTACAAGAGACCCATAGTGATGTGGGTAATGAGGTTGACTGGGGACTCAGTTGGAGGGGGGGATTGGTGATGAGTCATGGCACTAATAATAGTGCAGGGGTGGCTGTCCTGTTCTCTCCTGGACTTGGGGTCAATATTACATCGCAGAAGGAGGTGAAGGTGTGGTGGGACAGAGTGATCCAGAGGCCGGTCACTCAGGGCGACAAGACTGGCCTGGAGAACCTCCAGACCCTGGTGAAGTGCATCACCCTCCGGCGCACCAAGAGCAGCGAGGTGAACGAGCTGCGGGGGCGTCTGGTGGAGCGCATGTGGCGGGGCCTGTCCAGCGGTTCAGACGAGGAGTGTTCTGTCTGCCTGGAGTCGGTCCGCCTGCCTGTCATCGCACACTGTGCTCATGTCTACTGCCGCTCTTGCATCACTCTGGTCGTCAGCACGGAGCAGGAACATGCGCGCTGTCCTCGCTGTCGAGGTGAGATCAGGGCCAGTCGGCTGGTGGAGTTCCCACAGGAGATGGAAGAGGAGGAGGTTAAAGCTCTGATGGACAACCTGCTCAGGGTGCGCGATGAGGACGGCAGCATCAAGAGTCTGGTGGTCTCTCAGTTCACATGTTTCCTCACCATACTAGAGACCCCATTCAGGGACCATGGTTTCAGTTTTGTGCGTCTGGACGGCAGATTGACTCAGAAGAGGCGGGCCCAGGTCATCAGGGAGTTCCAGAGCCCCGGCCGCGGCCTCGTCATCTTGCTCCTGTCACTCAAGGCTGGAGGGGTTGGGTTTAACCTGACCGCTGGCCTGCCTCCCACGTCTACCTCATGGACCCGGCGTGGACCCTGCATCGGAGCAGCAGGGTGTGGACCGCTGCCACCGTTTTGGGTAGACCAGGAACGTGGTCGTCACCAAGTTCATCGTGAGGGACTCTGTGGAGGAGAGCATGGTGGAGATCCAGAGGGAGAGGCAGGACCGGGTGGAGAGTGCTTGGGGACTGGGGAAAGCAATGGGTACTGTGGGGGGGGGGAGGGGCTGAACATATGCATTTGAATGTCAAGTGGTTTTTATGTGCTGGAGGAGGTTTTTGGAGTTTGTTGGGGTGGTTGTGGGTGTGTGTGTGTGTGTGTGTGTGTGTGTGTGTGTGTGTGTGTGTGTGTGTGTGTGTGTGTGTGTGTGTGTGTGTGTGTGGGTGTGTGCGTGTGCGTGCGAGTGTGTGTGTGGGTGTGTGTGCGGGTGAGTGTGTGGGTGTGTGTGTTGTTTTTATGAAGATGCTGTGAGATTTTTGTGTCTCTATTGACTGTATTTAGTTGACATGTTTTAATAAAAGAACATCAAAAGTAAAAAAAAAAAAGTTTCTCCTTCTCTTCTACCTCTCCTCCCTCTCTCTTTTTCTCTTCTACCTCTCCTCCCTCTCTTCTTCTCTTCTACCTTTCATCCCTCTCTTCTTCTACCTCTCCTCCATCTCTTCTTCTCTTCTACCTCTCCTCCATCTCCCCTTCTCTTCTACCTCTCCTCCCTCTCTTCGTATCTTCTACCTCTCATCCCTCTCTTCTTCTCTTCTTCCTCTCCTCCCTCTCTCCTTCTCTTCTACCTCTCCTCCCTCTCTTCTTCTCTTCTTCCTCTCCTCCCTCTCTTCTCTTCTACCTCTCCTCCCTCTCTTCTACCTCTCATCCATTCCTTCTTCTCTTCTTCCTCTCCTCCCTCTCTTCTCTTCTACCTCTCCTCCCTCTCTTCTTCTCTTCTACCTCTCATCCATTCCTTCTCCTCTTCTACCTCTCCTCGCTCTCTTCTCTTCTACCTCTCATCCCTCTCTTCTTCTCTTCTACCTCTCATCCATTCCTTCTTCTCTTCTTCCTCTCCTCCCTCTCTCCTTCTCTGCTACCTCTCCCCCATCTCTTCTTCTCTTCTACCTCGCCTCCCTCTCTTCTTCTCTTCTACCTCGCCTCCCTCTCTTCTTCTCTTCTACCTCTCATCCCTCTATTCTCTTCTACCTCTCCTCCATCTCTCCTTCTCTTCTACCTCTCCTCCATCTCTTCTTCTCTTCTACCTCTCATCCATTCCTTCTTCTCTTCTTCCTCGCCTCCTTCTCTTCTTCTATTCTACCTCTTCCCTCTCTTCTCTTCTACATCTCCTCCCTCTCTTCTTCTCTTCTACCTCTCCTCCATCTCCCCTTCTCTTTTACCTCTCCTCCCTCTCTGCTTCTCTTCTACACATCCTCCCTCTCTTCTTCACTTCTTCCTCTCCTCCCTCTCTCCTTCTCTTCTACCTCTCATCCCTCTCTTCTTCTCTTCTTCCTCTCCTCCCTCTCTTCTCTTCTACCTCGCCTCCCTCTCTTCTTCTCTTTTACCTCTCATCCATTCCTTCTTCTCTTCTTCTTCTCCTCCCTCTCTCCTTCTCTTCTACCTTTCCCCCTTTCTTCTTCTCTTCTTCCTCTCCTCCCTCTCTTCTTCACTTCTACCTCTCCTCCCTCTCTTCTACCTCTCCTCCCTCTCCTATTCTCTTATTCCTCTCCTCCCTCTCTTCTTCTATTCTACCTCTCCTCCATCTCTTCTACCTATCCTCCCTCTCATATTCTCTTCTACCTCTTCTCCCTCTCTTCTACCTCTCATCCCTCTCTCTATTCTACCTCTCCTCCATCTCTCCTCTTCTACACATCCTCCCTCTTATTCTCTTCTACCTCTCCTCCCTCTCCCCTTCTCTTCTACCTCTCCTCCCTCTCTTCTTCTCTTTTACCTCTCCTCCCTCTCTCTTCTTCTATTCTACCTCTCCTCCCTCTCTTCTTCTCTTTTACCTCTCCTCCCTCTCTCTTCTTCTCTTCTACCTCTCATCCCTCTCTTCTTCTCTTCTACCTCTCCTCCCGCTCTTCTTCTCTTCTACCTCTCCTCCCTCTCTCTTCTTCTCTTCTACCTCTCCTCCCTCTCTTCTTCTCTTCTACCTCTCCTCCCTCTCTTCTTCTCTTCTACCTCTCCTCCCGCTCTTCTTCTCTTTTACCTCTCCTCCCTCTCTCTTCTTCTCTTCTACCTCTCCTCCCTCTCTTCTTCTATTCTACCTCTCCTCCCTCTCTGTGATGGACAGTTGAGGGGGTTCTGCATGGCCAGGAGAGAGTCCAGGGCAACAGGGTGGCGTGACAGGACTGACAACAGCGTGACAGGACTGACAACAGCGTGACGGACAGGTCAGCGGTCCGTCTCGCTGCCCCGGGCATCTGGAAGTGAGTGATTGGGGCGTGTGGGAGTTGTGGTGTGTAGAGACATGGCACAAAGGAGTTTTGAGATCAGAATAAATGTGAAAAGTATTGAGGCACTGTAACACTCAGTATGAGTTGTTTGCTCAAGATGGGTTCTCTATGGCTATTAATGTGTTTTTTTCTTAACATCACTTGATTCCTCTAGAGCTCCTTTAGAGGAAAAATAATCACTTACACCTGCTGTTTTTAACCCCCCCCCCCCCCCCCCCCCAACAGCCCACGAGTGCCATGTCCCAGGGCTTTTGGAGAGGGAGCTAAAAGCTGACGACTAATGGTGAGGAGGGGAGAGGTAAGTGCACTGCCACCCGGGGCAAGAAAACACTGTATGAAGCGCCGGCTGCAGCGCTCTCTGCCATTTACAAAGAACAAAATAAAGCTTCCATAAAAACTCACTCCTGAGCCCTGACTCACTTTCAGTCCACCTTTACTCCATCATGACCAGTCTTACACCCACCCACCCAACATGAGCTTTGTACAAATCCTCCTCACTGCCAGCGATGGCCAATACAGATGGCAGGCGAAAAGGAAGCTTTTGGGAGAGATGATGACATTGTTGTATTAGAGACAAATTCGGCCGGCATTAAGCGGTGTGCACTGAGGTATAGGATTGCAGGACCACTGAATTTGCATTTTGATACGATGGAAGTAATTATGGGAGGGAAACATTATTGTTTTCGCGTGACAGAGGTTGCAAGGCAATGGTGTTTCCTGCATGCCGTGCTTGTGGTACGTGTAGTGGAAATTGTATCCCATTTGTCACCCCTCCCCCACACCTACTATGGTACCCCGTCTCCCTTGATCAATCCCTTTCTCCCCTGATCAATCAGTCACCACCCGTTGTCTCTTACCTCCATACCTAAACCCTCCCCCTTCCGGCCGCTTCCTTTGTGTCTCAAACTCATACCCCCTTCCAGGTCAGCCCCTCCCCTTGAAGCACCTACACCCACCCCCAATGTCTCACTAATCTCATCCTCCTTCCCACCTGGTCACATGGCCCCACCCTTCTCTGTCATGTATAAATATCAAGGTATTCTGTGTCTCGTGAACCCCGTTACGAGATCCCCCGGCCAGGGGCTCGTTGGGTCTTCTCAAGCCAAATCTCCTGGGTTGTAAGCTAATAAACCTGTAACAACCAACTATGGACCAAGCGACTTTATTTCCACCACATACTGTATGACAGGAATAGCCTTTAGTTACATGTATCTACAATAACAAGCAGCTACAAGCACCTCAGGCTGGGTTTCCATCCTACTAAAGCTATTTTCTCAGATCTTCAAGCTGATGTCTGCGATACACTCACACCACTGCATCTGCAATTATTTAAGCTTTGCTGAGGGTTCCCTCTTTCCTGTTCGCTTTACTTTGAAGCCTGGACTTTGCTTTGTTAGCCCGTTGGGTGTGGCACAAACAGGATGCTATCTATATCAACCCACTATAGTAATGATGATGCAAGAACAAGCATGTGACCTGAGAATGAGGATATAACATCAAAAGTATTGTTTTGTGCCCTGGCTTCAAGGTCAGCATTCAAACCCACTCCCTGCAATGAGCTGAGGATGAAAGATCACATGTCTGATCTCCTTCAAAACATTAGGTTATGGCTATAACCAAGTTCTGATAGTTAGGGGTGACGCTTGGCATCACTACTGCACTCCCTCGCGTACGTGCACGCGTACTGAATAACATTCCACAAATATACCTTTAATACCAGTATTAGTCTGACCACACCCCTCATCAGCTTACCTTCATAAGCAGGTGTGTGGTCACCTGCTCTCCTCCTACCCAAGCTTTCACCACAAGGTGAGGTCAAGGGCTGCAGCGGCCGTCTGATGCCAAGCGTCACCCCTAACTAACAGAACTTGGTTATAGCCATAACCTAACGTTCTGTTCCGTTAGGGGCTCTGCTTGGCATCACTACTGCACAAAGGGAGGCCAAGCGGAGCCGCTGGCTGACAAATACACCCCGCTGACAGCCCCCCACAACCATCAGAACAGGGAGGGCCGAGCCCCCCCGACCCCCCCTAATGGAGGGCATCCCCCCTATTAGGGGCTTCACGGGAGGGCGACGGACCCGACCGTGCGAAGAGGCACTCAAGCAACCCAACGCACAGGGTGAGCAGACCGTGGCTTGACCCCACGACTACACCCACGCACAACCCGCATGCCACCCGGGAACGAACGTAGGAACAACCTCGTCACTGCCCCCAGAATCACGGGGTCAAGGGCAAACCCAACCCCGTGGCAAGGCCGTAGCAGCGGAGCGTGAAGGAAGACCCAGACCCACCAAAAGGACTGGACTCCCTGGAATGGGGGCCCGGAGAAGTCCATGATGCCAGCATCAAGACCCCACCAGGTGGGCACCTAGTGACCCCGCCCCCCACATCGCCAGCGTATTCGGACAAAGGCCCCCAGCCGAGCGGGCCCTGTCCTCCCCAACAGCACACCGCCTGGAACACAGGCCCTGCAACAGGCAGACAGCATGGTCATAACACACAAGAGTTAACCAAAGGAAGCAGGCAGTGCACCGGGGAAAAAGACCAGGCAACAGGCTGTCAACCCAAGCCTGGAAACTGCGGACGAAGCAGGCGCCAGAAAGGACAGCTGAAAACAGCCGCTCCGGCGGAAGGGGCGTAAGCTGGCGTTGCCGCATAACCAAGCCTTTAAACAGCATGTCAGAAGTGGGATCCCTAGACCACCCGACCCCTGACAGCTG
This sequence comes from Notolepis coatsorum, assembly GCF_963971535.1. Classification (NCBI taxonomy): domain Eukaryota; kingdom Metazoa; phylum Chordata; class Actinopteri; order Aulopiformes; family Paralepididae; genus Notolepis; species Notolepis coatsorum. Next base: position 139,544,458 of record NC_140170.1, on the reverse strand, counting down.
CCCACAGAAAAAGCCCATACGATCGGCAGACGTCATGAACGTGCAGGGGCACCCTCAACCGGAGAACCGGATGTCGACACTGCAGCAACACACCAGAGAACCAACCACCCAGGCATTACCCCATGCAATGGTTGGTCCCATAACCCCTCAGGAAAGAAACCCCAAAACACATCTGCGGCACCGCCGCAGCCCACGTTCCGGTTCCCAACAGGGCTATCCCGGGCCTACGGGTCAACGAGCATCACCCCGGACCGGGCCCGGTGATACGGGGAGCACAGGGTCCCCCGAGGAGGTTAAAACCACCCCAACAGGCCCCTCAGCGCCAAACGCAAGAGAAGAGCGTAAAAATGGAAGACCAGCCCCAGCACCCCGCACTCGGTATTCCCAGGAGGTCACCCAACCAAGTACCAACCAAGACCAACCCACACAGCGGCCGAGATCCGACGAGATCGGACGCGTACAGGTCGGCACGGCCGTAAGCCATTACGACAGTGCAGAATACAACGCACCTAACAAGGGTCCCATAACGCTCAACCCTGTGACACCCGGATCGACCTAGCATTTTTCCCCCTGAAAAAACCCCAAGTCCCTCAGGGTACCAGAACAGCAGATCTGCATCCCCAGCGGACAACGGGTGCAACTGATCTGGACCAGCGCGACCAGAACCAGTCCCGTGCCCTAATCACGCCGACCTGCCAACCCCAGGAGAAGGGGCAGATATGCGCGTTTGATCCCAACATAAAAAAGGCGCCACCCAGACGTGTCGGTATGAACCGCGTCCGGTGGCCCACCCCTAGGGCGTGAGACCCTTCCCCATATGTCCAGACCCATTCCGTCATCATCCCCTGACATGAACGGGAACCCATCGACAACACACAGGATGTCGGAAGAGGAAAAACCCCCATCCCAATTGCTCCATAAAAACGCTGTTTCACCCAAGCAATCAAGGCGCGCTAGTCAGCCAATGGCCCAAAAGCACATCCTGAGCCAGCACTATGTGTGCGTTTGGACATACCCACATCAACAATAGGCCGTTTAGACCACCATATTGAATCCCCAAGACGCCCAGGGAAACGACAAGAGGGGCGAGATGCAATCAACTCCATGAATGAATGAATGAAAAAATTTACCCAACAGACTGCAGTACGGCAATACACACAATAGGATAAGGGGAGGCAGACCTGAGAAAGACGTTAGTCTTGTTTCCATCAGGGACCCTCATTTCCAATCCATCAAGACACATTCAACTCTTTATAAAAATAAAGAAAAGGCATCACCCGTATGACCCAACTGCACAGCTGGGAGTAAAAACCCTGTTTTTCACATGATTTTAATCCAGTCACTCCTTTTAATCAGAGTGTAAGACCAGACCCTCCCAGAAACACCTTCCCACATGAGACTATGGTCAAGAAAAAAGATATGTAAACTGTGAGACACGTGACCAACAGACTCAAGTTTGACACATAAACCGGGCGCAGCAGGCCTGTGAGCCCTGCGCCCAACCTCGACATCTTTAAGACACCAGCTCATGGAAGGCGTCGCCATAGCAACAACGCTACAACGGGCAGGGAAAACCCACCGGATCCTGTCATGTAACAGGAGTCGGTAGAATACCCCTTCCCCCCCCCCCCCCCCCCCCCTGTGTCAAGCACTGGCTTGGCCCTGACTGGCTCAGCAGAAAAGATCAAAAATCCCCTAAACCAATCAAGTGGGAAAGGAGGGGTTTATTCGACACCCCCTCCCGAAAACACACCCTTTATCCCTACACACAGAAAAACAACCGTAGCCATCTTGAAAAACCTCCGGTAGAAAGCAATGCATAGCATAAGCTAATACAATGCCTGCTACCCACAAAAAGTGTAAAAGGTTTTACAACAAAACACAAGTCGCCTGTGCGTGAATCCTATACCCGTTGCCTATGTCATACATAGGAAAAAACGCTGAACGAGAGTAACGGCCAGGCCGTGAAAAGTGTGCGTACGACCATTACTGCAACTAAACAACACAGTATTGTGAAAACACATATACTTAGTTAAAGCAATGGAATAACACCAGTTCTAATTGCATGTGGAGCATCAAGCTAAATAGAACCTATTACCGAGTGTAAGTTGCAGACCTTGCTTAACCTCGTAACACAACACAACTCACCCCACAACGTAAAACAGGGCAGATTCATATATACACAACCCCACCATATGATTTGTTTGAAGAAACACACAGTTTGTTCGGCCAAAACACAGTCCCCCTTATGTCGGGGAACTTTTTTTATTAAACACTAATAAAGTTAAGGCACAAAATCATAGAGGGGCCGGGAAGGGTGTAGGAGAGGGGATACAGAGGGGAAAAAGTCACTCCTAACGGCGTCTGCCACCTCGCGCCGCTCGAGTCTTGCCACCCCGGGGAGCCCCGGAGGGACGGTAGGTTACAGTCTGCTGGACACGACGTTCCCTACCGTCTCCTCCGGTCTGGGATGGGCCGGCAGTGGCCGAAGCGCCGTTTCGTCCCCTGGCCCTCTTGGCAGGGCCAGCAGCGGCGGCGGAGGCAGTGGTAGCGGCGACGGAGACAGCTCGACGTCGCGGAAGCCTTCTGCCTCCACCGGCAAGGACGGGAGGCGGAAAATGGGGTTGGAGGATGGATCTCTCCTCTGCCATCTCTCTGCATGTTGAGGTCATCAACTGCAGGGCCTTCCCGAACAGGCCAGCGTCGGAGAGGGCGGCCGTCAGAAGAGGAGCTCTCTTCTTCTCTGGCACACGGGCCTGCTCCAGCCAAAGGTGCCGCTGGCCCAGGGTGGCCAGGGCGCGCACTTTCCCCATGGCTATGGCCAGCACCTGGGAAAGGTGCAGGACAGCTCCCGCAGCCTGGGTGATCTGATCGCATTTCACCTCGTTCAGATCCGTGCCGCCCGTCATTACCCCTGATACAAATCTAGCCAGGTGGGCGATGTTAGACGCCGCAGCCAGCGATTGTGTACCAGCGATGAATGACTGGTCACCCCAATAAGCCAATCGCCTAGCCGACTTCCCCTGGAGGACCGGCTTGCATAGGGGTTCCCACACCATATCCGGACAGAGGAGCGCGGCCATCGGACTGTCAAGCCGAGGCACGCCCTTCCCCATACCTTTGACTAACCCCGACACCCGCGTAACTGGTACGTAGGCGGGAGTTAGTCCCATGATGTTGGACACCGCCTGACCCCGACCAACATAGGCCCCCATCGATGGGAAAAATGGGTAGACAACGTCCACCCCTCTCACTGGGGGACGCTGCCAGGGATGGCCTATGAGGTCATCAGGGACAGGTGCAGGCAATGGCAGCGGCAGCGGCACACCGTTTGCGGCGGCGGCTACCGCCATGAGCTCGGGAAACAAGGCCCGCAGTTCCCCCTGCGAACCTTCCTCCACCGACCCCGCATCCCTCACATACAGCAGGCTGCGACTGGTCAAGGAGCCACAATCCGATGCGGCCGACAGTAGGGCATCCTGCCGATGAGGCCAAGGTGGTTCCTCGACATCCTCGAACAGGGAGCCCCATGGAGCCATTTCTCCCCCCTCCGGGGTCTCCTGAGGAGGGATACTCTCCTCCACGGGACCATCATACAAGAATCCGTCCGCCTCTTCCATGAAGTCCTCAGTTTCCGTCAGAAATCCAGAGTCGGACGCATCCTCGCTGGTCTCCAGCAGCTCCCCAAACCCAGGCCGTTCGCGTCTGCACGCCACCATCTTTTTGTGGAACTATCCACCGGCAGTCTCCCGGGCTGGGTCGGCAACCACGAGAGTGGCAACAGCCCAGCACCGAGGCGCACGACGGAGGCGGGAATGGAGAACCGGTGGTGAAGAGTAGGTCTAGCGGGTCTACTCTCCGCGGAATACATTATGACCCAAACCTTTTCTTGTACAACAAAGTGAGAGAAGAAAAGATTAAGCACAATGTAAACCAGTCACAACTCTTTTCAACTAACAACACGTCAAGTGGGGTACTACCGAGGCACTTCCTTGTGGTGAAAGCGAGAAGGAGGAGAGCAGGTGACCACACACCTGCTTATGAAGGTAAGCTGATGAGGGGTGTGGTCAGACTAATACTGGTATTAAAGGTATATTTGTGGAATGTTATTCAGTACGCGTGCACGTACGCGAGGGAGTGCAGTAGTGATGCCAAGCAGAGCCCCTAACGGAACAGAACTACTTTTTTCTTTCTTTCTTTCTATCCAATTTCACAACAGCCATTATAAAGGAGTGAGTTATACTTTTTTTTAGGTATTTGAAAGCAATTTTGATATTTAGAGGTATAAAACATTTGAGGGAATGGAATTAGTGAATGTGTAGTGTAGTAGTGTAGTGTATAAGTGTACAGTATGCTTCCATTGCTCTCTCCCGACACGACTATTTCAAAAGGGACGTTATTAAAGGGTTTTGGGTTTTTTCGCTTTCATGTGTTATATAGCTGGAGGTGCAATGTAACAGGGCTCCAGACTAACACCGTCCGTCGTCCCGGGGACAATAAAATATGGATTTGGGACTGGCCATCCTCTCAGTGAAGGGAGTCATAAACATGCTATTTGAAGAGGAGTGTGGAGCCTCGGAGACAGCAGCCAAGTTGTAAATGTATATTGAATGTGTGCTTCTCATATTATTTTAGCCTATATCCCCTTAACTCATTCACGGCCAACCACGACTATAGTCTCGCCAACCATTGAGCGCCAAAACCTGAGTATAGTCGGGTTTTCGTTTTCATAGTTTTTTCTTTTATTCGATTTTTTTTTTTTTTTTTTTTTTTTTTTAATATAAACAAACATGACAACACATGATAAGATACACAAGCATTAATATACAGTGTATATCCAACGAAATTACCATTTATACCAATGTCTTATACAGGATATACCCCTAATACCTGTTATCTAAAAACCTACACACATATGCTCCAGCTCGAACCCCCCCCTCCCGGACCCCTCTTTGGATAGTACCTCCATTATCCCTCGCTCCTAACCAGACACTACCATTATAAGCTAGCTTTTATTCTCTCCACCACTTCTAACCACATTGACATTTTGGATTCATTGAGACCCAGAATTCTTGCTGTAGATATTTCTTGATAAATCACATCGAGATATGTAAGAAACCAAACTTTCCGGTAAATTTTTTCCGGTTGAAACCAGCGTGATGCGATCAGCTTTTTAGCTACTGTGATACCCGATAAAACCAATCTCTTTAGCTGTGGATGTACTGCAAATTCAAAAACATCATTCAATAGTAATACAGAGGGGTGTACAGGTATATTCCAAGATACGAGTTTTGATAATTGTTGGGTCACATCTTTCCAGAATATCTTAACTGGTGGGCAGTCCCAGTACATGTGCATAAATGTCCCTTCGTCCCCATTTGTACATTGGGAGCATTTGGAGTCTTGTTTAAGACCCATTCTGTTCAGTCTTATAGGAGTCAAGTATGTCCTATGAATATAGTTAAGATTGATTTGTTGATGGTCCGGGTTCCTTGATGTAAGTCGGACATTTGCCCAGGCTCCTTGCCAATCAAAGTCACTTTCCAGGTCTGGTATATCCCTCCTCCAGACAGAGTCTAGTTGGAGGGTTTCATACGAGGACGTTAGTAATTGATGATAAAAATCTGAAACAAAACCTCTCGATGTCTCTCTTTCATAGAAGAATTTGTGGTATCTGTGGTGTTCAATTGGTATGTCTAATGGAACACCGTGAGACTTCAAACATAGCCGTAACTGTATGTAAAAAAGCCATGTGGACTTGGTGAGATACATTTTTTTGCATATTTCTCCATAACTACAAAAACCCTGTTTGTTAAAAACATCCCCTAATGAGTGTATGCCTTGCTCTTCCCATATAGGGAATCTTATAGGTCGTTTTTCAATTAAGAGTGCATTGTTATTGAATAAGGGAGTATGATTGTGCCATTTATGTGGGTTAGGATATTTTTTTTGTGTTTCACGCCATATCCGGATCGCATGAGTAATTATGGGGCCAAATTTCCGTTCACAGTGCTTGATTGGTAGTTTAGTGTATGCTATGTCCTTCAGTCTATGTGGGGCTACTATGTTTTCTTCTAATTTTCTCCAGGATACTAATGCTTGGGGATCAAACCATGTTGTCAATGGTCTTAATGTGTACGCCTTAAAATAGTGGAACAAATCTGGAAATGCCATGCCACCGTCTGCTTTATTTCTCTGTGCGGTGGATCTTTTTATACGTGGTTGTTTTGTTATTCCAAATAAATTTGTATGTGGAGGAGTGTAATCTTTTCCAGTAACCCTCTGGAGGGGGTAACGGTAGCATTGAACTGAAGAAGTTGATTCTAGGTAGTACATCCATCTTAACTATTGATATCCGTGCCTGTACTGAGTTTTTAAGTTTTGCCCACCTATCAAGGTCGTCTTTGATTTTGTTTTGGATTTTTGTGTAATTGTGCTTCACCGTTTGTCTTATGGTGGGGAATATTTCCACTCCCAAGCATCTAAAATGTTTTACCATAGGTATCTCTCCTGGGAGGGTTATATCTTTTTTTGCAGGGGTGTTAAGTGGAAGGAAAGCCGACTTCGGCCAATTTATCTTAAATCCCGATAAATCACCAAAGTTCTCAATCAACTTGAGCAGATGAGGCAATGTGGTGTTGGGGTTTTGCATGAACAGTATTACGTCGTCCGCATATAAACTAATTTTATGTTGTGTGCCCTTGATTACGATTGGTTCTATGGATTGGGATTGTCTTATATATTGTGCTAAAGGCTCTAATGATAGATCGAATAGTCCGGGACTAAGAGGGCAACCCTGTCTGGCTGAGCGTGATACCGGAAAGATTTTGGAGATGATTGTACCTGTTGTAATCATGGCCGATGGGTCTTTGTATAATACTTTAATCATATCAATGAACCCTTTTCCTAACCCCATCCTTTCTAATACTGCCCATAGATACGACCATTACAGCCTGTCAAAAGCTTTCATTGCATCCAGGGACAGTATCGCCTTAGGTATGGTGTCGTCCTTGTCGGCATCTAGTACGTGCAGTATTCGGCTTATGTTATCAGTGATCAGGCGGCCTCTTATGAAGCCAGTTCGGTCCGGATGAACTAAAGACGTCATATGCTTTTGTAATCTGATGGCTAATACCTTAGAGTACAGTTTGATATCGGTTCCGAGGAGGCTTAAGGGTCTGTAACTACCGCATTCGGTGGGGTCTTTGTCTTTTTTGAGAAGGACTGTTATGAGTGCAATATTGTCGTTTTTATGGAAGTTCCCCTCCTTGACTGAGTATAAGATCATATTTAGTAATAAGGGTCCAATTATGTCCCAACAAGAAAGGTACATTTCTGGTGGGATACCGTCTCTTCCAGGAGCCTTACCACTTTGCATTTCGGATATGGCCTTCTTGAGTTCCTCTAGTGTGATCGGTGTTTCTAACTGTTTAGCGTCATCCTCTGAAAGTTTACGGAGAATAATTTGATTAAGATATGTGTCCATTTTGTTTTGATCGAAGGTCGTTTCTGATTTATATAAGTCGGAGTAGAATTCTTTGAATGTATCGTTTATTTTTTCAGGGTCTGTTTCAAGTACTTGTTGTGCTCTAATGGTAGTTATATCTGCAAATTTTGCATTAATTCTTAATCGCATGGCTAATAGGTGACTAGGTTTAGAACCTTGGGAGTACTGCTGTTGTCTTGTGCTGCGTATTTGTATTTCCGATTGTTGTCTGTATATGGCATTGATCTCTATTTTTAGTACGTTAACTTGATTTTCTAGTCGAGTTGAGTTGTTGTATTTTAAAGAATTAAATAACGTTGAGTAAAGCGTTTCCAGTTCAGACAGTTTTGTGCATTGATTCTTGCGCATTTTGGAGGAAAAGCTATCAGTGAAATCCTTGATCATTCCCTTTACCGACATCCATATTATTCTGGGGTCTTGCACCGAGTTTGCATTCTCCCGTAGGAATACTATAAGAGCTTCTTTGAGTTGTGTAATGAATTCCTTGTTATTAAGCAGCATCGATTTAAATCGCCATCATGGGGCTCGGGAAGATAGTATACCAAATGTTCCTTTTAGGAGTAAATAACAGTGATCTGATAGTGCATTGGGTATCATTTCCACTTCATATTTATCAAATAGTCTCGGGGATGCAAAGACATAATCTATTCTGGATAATGTGTTATGTCTCGCAGATCGACAAGAGTACTTTCGGTCGTGGGATTAAGTGATCGCCATAAGTCATTTACACCTGTAATCTTCGACCAATCCGTTAATGCTTTAGATGAATTATTTTGTTCGCTGGAAAAGGCGAGGTAAGATTTGTCCATCCTTGGATTCCAAATGGCATTAAAATCTGCACCTATTATAAATGAGTAATCGGGAAGGTCTAATATTGCATTGGTTAGTGTAGAGAAGAAACCCTCTTCGTACAAATTTGGGGCATATACCGCTGCCAACGCTATTTTCCTGTTATTGTGTACAATCATAGCTATAGTTATACGACCATCTGCATCCGACCATACTCCCTTTAATTCAATATTTAACTTACGTCTAACGACTATGGCTAAACCTCGAGTTCTCGTACCAAAAGAAGAGTGACTAATATTATGATATGTGTTGTCCGCTAACGTATCTATGTCTTTCTCTAAAATGTGCGTTTCGCTTAGTAGAGCCACATCCACATGTTCTTTTTTCATCAGTGTGAGCACGCTTTTGCGTTTGTGTTGTTTATTTATCCCACCAGTGTTCCATATCATTATATTCAAACTAGCCATAATCTATACATGTTGTTGTGAAGTTTTTGGTAATGCTTCTGGAGTGCGAAGCTACAATAGATGTACATCCAATTATTGAGGTCCCGTTGAGAGCCGAGCTTAAAAACATATATATATACAAATAAAAATCCCCTTTTTCCCCCTCTCCCAGAGAGTCGTACAGGCCTGTGTTCCATAGACACATCCTCCGCGTATGACTCCCTCCCTTAGGCCACCGGATTGCCCAAACTGAGCATTGTAATCCTACTCTTCCTATGCTAATTGCCATAGGATCTAACATTTTCATTCTAATTCAATAGAATGTCGCTTTTGGTCTTGCGCCTTCCCTTAATGTACTAAAATATTATGAAAAATGAAAAAAAGAATACCTTCATTGATATATTCATTTGAACCTTCTACTAACTTATGTAGGAAACATCAGAAAAAGGAAAAGATTGGAGACAAACACTAACACCTTAAAATGAAGAAAAATAGAAAAGAACAATGTAAGATAAAAAAAAAAAGGGAGTGAGAGCTAAAATAAAACTCAACGTGGAGAAACCACTCAAATAAAATTGAATACATAGATAAAAGAGAAAAACAGATACTTTTAGAGCTACATTGTGCCAATCTCTAAATCAGTGGAGTGATTATTTAAAATATTAGAATAACCTTGTTGTGCTCATACATTTAGATGTGGCTGATTCTTTTTTTAAAGCCTTATTAAGGCCTGATTAAACTTCAGTCAATTGATCATAATTATACACACCGGATGTTAATGTTAAAGTTGCAGTCCTTTGTTGTAATGGTGCATTATATTCTAGAAGGTTGTAGAATACCCTAGTATATACAAACAGACTGCTGTTATGTTCCAGAATGATCTTCCTACCCAGGGTTCATGACTACTAGTATTTTCGGGATATTCCTTTGTGTCCCAGAGCAGTCGAGCGATGAGCCCAGAATATTCCAGATTGTTCACAGTGTCAATGATAGATTCTTGTCTCCACGGAGACCAGAAGTCTGTAAATATAATGCATTACGAACCATATTATACACCTTGTGCCTTGGTGTTGCCGGCATGCATATCATCTGCTACTTTTGTTGAGTCGTGGTAAAGTCATTCTAATAAAATTACTGATATACAAAGAGAAAGAGAGAGATGAGTAGGCTTATCTGGTGCGAGACAGTGTTGCGTTCTGCCCTGGGGGACCTGCTCCATGTCGATTCAAGTATTCCTCTGCGTCTTTAGGCGTGCGTATTCCTTCCCTCCGGCCGTCTTTTCCCACGATCGATAATAGTGCCGGGTATATTAGCCTTGGTCTGAGGCCACACTTGAACAATTTCTGCATCACCTCCTTGTAGGGGAAACGCTGAGCGATGGCCTCTTTGCATAGATCTTCGTAGATAAATATTGAATTTTCACCATATTTCAGTTTCCCCCTTTTGTTGCGTGAAACTCTGATGATGTCATCTCTTATTGCCGTCTTGCGCAGAGTAACAATGATGACTCTTGGACCGTTGCCTCTTTGTTCTCGAGTACCGATTCTGTAACATTGGTCCACTATCGGCTCTGTGGTTAGAATGTTGTTACCCAAAATCTCTGTTAACACTGTTGGAAACTTGTCGTCTGTGCAATTGACTGATTCATCAAGTCCCACTATACGGATATTATTTCGCCTGTAGTAACGTTGGGTCTTGTGGTATAATTGTGGTATAATATAATGTTCTCATGTAAATATATTCCCCTCCCCTGTGTCCCCTTACCTGTGCCCCCCCCCCTCTCTCTGTGGAATAAGACATTCCCCTCCCCTTTCTCCCCAATCCTGTGCCCCCCCCCTTTCTCCCCAATCCTGTGCCCCTCTCCCCAAACCTGAATCCCCCCCCCCCCATTTGACCTATCAAATGGGACCACATCCCCCCCCTTGTTAACTATAAAAGTCTCCTCCCGAGATCTATCCGGGTCTCTTTACCTGGGTCATTTCAGCTGATCACCTGGGGCGAGAGCCTCAGCCATTCTCTCTATGTAATCTATCTGTTTGGTAATAAACCTTGTTATTATCCAAACCTCGGTTGACTGTTGACTGAAATATTGAGATCATGGCTGAGTAAGAATAATGTGCATTAATATATCTGATCTGTATTGAAAATCGTTACCAGGGCAACGCGTGCACCTGGGTCCTTATCAGGCGGTTCTGAGAGGATGGGTTATATGTGCTATTCCCGAAAGCTTAGGCACAAAATAAGGTTGTTGGATTGCTAACCCTAGTCTAGCTGGTACAGACTGAGATATAGGCAACAAAATAAGGTTGTTGGATTGCTAACCCAAGTCTAGCTGATGCAGACTAAAATATAGGCAACAAGGCAAGAAACGTGGGCTTATTAGATGTGATATCCTTGAAAACGCTACTCTGTTAAAAAACGTTCTGTGATTCATCTGCAAAGAGGCGGGAAGTTAGGACCGAGAAGCTGATGGAATCATAATTAGAATTACCAGAGTAACATCATAATATTCATTGTTTCAACCTCAAACTAAGCCCACAATCTCTTCCATTCCTGAAAACGATGTATTCGGATTAAATTAACCAATTGATCATACAGATAGCGGGAAGCTGATTACGCGATGTCCCGGTGTAGTACGCCATACTACATTAAACGGGACATTAGTCGCGGGTTGAAGAGACCGAGAGTATGATTAAACAGTATATTCACATCTAATATATAGCTGGTAAATTTCGAAGTCAGGTTCGTCGTTATGATTTTAATAACGATGTATAGGTATATCAAGGGTATAAATGCCTTGTCGCAGCAGAGTGCTGGTCGACTAAACGAACAGCGATCCAATACAGTCAGATATATACACACGTTAACTTATATGTATTATTGTTGTTTTGTCTGTTTAAAGTCTCGTTTGTATGTGCACAGTATGCCGACTGATATCGCGCCGAGCATTGAGAGACGAGTTAACATTATGGGAATAACATTGGGGTACAACTCGCGCGACATGCAACGTCCGGTTGGAAATTATAGTTTTATCGTTTCTATTTGTTTCCGTTTCACATATGCACAAGTGACGTTCATTCGGTTACAAAACGCTGGTTTTAGGTAAATTCCAGGCTATTGAGAGCTCGCGGAACTAGTACTGCATGGATTGCAAAGCGTTATTTCCGAGGCGAATGGGAACGCACGAACATCGCTTGGAGCGATGACGTCACGCTATGCGCGCCGTGGAGTTATGGTTTTGTTGTGAGCCTATCCATGGGCAAACGTAAAGTTTGGTGTGCCCGAGGCCGAGGGTGCGTAAAATCCACCTGTAGTATATGTTTTATTTGTATATATATGTGCGCGCTGCTATTGGAAAGTGTTGAGTTGCTGTGGCGAGATGCAGAAGAGTGTTTCCAGGGTTGCATTATCCCAGCCCACCGGAGAAACGAGCCGAACATTGCATTGACGACATGTAACGTGCTACAACCTCAGGAACCACTATTCGATTAAAGATACACATGGGCACAAAAGGGGGTAAGTTAATATGGTTATTCAATAACTGAACTGAACTGTGAGGATCCAACGTGAACACGGCAGCTTTTTCCGGTGAGTATGAAACAAACCTATGACGCATGACATCGCTTGAGCGATTGTTTTGAAGTCCTAATGTAGATGCATGACATAACTATCTTCTCATTGCAGTAAATTACAGCTATCCCATATCGCTTGAGTGATTGTTTTTCATTACTATACACGTTATAAGTCACATAAAGCTAACCTCAATGCCTGTTTCAGATTTGTAACATATCTGTATAAAATATCATAAATAGGTTTCTATATCTTAGAATGTGCACAAGGCTAGTGATAAGGCAAACATGCTATGTTTATTCAACAAACCATCTCTATTTAAAAAAAAAAACAATATGTTTTAACCCCCACGTTCTCTATAGTTTTTGATACGGGGTACCATAGAAAATCATACATCGTAACTGAACACAACACAATTTATGAGTAACACACTTACTCCCAGTATAAGATGAAGACTAGATGATGTGTGTTTGAACTCAAAATCAAAGAGAACACACTCAAAAAAATAGTCTTAGAGGAGTGGGAAAATTAACATGTTTTTTGTGTTTACAGGAGAGGCAGACCGAGTTAACTCAAAATTGAATTACAAAGCAGTGTTTAAACACTCACTCAAACCAGCTGAGGACGATGTGGAGTTGAAAGACAATGCAAATGCCTAGAGAGGACTCTGACCACACCTATAGGGACTCAACTTAGTATCTCCACTATACTTAGTATAGTAGGAAGTATCGCTTTAGATGCAGATTTTCTCTTTGTTACCACGAGACTCAACCGAAGATGGTGTAGAGTTGAGAGACAATCGATTGACCATTTAAAACAAATCTGCATCCAAACACCCACATGTAAATTTCTTTTACAGGAACGAAGACGATAACAGACGCTATTCAGAGTGGGCACTTGAAACCCACAGGGTATGGTGTGAGGGAGACAAAGCAATGCAAATGCCTGCACTCTGACCACAGGCTTGGTGGACTCACCTGACAATGGATAACAACAAAGAACCACTTATTTAACATGAATCAGACACAAATGATGAATTTGCAGTCATGAAAGTCTACCTAATTCCCATACTAACAAAATAACTAACCAGTGTTTTCATCATCCATTTTCAAGAAGGCACACGAATTAGAGAATGAAACCAGACAAAGTAGAAGTGCCCGAGATGAAAGATTAATGATGAAAACAACTTCACTTGCAATCTCCTCCTTCTATTCTCTGCTTATAACCAATAACATGCATGACTATTCTTTTAACAAACTAATACATTTCCATGACTGCAAATATCAAAACCAACAAATTGGAGCACAATTATCTGATGAATTGAAAATGGGGGACCCTGGTGGAAACAAGACGAAAGTCTTTCTCTGGTCTGCATCCCCTTAACAATTGTGTGTATTGAGCTGTACTGTATTGTACCCATTCTGCAATCTGTTAATAAAGTTTTCAATCAATCAATCAATCAATGTACAAGGTATACACGTACATTGGTCATTTAGCTGACACTTTTATCCAAAAGCGACTCACAGGTTCTGTATGACAGGACATCAAAAAGGGCACAACTCTATCAGCTGAGTAACAATGTTCATCAAAGTGTTGAGTGCTACAGTGTAGGTTAGTTTATTAGGACAAATGCAAGACAGTAAGGTTAGCTAGGGTTAGATTTATTTGTATCAGTTGGAAGCAGGATAATCATTTACACAATGATTATCAAAATGCACAAGGTGTATTAGAGGTAATTAAATTAATGCTACTTAAGAGTAGACGAGAAAATGAATGATTGTTTTTCATGGAAAATTAACGGGGTGCCTAGATTTTATGTTTTTCCCCATGCTAAACTATGATGAGCCACACTGAGATGTGAAGAACGCCAGAGAAGGCGTGACGAGGCAAGTATCCTGAGGCACACCCATCGCACAGGTAAGATCAACTTCAATTTAACATCACAGACTATGAAGACAAAGAGCTATTTTATCTGATTCAAGACTTTGGCCATTAATTTAAAATTTTATTTATTTAAAACCTAATGCTGTAAGATCTAGTTAGATACAAGATCTGATAAGATTGTAGTGAATGTGACCTTCTTGACATAAGGAATCACTGCTAATGCAATTGGCTTGCATTTCCTATTTTCAATTAAGTGATTTTATTTACAATGAATTGAATTAATCCCAAAATGATTTTCCTCTTTAGCAGAAAGGCGTTGAATCATTTATGTGAAGAGTTTTTCTAAGGCAATTTTATCATCCTCAGATCATATTGGTGAGAGGACACGACAAGTGAGAAGGAGTGAGACGACGCGTGACCTGAACCACGAACGACGGCAGGACCAGGCAGAGAGGAACACAACCCAGCGACCTGAGCGACCCACGACAGCATAGGACCACCAGGGACGCCGCCAAGGAGCTGCGGACACAACCAGGACGATGACAGCAACCGTGGGAGAGCCGCCATCCAACCCAGCCACACAACACAGACGTCCCCAAAGGAAGGGGAGCAGAGACAGAAAGGACGACATGCAGCCTCACCCCGGCGGCCCGCGGCAGACCATCTACAGAAGGGAACCAGAGCCCTGACCATCAAAATGGATTCCGATGACAAGATTGCCATCCGTGTGAGAGAGAGCGTCCTACTGACTAGCCACTACATAGGCGGGCCCTCGCCCCTCTAGTACCGCGATGACGAGGAACGGGGGGACCAACCACCACACAGCACGTTCAAGACCACCCTACAGCCATGTCACTAGGCCTGATAAAGGTCAAGCGTGAGCACAGTGGCAGACATGTGATGGTGGTGAAGAACAACATAGACTCCAGGGAAAGAGTCTGCAAGGCCACTATAGTTGACCGCCCCACTGCTACAGGTGACCCTTGACAGGGAATGGACGGCGACCAGTGAATGTTCCCGACTGCATCGTCAACCTGTGGACCAAGAGACTTCTGAACACACATTATCCACATTGTTATGTATGTATTTAATTTTTACTGTGTTACTGTTTGGCCCTGCCACACGACAGACCGAGAACAGATGATCAACACTTCACAGCAACTGTCAGATTCACAAACAAGAACTGTTTCACAGAGTTCATATGTATCTGGAAAATTATTGACTAGGAATATGATGAAATACAATCAGTAAGATTGCATTAACCAATTTTATAATGGCAATGAGAAATGATCACAGAGCCACATTGCACATTGGCCGAAAATTGTATTGTTAACAGGGCAGAACCAGTTGGTTTATTCCAAGACACCAAGTTAGTTTTGACCATTGATAGTATACACCACAGCAAAATACTAGAACAATGCATAATGATCATCATAATCACCTTTTATATCAGTTTTTTATACAAACCACTAGATTAACGGTTTTAAATGTTTTTGTATACATTAGCCACTAGGTTAATGCTTATGTGTAAATCCTATTCCTAATAAATATGCACACGATTTTGTTTTTTTCACCCTGTGCACTCTGACCACACAGAGACAGTGTTCATTGATATAGTTAGTAGAAGTTCCTATTAATACATACGATGTGGTTTAATCTCATTGGTATTTGTTAAAATAATGTTTTTGAACTAAATTAACGGTGACGGGAGCGGAGCTGTTACCAAACGCGTGCGCTACATATTGTAGTCAAACCGGAATCTCAGATTTTTTTTATTCTATAGTCTCACGGACCTCTATGTTACCGTTGAAAGCCATACTGAGACCCCGAGAGTGCAATACCGGCCAGATCCTGCTAGGTGGCAGTATCCCCTACCCTTTGAAACCCTGTCCCAGACTGTGTGTCACATCTAATGTCTTCCGGGCAGAGAATTTAGACCAAGCCAAGTGAATTGCTTCATGCGAGCACTTTGAAATGTGTTCAGCACACTTGAGGCATATCTTGTGCCACTTCATGTCAGGGACCCGATGGACATCAATACTGGAAATCACGATCAGACAATTGGAATATTCTTTTTGGAATAACCCCAATCAAAGGTAAGGACTATCTGACGTCAATTCCAGCTTGATCCTACAATGATTTCACATCGATCCAGCCGATCAACACATGTAGTATTCAAAACGAATGCCGTTGCTGGCGATCAGAGCATCAAAAAACGACCCCCCCCCCCCCTTTGATGCATTCATGATGAAACATAATACCTATTATATACCTTTGATTTGGACATAGTATTGTCTCCATAGCTATAATATAGATATAGCCCTGCAAACATCGTGACGCACAGTGAAAATCCCTATCTTTTAAAGCATGGCCCATTGACTACATGCCGCTGAAAGTGTTAAGCCCGACGGGCCCGGTACATGGCCGAGATTCATATCACGCCATAAATCGGTTAATACAGAACGTATTAATGAATGTTGCGTTTCTTTTTCAAATGTAGCCAAGAGTAAAGACCCTAACCCTGTCAAAACAGCAGTCAAAGTGTATATTTTCAGCACTACGTTTGTTTACCAATGATTTTAAGTGTTATTAGCTACATTTTAGTTTATAAATATCTCGGCACATCCCGACGGAAACCGAATGAATTAGACAGAAATAAAGGAAGCTGTCATAAGTGTGTGGAGTCCTATGAACGAGGAGACCCAGGGCTTTCGAATTTTATAAAACTATACTTCCCAGCTCATGCCAGCCCCTGTCAATCATCTGACTTCGACTACCTTTTTCTTTTAACGTCATTATCAGGGTCATATCTCACAGGTTGAACAAACCTGAAGGTTATTGCCATAAAATAGAATGTAGTTAGCTTCTTTTTTTTGTATCTACTTTTTCTCCCATTTTTCTATTTTTCTCCCATCCCCAATTTCGTATCGTCCAATTCTACCCTCCCCTGTCTCGAACGCTGTTAGGCCATGCCTCCCACAAGCCGGCTGCAATGTGGACTAAGCCTTACATCACGTGTCCCCTCCGGTACTCGAGGAAGCAGCAGTCGCATCTTTTCACCTGCACAGCGTGATCTCAGCGTCGGGGGTCTGCGTTTGGAGGGCACGCCGCCCCCCGTCGCTTCCTGATTCTGCTGCGCAGGCGCACCAACCGACCTGTAGGAGTCACTGTCCACAACGTCCGATCCCCACCCATCAGCTTCCCACCCCCTAATACTGCCAATTGTATTAGTATGAACGACCAGCCAAGCTGATAGCAATCCGGAGAGCTGGGCTCGAACCCAGCGTCTCCTGCATTGGTGGTGAGCGCCTTGCCCACTGCACCACCTAGCCGCCCATGTAGTTAGCTTCTTTACCTTTCTGTGAATGTCTGGGGGAAAAGACAGCTCAATCAGATGAAAAACGGCGGAGCTATTTACATTACAAAAAAGTAACTGTACTTACAGTCGATTTCATTCACAGTGTTTGCTGACCTGTCAGGGGCACCTGGTGGTACTAAATCCAGATTGAACTCTGCCATTGGAAAAAGGAGATTTGGCCAGATAAATAAATGTGTGACATGGCCATAATAAGGTAATTTATAGGCCTGATGTGTCCGGATGGCAACATTCTGTACTGTATAAATCATCTGCCCTTTATTAATTTGCTTAGAGTTTTTGTACACTTGATCTCAAGAAGGTGCTGAATGAGCTCAGTGCTGCTAAATCTTTCACGTCTGGTCAATGTTAGCATGGTGTTATTCACTGTCAAAGATATATATATAAAAAAATATATTTATACTGTATCTCCTTTGGTTCATTACAATTTACTCAAGCCTAGTAACAGACACAATATTTCTGACACTGGGAAATGGGAATACATTCCCTGAGATCCATAGATGTCCCTAGATAAGAACATGCTAATGGCCTTGTAGAAGTGGAGCAATCTTCTATTTACTTAGGTGTGTATTTTTAGGCAAATCTTCTGAAAATATGGCTAGGGCTTAAGAGTTTAAACAATTAATAAGTGGTCATACAATTTAGTATTATGTGAATGCACTTGGCAGAAACGTCCCTGATGCTAAATTCCATTTATATGCTGACGATACTGTCATTTACTGTTGTGGTTCCACCCTTGCTGAGGCCCTTGGCTACTTACAGACTGCCTTTAACCTTGTGGAACGTCAGCTTATAGACTTGAAACTTGTTTTAAATGTTTCTAAAAGCAAACTAATGAAATGTTCTAACGGCAGGAAGATACCTGTGCCCCCTCCCAGTGTGTTCTCCTTACAAGGAAACACGATCGATTTAGTGCCTTGTTATAAGTACCTGGGTGTTTTGATCGATGATCAGCTTTCTTGTAGACCTCGTAGAGAACCTGATCAAAAAGTTTAAACTGGAATTGGGTTTATTTTATCGCCAAAGGACATGGTTTACAATTGCTGCCAGGAAGAAGTTAGTTGCAGCCAACTTTCTTCCTGTATTGGATTATGGCGACCTTCTTTATATGCACGTTCCTGCAAAATATTTGCAATCTCTGGACTCTATGTATCACAGTGGTTCGTCACATGTTGCAAAGCTCCCACTCACCACTGTACCTTATATGGCAGAGTTGAGTGGCCCTCATTGGCTGCACGTCGTCTCTCACACTGGCACACCTTTATATATAAAGCCATTTTAGGCCTACTCCCCCAATATTTATGTGGTTATATTTTAAGAACCCAGAGTACTTACTCCTTACATTCCAATGACTGTTATCTGCTAGATATCCCCAAAGTTCGCACTGAATTCGGCAAGCACTCCTTCATGCACTTTGCACCCGCTGCCTGGAATTCACTACAGAGCACTCTGGATCTGAAGGAGCTCATTTCTCTTAGAACATTTAAAAACCTTGTGAGTAACTCGGAATCAGTCTCATATCGTTCTTGCTCCTGCTTTATATGAAAGGCCCATTATTTAACTCTTAATTTTGCATTGTCTGTTTTAACTGTCGACATTCGATGTTTTAAGCCTCTGTCTTGGCCAGGCTTCCCTTGGAGAAGAGATCATTGTGTCTCAATGGGACTGACCTGGTTAAATAAAGGTTAAATACAAGTAAAAAATACAGTAATTTGTTAAATGTGTCAGATTTAGCTCAATACTGCTTTGAACGCTCATCGCTTCTTGGCCTTTTGGCTAACATCAAGTGTAGCTGTTCTTGTCAGTTTAATACCCAGGGACCATATATTAAATAGATTTTTGGAACAGGGAGACGGAATAAAGGCTTGCTCCGTCCACTACATGCATCGACCTGGCATTGCTGACTCCAGGAATGGTGCACACCTCCTCCTGAATTTCCCCAAGGGGATTAATAAAGGAACACTTGACTTGACATGAAAGAGGAGATTTTTGACATATCAAGTCAAGACGCCACACTGTCTGACTGAGAATGAGAGATATGTGCTTGGTTTAGGCGAAGGGTAGCACCTAGGTAGAGCGAGGGCATGATGCAGAAAGGGAAAATTAGCATACCTCCTCCGCCTGTGTACAGAAGATCATAATTTTAAATATGTATTTAACTGGCATATACTCAACATCTTGCAAAGGAGGGAAACCTCAACTTTTTTCAAGTTAAAATAAAGGTTTGAAATTAAATGAAATATGGGTCAACGCTAACAGTGTTCCGTACAGAGTGAAATAAGCGACCAACGGTGTGCCGTACAGAGTGAAATAAGCGACCAACGGTGTGCCGTACAGAATGAAATAAGCGACCAACGGTGTGCCGTACAGAATGAAATAAGCGACCAACGGTGTGCCGTACAGAATGAAATAAGTGACCAACGGTGTGCCGTACAGAGTGAAATAAGGGACCAACGGTGTTCTGTAGGGCTGGGCGATATGACGATATTATATAAATATCGGGTACAGTTCATTAACGATACACTTTTTAAACGTATCGTGGATAACGTGATGTTTTGCCCTCGCGTTAGAGGCCGCCGCGGCTGAGATGAGACTTACAAGCGCAGTGCTAAATGCTTTCCTCTCCCTCTCGCAGAAAAAAATTTCAGTCACACACACACTTGCCCAAATTACGTCATCTACACGCACATACACGCACGCAAGCGCACACACACCTAGCCAGAGACAGAGAGGCGGTGGTTCGGTGCTAGGGATGCCCCCCGAAACCCAGGAGTATTGATAAACTCCGACGTTAACAGTACTGCTATCGGTAAATTAGTCTATGAGCGGATTAGCTACGGAGCTAACATAGTGTACCATCCATCTGCGACGCAAGAGTGGACACGGAGTAATGTTAATGTTATGTCGAGTTCATACTACACTACACGTATGAACTCGACATAACGTTAACGTTACTCCGTTTCCATGAAGTGTTTAATTAGCAGCAATCTGTTCTGTTGTTGAACATTTAACGGTAAGTTATATTTCGTTCCGGCGAATCGCGTCCTGCTCTTCGCCATACCGAGATATACCTCATCGCATGTACCTACTGTACACCATCAACGAATAAAACAAATACACCCAGCACCTATCAGGCCCCGCCCCTACTGCCGTACTCTATAAAGTACTGGGCGTGGCCACCACTCACTCTTCCTCTAATTTCGTTTCCATCATAGCGGATGCAAGTCGCCCTATGCAACTAGCTGTTCGAAAAGTTTAGATAATATTGAGTGCTTACCGAAGATTTGCCTACCCCTGAAATCTTCGCGGCATGTTCTGGCGGTTCTGCGACTCTGCAGCGGGATGCATTTTCGATGCATCTCAGCGTCGAGTTCGGTAGTTTCCCTGTCTTGTTGACAGCAGACAGGGGACAGCGTGTGAGGTGTAGCTATCGAGCTACCTCGCACACGGTAGGACTTACGCCACTAGGCATTATCGCTGGTGTTAGTAAATGCTGCTTGTTGTGAGTTGTATTTTGCGCCAGGGGCAGGATGTTTGAGTAAACATCCCTCTAAGAGGTGGACGTTTCCCAGGCTGTTCTGGAGCGCGCTGCTAATACTAAATGCTATAAATGCTGGGTCAATGTTCTACTGTTCCCCGCTGTGGGATGTCACTAGGCATGACAAATGCTGGCGTTTGTGATGTGCTCGAGTTGTCCCGAGAGACAACCGAGTGTGTATTGGCGCAAGCGGCGGGATATCTGGGTAAACGTTGTTGTTTCCCCGTTATCCTGAAGCGCGCGGCTAACGCTATGCTATTTTTGGGCTACTGTTTCTATTCTGTCTCTCTGCTACGAGAATGTCTGTCTATACTACAGTTTTTCTCTCCTCTCAACCATTCATGCTGACGGTCAATCTGTGTCTACTGGGGGAGTAGTGCGGGGGGGGGCTTGTTTACCTTCATGGGTAAATGAGCTGAGGGCTAGGGCTGGTGTGCTGTTGTGAATATTATGAATGAATGCGGGACTGGTTCTCTCTGGTCCGCCTCCCCTTAACGTCGTGTGCATGGGTTTGCCCATTCTACAGTATGTTCGTGGTGTTAGTTCATTTATTCATTAACCCCTTCATGGTGCACACCACAGTGGAGGTTGCTTTTTGCAACCACCACTGGTGCTCCGTGTTGAAAAGGCATCAGTCCTTTGCTTTTGACATGTTGAAACAGTGCCCCGCCCGGCCGACGCCATGAGGTGGGTTGGCCCGGCGAGTGGCTGGTGGGCTGCTAAAGCCTGTACCGCCACGGTATGGAATTGGCAGCGATTAGTAACTGTGTTCGAATTGCTGTTTTTTCTATAAAAAAGTGGTGTCTGGTGGCGGGGCCTTGAGGGCCAGCCGACGTCGACACATCGCGCAAGGTTGTTGACGTTATTAGCTTTGACCTAGCCGCAAGCTATAACCGCTCAGGGCTCCCCTCTCCGCAGAAGATTTTTGTCTTCCGCAGGAGCGCGGGCGGTATTGTCCTAGGCCCCACACCGCCTCACACCGCGCAGCCAGAAGAAGAGAGAGCACGGCCTCGTCAACGGCAATGACGAGGCCCTCGACAGGCGGCCATGTTTTCCCCCGCCAGAGGTATCCTGGGCATTGAATCGACAGGTGTCCACAAGGCCGACAGCCTTGGCGGCCGAGGGATCGGCCATGTTGGATGGGCTCGGTTTGGAATATACAAGCCGTCGCCGTCCTGCCGCGAGCAGCCCGCTCTCCGATCACTCCCTCCCCCAACACCAGCGGAAAAAGGGGGCTCTGATTGTTTCCTTTGGCTGCGGGCCGCGTGCCTTCGTTGAAGTGCGTGCGGCCCCACTTTTTGCTTCTCATGGGGACAGGGGCTGACACCCAGTTGATGGCTGAGCCTGGGTCTGTCCGTGAGAATGTTGTGCTGTCAAACGGCTCCCACACCATAAGCTGTGTTGGTTGAGCCTGGTGTTACGTCTGTCAACTATAAGTGTTGTCAGCAGGGGGGCTCGAAACCTTTTTGGGGCACGCAGTGCAGGCTTCCCCGACCTCGCCTTCGCCAGGCCAGGTATCATGTTGGTGCCTCCCACTCCCGCGAGATCGGCAGTGGTCTGAAAAGAAGAGGTGCGCGTGATTTAGGTGGTAGTAATATCACTGCAGGGCTACGGTGTGTAGGAACCCATGGGGTCCTCACGCCTTGCATGTCCGGCTGCAGAACAACTCCTCAGCATGTACTGGAGGGGTGTTCAGTGGGGGGGCTTTTGTCACCTAGATTGATGTCAGCTTCCCCCGTATCAAACCGGCCCTTTCTGTAGGGATCCCCCCTTGGGTGTGATTGCCTCGTGGGTAGTGTCAGGTTCCGACCCGACTCCACGGAACGCTCTGCTCGCAAGGGTCCAGGGTTGGCTACGCACAGCGGGTGGGACCGGGCCGACTATCTACAGTTCCTGGCGGACCTGCGCCACATGGCGGTGGGTGCGTTGGGAGTGTCATCACATATGACTACGGCAGTACCATATGTCGAGGTAGATGGAGAGAACGCTGAGACGGGGACTTGTATTTATACAACCCCACCTGGTTTGGTACAGACCCTATTGAGCAGTGACAGCTCTGGTCAACGAGATCCAATCTCTGTGGACGAAGCAAGCCATCGTCGTGGCGTTTTCCTCCCGGTGTTCTCTGGTGCCTGAGAAATCGGGAGAGGGGGTGTCAGACCCATGCTGGACCTGTCCCATGGGAAGGTTCAGCATTTTTTGGATCGTCTCCTACCTGTTGAACACTGTCAGGTGGGGGTCTGGTTCTCCTCCATAGACCTGTAGGATGCGTATTCGCATCTCCGATCTTCCATCCTAGGGCTTACCTACGCTTCCTTTGCAGGGTTAGCGTATGAGTACCAGAGGCTGCCGTTCGGTTTTCTCTGGCTCCCCGCATCTTCACCAAGTGCGTGGAGGCCGCACTGGGGCCTCTGCGTCGTCAGGGGTTACGGAGTCTGCCCTGACGACGTTCTGGTCCTTCGCGGTCAAGGTGGATCGTCGGGTCTCGTACCAGGCAGGTTCCTACCAGCCTGGGGTTTGCTGTAGACTGGAAGTAGAGTACTCCTCTTCCCAGTCAACAGTTGGAGTGCTATGGGCCTCCCTCTCAGAGCGTGTTGTCGACACGCTCGGGAGGTTCCGTCCTAGGACGGTTACGGCGCTGTCCGTGATACGCCTGCTCGGTATGATGGCATCTGCTCATTCCGTGGTCCCTCTTGGCCTCCTCTTCACCCCAGGTGAAGGTTACGGAGGTGGGTTTTCCAGTATGGAAATAGACCCGGTGAGAGGCAAGTGGGAGCGGCTAAGGTTCCCGTGTCAGTACTGGGGGACCTCGCCCTGGGGGGTTCCTCACCAGGGGGGTCCCCATGGGCAGTAGGCTGTCACACGTCACGTTTTTCACCGACGCCTCCCTCGCTGGAGACGCGTCGGGCCAACGCAGTAGGGGGCAGCTGGCAAACCATGCTGCCCGGTCTGCGCTACGTTCAATGTGTTGGTATTGAAAGAGGTCCTTCTGGTCCTCAAACGGTGTTGATCAGGATGGACAATACGACGTCAGTGTCATATATCGACAGACAGGGAGGAGTACGCTCCCCCCGTCTGCACCGGGCGGCTGGCTATGGGCGTCCTCCATCTGCGCGGCCTGAGGGCTCCCCACATCCCCGGCAGGGTGAATGTGGGTACAGGTGTAATGTCGCGGGGCGGTCCTCATCCTGACGGGTGGGGATTACGTCCGGACATAGCCAGGCAGGTCTGGGACCGATGCCGTGCCGCCTGGGATTCTTTCCCCATACATCTGTTAGGTCAGTTGTTGGGGCGGGTACATTGAGGAGCGCAGGTCCTTGATCCTGATTGCGCCGGACCGGGGCGCAGCTGTGTGGTTCCCGGTCCTGATCCAGCTACTGGTAGCTCCGCCATGGCCTATTTCCTTGGTCAGCGAAGGCCCTCACTCAAGCACACGGGTCGCTGTTCAGCACCCGGTGTTGTGCCAACGTCTGATGGTTTGGCTGGTGAGAGGGTAAGTCTGGAGAGGATGGACCCTTCTGTGGTTGATACCATCCGGAATGCGCATGCTCCCTCCACTGTCGCGCTTACGCGGGCAGATGGCGTATGTTCCAAGAGTGGTGTAAGGCGGGGGGCAGGGACCGGTGTCCTGCCCCTGGATACTGTCCTTGTTACCTCCAGTCTCTCCTTGATAAACTGTCGGCTTCGACGGTGAGGGTATATGCAGCAGCTATATCCTCTTATCATGAGAGATTTGAGGGTGATGTTTTGTTCAGCCACCCTCTTGTGAAGCGTTTCCTGCTTGGCGCCCGAAGCGTTAAGCCGGTAAAACGCTCTTTGGCTCAGAGTTGAGATCTTAAATTGGTCCTCGGTCGGTTGTCCTTGGCCCCGTTTGAGTGTCTTGAGCAAGCGCCGTTGGAACAGCTGTCGTTCAAGACCGCGTTCTTGCTGGCCGTCACCTCCGCTGAACGCGTGGGTGTGCTTTGTGCTCTCTCGGTAAGACCAGAGTGCCTGTCTTTCGTTCCGATTGCGGTGCCACTCTGCGGCCTAATCCTGCCTTCGTGCCTAGAAATATCCGGAGTTCCTTCCGCTCCAGGGATATTGTGGTTCAGGAGTTTCATCCACCTCCTCACGTAGTGAGTTGGAGGTGGGCCTTCACCTGTCATGTCCGGTCCGTGCTTGGGGATTTACCTCAGCCGTACTCATGGGCCTCAGGGCTACCGATCAGCTTTTTGTCTGTTACGGTGGTTCTCGTGCCGGTGAGGCACTATCGAAACAGCGCCTGTCCCATTGGTTGTGCGAGGGCATTGCCCTCTGCTACACGTTGGCCGGGCTGGATCCCCCTGGGGGCGTCAGGGCGCACTCCACTCGTGGGGTGGCGGCCTCTGCCTCTCTGCTGGGTGGGGCCTCGGTGGAGGACATCTGTGCTGCAGCTTCATGGTCCTCCCCGGGTCCCTTCGTAAGGTTTTACCTCATGGACATGACCGGGGGTTCTGTCTCCCAGGCGGTTCTGAGGTCTGTGGCCTCTCCTGCTTCCCGTCCTTTGGTGGGGTAGCAGTGATGTGTGGGTATGGGCCACAGTGTGTTGTGTCACACGTGGTTCCGCCTGTGCTGTGTGTTCAAGGGGTTCTAGTTCCTTCTTCTCGCACTCGGGTGGAGTTGACTGCGCCCCCTCTTCATTAGGAAGGATGGGGTGACGGGACTCCCCAACCCCTTGATGTGGGCTTACGGGTCCTCAGGGGGTGCATCTGTCGAGCCTCGCGTCCGCTCTACCCCATATCTCGGTATGGCGAAGAGCAGGACGCGATTCGCCGGTACGAAATATAACGATAGGTTATGTATATAACCTAGTTATATGAGTACTGGCTGAGTGTCCTGCTCTTAGCTTGCCCTGAGGTCCCTCGGGGAAACTTTTCTTTGGAAACGTTTTTTTCCGAGGAAGAGTGAGTGGTGGCCACGCCCAGTACTTTATAGAGTACGGCAGTAGGGGCGGGGCCTGATAGGTGCTGCGTGTATTTGTTTTATTCGTTGATGGTGTACAGTAGGTACATGAGATGAGGTATATCTCGGTATGGCGAAGAGCAGGACGCTCAGCCAGTACTCATATAACTAGGTTATATACATAACCTATCGTTAAGTTAGGTATCCGACACACTTCCGGCGAGGACAGGAAGCCGTCATGAAACCGTTGTAGTCATATTGTAGTCTTTTAGTCTTATTAACTAAAAGATTTTAACAAAATAAAAAGCAGCAGCACTATTGGATAACTGAGTCATGTTTGCTATGTATTTCTTTCTTTAGGGGAGTAGGACATTTGTTTCACAGTTTTAGCATGATGTTTTATAGATGGCTAGGTTAAACACAGGTTTTTTTTTAAGAGGGGGGGTTTGATTTGATTTGATTGAAGTTTATTTCAAGTATGCAACACAACAAACAAACATCAAGTACAGATATAGCCTTAAGCCGTTCAAATAATAAATGTATACATAAATAAATTGTTACAATATATAATCTAATAATCTAAATCTAATCTAATATATAATCTAAAAAAACGAAAGGCTAAAATGCTAAATATATAATCTAAGAATCCAATCATCTAAATCTAATATATAATATAAAAATGCTAAATGCATGAGTCTTTTGTCTTTAATGTTAGCTTGCAAACTCAAATACTGTCTTGGTAAGCCTCATAATGAATTGTTTGGGGAAAAAAGGAAAAACATCGTGATGTGTATCGTGTATCGCAGAAAGGTCAGAAAATATCGTGATATCATATTTAGGCCATATCTCCCAGCCCTCTGTTCCGTACAGAGTGAAATAAGCGACCGACGGTGTTCCGTACGGAGTGAAATAAGCGACCAACGGTGTTCCGTACAGAGTGAAATAAGCAACCAGCGGTGTTCCGTACAGTGCAAAGACAGGATTTTACGCTGTGAAACTGTATATGAATAGTTTCCAATCAATCCAAAACAGTTGTATTACTCATAAGCTGTTGGATGACCAGCGTTTCATATCTCTCATCACTGACAGCGGAGCAAACTGGCCAGCATATCATCTTGACTTGATATTTTTTTAATCTCCAGTTTCAAAGCATTATTGAGCAAAAGCTGACCTATCTAACAAATTATGTCCACTTAATAATTGTTTCATACAGGCTAAAGCACTGTGGGAAGCACACATTTAATATAAATGTACACCTTTGCTGTCACTTTCAGAACCTATTGAGTGCACCTCACAAACTTGCTCAGAATCTTGATGAGACAAATGTGTGTCTTGTCCTTGGTCGGGAATAAAATTGAAGAGAATGAAGATAACAGATATAAATTGTATCCACAACCCGTATGTTTACTGTCAGCGGGAAAAGGCCATCTGTCACATGGCAGCTATTCGGCTATATACCCACTCTCCTATGCAGAGAGTTGGACGACGTTTCAGAGGCTGCTGCAAAAAGTAATAAAGTACTAATCTACCACAGGAAAAGGGGTACATAATGTACGTTAGGTTATAGCCATAAGTAATATATTGACGTTTTGTATTGACAAAGTCCAAAACAAACACTGCAAACAGGAGTGGAACCAACGATCATTGCGGTCATGGGCGAGCGCTCTCACCACTATACCTGGTAATCTTGAGGTATAGGCAGGCACACAACACTCATGCGGGTACCCTGGGTTTGATCCCCAGCAGGGGAAATTCAAAGTTTGAAAACTTAAAAAGTAAAAAATATTAATATGTAATATACAGTATGTACCTTTTTGATACAATACATACATAATATTACTTACTTACTTACACACCCACCACTGGGTTTTACCAGCCTGTCTGTGTTCAGCGCATGGGTTCTCATTAGGGATGCTCGATATTGGCTTTTTTACCGATACCGATATACCGATATTGTCCAACTCTTAATTTCCGATACCGATATCAACCGATATCACATTTTAATGCCGATATCGGCCGATAATATCGGTAGGCCGATAATATCGGACATCATTTTTATAGAAATGTATACAAAAAATTAATAAAAAGAAATTTGAAAACCGATACCGATATTTTCCGCTATCACATTTTAATGCCGATATCGGCCGATAATATCGGTAGGCCGATAATATCGGACATCCCTAGTTCTCATATATCTCATACACACTCAGGTGTAAATAACTACAGTGCATAAGATAAGATGTACTTTTATTGATCGATCGTAGAGGAAATTCAATTAGATGCAGCAGTACAAGGGAAGTTAGATTAGATTACATTAGATGTTCTTTATTGACCACAAGGGAAATACATTTTGCTCCGGTCAGTAGCTACATACCGACAAACACGACAATGAATCAATTAAGATAAGTCAATAACACCACTGTAAGTTAACACCAAAGAAAGACATTTCCATAAATACATTACAAAGTAAATAAAGAATAAAATAAGATAAAATAAGAATAATAGATCCAGAGTCCAGGGCCCCGTTCCCCGTACCTGGTTCAACTAAGTCGATCAAGATGTCATTATCCAGATTCAGTTAACCCGATGTTTGAAGCCGGGATTTTCCTGTTCCTCGAAGGTGGATTCAGTCTCGTTAACTCGATTCAGACTTGAGACCCAGGCTAAGTGCGCGCGGCCGCTTCATTTGAAAAGCCAGCACGTATCGATGGCAGAGATCCTGATTCTCTAACGGCATTGATTGATTAATTGATTTAAAACTTTATTGACAGATTGCAATACGGCTCAATCGCCTCGCCGACAAGTTAAATGCGTTATCTATAGGCAAATTTTAAGTCCCTCATTACCTCAATCAATCAGATTATATTTCTTTAAACTTGCCTGCTGGATTGAATAATCAAATGAGATCTTGCTAGCGAAAATAATTAGTTAAACTGTTATAAAGAATTACGATACGGCTCTCTTACCCATTGATTGATGTGTGGTCGATCTTTTACTTATCTCCACTGTTGTCTAACGGGTTGTTCTTTTGACTTTCACGCAGACGACCGGGGTTCGAAACCCTAGTCTTTTCCTTCTTTTTGCAATATAGGAATAATTCAATTTGGTGCACGTTGAGAGCTATATAAAGAATGACATCCTCAATGCATGTAGATTTATAATATTTTAACTTAAAACCAGGCTACTTTGGCGTATAATCATTAATATTATATTCAAAAAAATTATATTGGAAACACGGGGTTTTGAACACCGGTCGCTGGGTTGGCAGGCTTGAGCACTACCACTGCACCACTGTGCCAGATGGCATAAATTCATTGTTTATACATTAATGAACGAGAGACCCGTGTTTAGAATATTCTTTATTTTGAATGAAGTTTTATTTCTTTATCCTCATTCATTAATGTGACGTCAACGGCTCATTCAATTTCTCAAATCCGTCAAACAGCGCATCTCATCAGACATCTTAATCCCAGTTACAATTAAAATAACCACATAATGTGTACATCGCACCGAGCGAGCGCCACGGTATATATAACGTGCATTATTTAGGACAAAGTGAATTTAGTATCAGCATTTTGGGTCTATTTTACATTTCAAAAGCCCCCTCTGGAAGAATGGAGCACAAAAACGTAATTCAGAATGGTATAATGCAGATCGTAGACTGTGGGAATAATTTCAGGAAACGGGCTGTCACTTCTTTGCGGGGGCGTGGCGATGGTTGATCCGGCTAACTTGAACTTAAACCCTGCTTTCGACCAGGCTCAAACTTTTGGATCTGTTGTCATGGTGATCTGGACAATCCAGGTACGGGGAGCCGGAAAGTCCGGCTTAAGTCAGACTTCACCGAAAGTTATCCGGCTAACTCAGTTATCCAGGTACGGGGAACGGGGCCCAGTACATGTCCAAAAGGGGCTTGAGACTCTCTCTCTCTCTCACTCTCTTTCTCTCTCTCTCTATCTCTCTCTCTCTCGCTCTCTCTCACACACACACACACACACACACTCACCCATGGTCACGCACACACAGTACTCTGACAATAAAATAAGAAATTGTTTTGGTTGTTTTGTTGTTACCTGTTGATCTAATGTGCCTATTCTTAAAATAAATAATTATTTCAAATACAATTATTTATTTGCTATTAATTTTAATTGTATTTCTGGACGGTTCTGGGACAATGGTGAACAACCTTAGTCTGGAGCCCTGGTATGTAAAATGTCTGCAGAGTTACAGTATGAAGCCCATAATTCCACTGCCTTGTTTGTACTGTAGCCTTTTCTTCCTGAAACACCTTGTTTGTACTGCAGCCTTTTCTTCCTGAAACACCTTGTTTGTACTACAGCCTTTACTTCCTGAAACACCTTGTTTGTACTGCAGCATTTTTTTCCTGAAACACCTTGTTTGTACTGCAGCATTTTCTTCCTGAAACACCTTGTTTGTACTACAGCCTTTTCTTCGTGAAACACCTTGGTCCCCATTCTCGAACGTACATACGTAAAACTTACCAAGGAATTCCTTCGTAACTCGATTTACGTACTTATTCGGCATTCTCAAATGACCTCTCTTGATCCTCCCTATCCTAACATTGACACTTAATAGTGGGACATGATACAGGTACCGCCAGGGGGAGCTGGTGGCGACGTTGGGCAGGGAGACACAGGTGAAGAAGGATGGGCTCAGGGCGCGGCGCCGACGGAGGAACTTCCTCTTCATCGTTTTCCAGAGAAGGAAGAGGTCGCACGGAGCTGGAGCTCCGGACATCAAGCATGCGAGATATAAACCCAGTTACGAAGCGGGTTAGTAATGAGTATGCGATAGCTTAGCTTTTAGTTAATGCGGAAGAGACATTGTGAACGAAGAAGCAGACGAGCTACTGCCGAAGAGTATGGTAGATATTGCCCACATTGCGTTTTAGCTGAAGTATATGCGTCATGACAGGGGGTCGTCCGACCCACAGCTTAGCTTCAGTTAGGCTAGCACCACAGTTTAGCCCGTGTGTCGCCCCACCCCTTCAGCCCAGCAGCGGACGTCACTACACTGCAGGCTGCTCCAGCCCCTCCGAGCCGTTACACCAGCAGTCACCTGCCCAACGTCTACCCAGCCCCGCTGCTTGCTATCACGGGACCTCTCGACGGCCATCTCACCACACGGACGTTTGGTGGTGGGAGCAGGCCCGCCACTTGGTTAAGTACACTCAAGCCAGTTACAGCGAGCGCTCCGAGTGCTGAAACTTTATCGGTAGACATTCTCTCTGTGCGGCGCGGACTCTTTAAGGGCGAAGAGAAGCAGTGCTTTGAACTGACGCTGGTAACAGTGTTTAGGGGTGCCCCGACTTTTATCATTTTGGGGAAAGCCGGCTATAGATAGGACTTTTATTTTCAACGTGGGCCCACTGTCATTTTGGTTGAATGTGGTAATAATGTGTGTTCTTTTATAAAAATCCCATTGAATAGCTCCTTTATCCCTCTCCCTCTTCGTCCCCTCTCTCCCCACCTACGGAGAAGCGAATCAGTATATAAACCCTTAAAGAGAAGGGGTTATTACTGTGTCTAGCCCAGTGTGGGAAGAACTTTAGTCCGTACTGTAGAGCGAGAGCACTAGGTGTCCAGTGCGGAAATAACTTTCATTCCTGTGTAAATCTTTGTAACGTGAATCAGACTTTCAGTAAAAGAGAGCTCAATGGGACCACTGTGTGCGTGTCTGTTAATGTGCATTCTATCTAACCCTTTCCTTTCCGGGTAATGCTCATTACAATTTAACCCTTTCCCCACCCCCCTGCCTATAGTTCATTGGGAAAGGTCTCTACTCATCATTCAGGAAGGGTACTGCTTTGGGGAGCGAATATATCATCCATCCTTACTGCCATCGGGTGTGGGAGGGCCCAGGAAGTATTGGGGGAAGTGTGGGTGTGTGGGGAGCTACTGCTGATCACCCTGGAGGGCAAGAAGGACCAGTGCACCATCCCTAGGTTAGTGAATCCTAGGCCCCATCCACTCCCGCTGCTCGACCTCCACTTCAACATTCCTGGCCTACAGTCGGGGACTCAGCCGGACCCAGCTCTGCTGCGTTCTCACTACCAGGTGGCCGTGTACATCCACTCCCATAAAGCAGGGATAATCCACCCTGCTACACATACATACTGTATACTGCATACTGTACAACACAAAACACAAAAACTATTTTAGAAGATGTGTTTTTCTACTATGAGGCTGAGCAAATGTAAACATGCTCCATGAAGTATTAGAAACAATGAAAATGCGCCCTCGGGTTGCCTATGTACAAACAATTATATGTTTAAATAATTATTTTCTTACCTCGCCTCATAATTGTCCTCTGAAATGGCACAAAACAACTCCAAACGCACTCCAAAAGACAGACAACTAGTGTAATCAAAAAAGGCGAAGATAATAATACAAATAGAGTACAATTTATGCATGCATAAAACCTTATTTAGCATCGAATTGAAATTATTCTGTTTCAATTATTTCTTGGGCTATCAACACCAAATCAAAACTAGCTACTATGTAGTTTCAGGCCTGCTCTTTCGATGAGGGTTCAGGAAATTCTCCGCCAGACCTCGTCACTTAGTCACGCCGGCATGCTGGTCAACGCCTGAGATATATTAAAATTGCAAGACTAAAAATAACCATGACCAGTAAATAATTATTTGGAATACGCGTTTTCCCGTTTTCCCGTTATCCTCCACAAAAGGTTATTGAAGTTTTTATTATTATAACAATTTTTTTTTACGAATGTCTACGTTCACGTTCGAATCTCGTGTTTTTATGTAAATTCTAAATTAAATTCGAAAATCTAAAATAATACAGGGCGGCTGGGTGGCGCATCGGACATTGCGCTGGTCACCAACGCAAGAGACACCGGGTTCGACTCGTCGGCGTTGCCTCCGGCTTGGGCCAGTCGTCATACTATCTCAATTGGCAGAGTTAGGGGGTGGAAGTCGATGGGTGGTAATCTGGACGTTGTGGACAGCGACTCCTACAGGTCGGTTGGCGGACGCCTGCACAGCAGAGACAGGAAATGGCGGGGGTAGTGTGAGCCTCCCACACGTTACACCTCGCCAATGAGAGTCTGCGCTGGCCGGTGAAAAGATGTGACAGGCTGCCTCCTCGTGTACCGCAGTGGGGGGCATATGCGAGCAACGTTCAAGACAGGGGAGGGAAGAATTGGCACAGAGGAATTGGGATAAAAAAATATATAATAATAATAATAATAATAATAATAATAATAATAATAATAATAATAATAATAATAATAATAATAATAATAATAATAATAATAGAAAAAGAGGAGAAAGTGGATACAAAAAAAAGAAAATAGAAAATAATGTGACAGCCCTACTACAGACATCCGTGGAATTAAATAATTATAATGATAATTAATACGACAATATTTGTATCATTAATAATTACGTTTTTGCATTTATAGTCCTGACTCAATCAGGCTGTCATGGTTCCTGCCTGGCAGTGCTCCTTTTTTTCTCTCTCTCTCTTTTCCCCTCTCTCTCTCTCTCATTATGGTCAGGTGTGGTGTGGTAAATTATCAAAATGAAATATTACTGTTCCTCAAGGGCTACAATTCTACGGGACGAATCTGAGTGGTAAGAGGTATAGGAAACAGAAGCTGTACTTTTATATCTGGCCAAGTCAATAGGGTAAAGAGTGCAAACCGACTATACAATGATAAATATTCAATAAACTTAAGTTAGAATCAAATAATAATAATAATAATAATAATAATGGATTGGATTTATATAGCGCTCTTCTCTGACTCAGAGCGCTTCACAGAGTCCATTATTCGTTCATACACAGTCATACCGGTGGTGGTAAGCTACAATTGCAGCCAGAGCTGCCCTGAGGCAGACTCACGGAAGCGTGGCGAATAATCATCGCCTACGGCCCCTCCGACCACCACCAACATTCATTCACATGCATACACATTCATACGAGGCAAGTAGGTTAAGTGTCTTGCCCAAGGACACAACGGCAATGGGATGTACATGGGCTTGAGCGGGATTCGAACCACCAACCCTTCGATCATTGGACGCCCCGCTCTACCCCTGAGCCATAGCCGCCCCACGGCAAATATGTCTCTCTCGCTGCAACTGTAAATGGCACCTTCCCCCTCCACATATATTCTACAGGAGACCACATAGTAATTTAAATACCACCAGGTTCTGGCTGCCAGTAAGTTTAACAGTTGAACAGATGGTCTTGTTGACCAAGTTAGAATGGATGAATAGGTTGTCAGCTAAAAGTAGTTTATGGTGATTGACAAACCCAGCTGCAACATAGGAAAAAGTGCTGAATAGCAGCCCCCCTTTTTATGCTGGGTGTAGATAAGCCATTTGTTATCCAACTGCTATCTACTTCAAATGAAACGGTCCTGTATCTCCTGAGGGCCCGGAGACAGTTGAAATGACTCCTCCTGGCTCACCAGAAAACCCTGTGCAGAGTTGGATTAAACTAGGTTTAAATACAAAAATAGTTATAAGAAATACAGAATATTATCAGAAATATTCAGCCCATAGAAAATCAATAATCTTAAGACTAATCACCTCAGTTTAAGACTATAAGGATGCTGGTTGACCGTTTAAAAGTTGAGTTAGACATAAAACATATTATAGACTAAAATTTGAAGTTGGTTACAATGCTTACTGTGTTGAAAAGGTTAAAACTAAGTCAAAGATACTACTTTAGAATAGATCAAATACAATAAGCATGGTTAAAGATCAATAATAGGTTTAAATATATATTTAGAAGGCCCCAGAATTCGGGAAAACAATTAAACTAATATAGCTTGAATAATCAGGAAGTAATCTGTACGTTTTAAATCCTTACCAACAAGGTAACACATAGGAATAGTGATTTGAAGTAAACTGTTGGTGGTTGTATTGGTAATAATAGAGACTTCCTCCATTTACGGCAAATCAGTCTCTAAAAACTCAATAGCGCCTTAAAAGGAAACGATTCTCAAATACAAGATGACGTATTCGTAAAATGGATGCCGTCTAAAGCAATTCAGCCAATCAGAGAAAGCCATGCTCCTGGGCCTTCGTCACATGACGGAACAGGACGAGGGGTGTGGCTTTAGTTTCTTAAACAGGTTGTGCTCGCCGAAGAAGGAAGCGAAGGAGAATCATCCCGGAGATCCTACCACTAAGACGGTTCGAGAAAAGAGACGATTGTACGAGACGCAACCAGCAACCCACCTGAAGAAGACGATTTTAGAATAGAAGTAATTCGGAGTTGTTAAAACTGATGATTGAGCTGTGTTTTCATTAAAACACAGATTGCGTTCTGGTTGGACCTGCTGCGCTCTCGTCTCGTGTCAGATTAATTTCAAGCCAAACCAATTGAATGAATGAACAACGTGTCTTCAACGCAGAGAAAAGGAAATTCCACTATACGAGTTAAGCAAACGATCGACTAGAGATACGTTACATACATCAGAGATACGTTAAATGTCGCCGTGACACCGGGCTGTATATTCGAACGAAACCAATTGGAAGACGCACTATTTCTTGGAGGACCGAGACTCGCTCTCGCTCATCGAAGCCTGCGACGGTTTCTTCAACAAAACTCAGCCGAGATACAACAACGGATTTGACGGTGAGTAAACGGGAAGATGGGGCGTCTAGATTGGTTTGGGATGAGCAGTCTTCGAATAGGGTTGGCTATAAGAAATGACAGTGTATTACAAAAAGATATTGTCGATGGCGGCAGAGATCAGCAACCAAGATTCACACCGTTGGTTCTGGTCTCGACCGCGCGAATAATGTCTGAACGTAAAGCATAGATAGGGATAGGGATTTGAGGTGCATTCGATTGGGAGATTCAGTGTTAGTGTAACGGGTAGAAATTAATTTACATCGCTATCAGCCCTGCGTTGTACAGGACTGGTAGCGATGTGGATAGGGATAAAGGCCATTCAGACTGCTGCCAAAACTAGGTGGAAAAAGAGGATGGTACGGGACTGACTAGGATGGTGTTTTTTAGTGAGAGGGTGCTAGTATGGGGACTCCACTTATCGGAAGCGTACCGCTCTCTGGAGTTCGCCCGATGGGTGGGAAGAGTGCCATACGAGTATGATGAATTGCAAACCCTCTATTAAACAATGGTATGGTAGTCAGTAAGGAAGGCAAAGTGGGGCTATACTGGGTTAGATCGTGTGGCCGCCAGGTTAAAGGGAAAGGGTAGGAATCCGACTTGTGAGGATGAACTGTTTTAAATCGATGCTTGTGACATTAGATTTTTGCGACACGTTGCGATACGTCGAAACAATTCGACTCTGATTTGCGTTTTGTGATCAAATCGGGGAAAAGGGTACTCGTAGATTGGAGAATGGCGTGGGGATATCGGGATTTGTAACGACATTGGGAGCACAAGGTAGTTACAAACTCCGATTAAGGGCGAGAGCTCCTCCTGCGTTTAAAGTCTCCGTGCGGGGACTCTGCAGAAATGGAGCAATTCGTCTGCAAGGTTGGGTCGTTGTTCCAAAAGCCTGGTTTGTGTATAAATAATGAGGAGTACTTAAGCTGGCCAGCTAACTGCGCTTTATGATTAGGACATTGAGAAGAATTGTATATTACAGGCGATGTTTAGATTAATGAATGCACTTATAGGTGGTGACCCAACAATGTTGTTGTTTTTACTGCACCGAAGAGTGGGGACCTTGGCGCCGAAAATGGTGTTGCTATGATAGGATCAAATTGAGTACATTAACTGAAGCACTGAGAACACTGTTACTGAATGAAAAAGTTTGTATATAACTGTGGTGATGTGATATAACATATGTGTTTGATGTATGGATTAGTGGTTAGGAATGAAAGGAGGGGGGGGGTGTTATTTTTGTAAACATAACGTAACTCCCGTGACGAGATCTCGCGTGATGCTACTACTTGTGGCTGACTACGAGACCTTGTGATGTCCGGTTAGAGTGACTCCGAAAGCAACTTGTTGTATAAAAGGATTCTGGGAGTTGTAGTTTCTTATTGAGTAAGCACGTCGAGTTCGAAGGAGAAACAGCAAAATGCAGCAGGAGGTGTGATCGCCAGGGTGATCGCCAGGGTGAGATAAGCCAGTGCATCTTCTACACCGCCACCGGCACCTCACTGCGCCCAAGTCCGAACGCGGAGACTTATGAGAGAGCTCCAGGAGATCCGGCGGCTAGGTGACAGCTTCGTCACGGTGGAGCTGGTCGAGGACAACGTCTTCGACTGGAATGTCAAATTGCACCAGGTAGATGTAGACTCTCCATTATGGCGAGACATGAAAGAAACGGACACAGAGTTCATATTGCTGAACGTCTCTTTCCCCAATAATTTCCCATTCTCTCCGCCTTTCATGCGGGTGCTCACCCCGTGGTTGGAGAATGGTTACGTGATGGAGAGTGGGGCCATATGCATGGAGCTGTTGACACCGCATGGTTGGTCTAGCGCCTATACCATGGAGGCCGTTATGAGGCAGTTTGCCGCAAGCCTCGTAAAAGGACAGGGTCGCATTAGCAGGAAGGTTGAGGAGGCTGGTGTGGAGACTTTCAGCCTTTAAGACCCTGGTAAAAAACCACGAGCAGTATGGCTGGAGGTCTCCGCCGAAATCCGAAGGCTAAGTGGCGCCGCCTACCTCCCTCCAAAAATGAGTTATGCTTCCCTTTTCCCCCCCCCCAATTCTTTGCCAGCAGGAATGGGGATAAGCTAGATACTAACCTTTCTCTCCTTAAGTAAATTGCTAAGTGTTCTCCCTCCCTCTCTCATACTCCCGCTAGTTCCTTCCCTCCCCAATATCACTGCCCCCCTCCCCTCCTTAGCTCACCCGGTCACGCACCGTCTCTCTCGCCTCACTCCCTCTGCTAGAGATTCTGTGCCTCTTGGTATGAGCTGGTCCCTAAGGATGAGTTCTGTTAGTTCTCGCTTCGCTTTGGCTGGGGTGGGACTGCAGTTGACGGGGAAAAGTAGTGTTTTTTTTATGTATGATGCCTTCTCTGATTCCAGGCCCCCCCCCCCCCCCCTCATCCTTACGGTATTCCTTTCCTACATCCCACCCCTCCCTCTGGATCCCGTCCAAGCCCCCCTCCCTTGGACTCCCTTCCTAGTTCCTCCATTCCTCCCTTCCTAGTCTCTCCCTTCCTCGTTCCTCCCTTCCTAGTTCCTTCCTCTCTTCCTAGCTCCTCCCTTCCTAGTTCCTTCCTCCCTTCCTCCCTTCCTAGCCTCCCTTCCTAGCTCCTCCCTTCCTAGTTCCTCCCTTCCTAGCCTCCCTTCCTAGCCTCCCTTCCTAGCTCCTCCCTTCCTAGTTCCTTCCTCCCTTCCTCCCTTCCTAGCCTCCCTTCCTAGCTCTTCCCTTCCTAGCTCCTCCCTTCCTAGTTTCCTTCCTCCCTTCCTAGCCTCCCTTCCTAGCTCCTCCCTTCCTAACTCCTCCCTTCCTAGCCTCCCTTCCTAGCTCCTCCCTTCCCTTCCTCCCTTCCTAGCTCCTCCCTTCCTAACTCCTCCCTTCCTAGTTCCTCCCTTCCTAGTCTCTCCCTTCCTAGTCACTCCCTCCCTAGTCGCGCCTCCCTTGCTCCCTAAACTACTCTCCTACGCCCCTCCTCCTTCCAGCACCCCTGGGTTCTTAGGTGAGCCTTTACATCCCCTATTTTTACAGGGGAGTATTTTCCGTTTCCTTTCCCTGCGTGTCCATGCCCTTTCCCTGCCCGGCTACACCCCCTCATTCCCTCTTTTCCATGGGGGTTTGGCTAAGGGTGAGTTGAAGCATTGTGTGTGTTGTTTGTGGGTGGACGTGTTGTTAAAAGGTGTGTTGTTATTTGTTATTTGTGGGGGTTACAGGAGGTATAGGAAACGCATGGCTGAAGGAGGAGAAGGCAGTGATAACACAGAAGAGGGCAGGCCGGTCCAAGGATGTGCTCTGGTTTGTCTAGGAATGCGAAGTGTGCTTTGTTGACGTGCACTTTGGTAACGGCTTGGTTGTTATGTGCGGCAG
Source organism: Notolepis coatsorum (assembly GCF_963971535.1). Lineage (NCBI taxonomy): Eukaryota > Metazoa > Chordata > Actinopteri > Aulopiformes > Paralepididae > Notolepis > Notolepis coatsorum. The sequence goes on along the minus strand of NC_140170.1, from coordinate 139,505,439 downwards.
GGGTTATGCTGTATTTTTGGAACCAGAAACCCGATCTTATAGAAATAGACGTGTACAAGCGATCATTGCCGGGACCTCACAAAAATGTGTTTATAAAAATGGCAAGAGCGGTAGAGAAAGTTGCAAATAAGACAGATTGTTATGTGTGCGGCTTAGCGCCACAATCTGCGGCAGCTGGATTACCTCTTATGGCACACCCGTTGACTGAGTGTCATACCTCAGGGGTTTAATATGCCTTTCCTGTGTAAGGGGGTAGGACAGGTGAGGATGGAGGGATATCTTGGGACAGGGCTGTCAAAAGGGGGGAAGGTGATACGGGCTCCGTTGGATGTTGGGCCTATTCCGGTGGCGATTAGACCAGAGGAGTTTACGAGGTGTGAGGACGGTAAGTCGGAGGGGATAGAAGTGGGGTTGTTAGGTAATTGTGTGGGCAGTGTGGGGTTAGGGGCTGCGGAGGTAGCTGCGCTGGCTCCCCCGGGTACGTATTGGATCTGTGGCGAAAATGCGTATGCCTCGTTGCCAGCGGGTTGGAAAGGGAGGTGTGCAATGGGGTATTTGGTGCCGGCTATGAGGTTAACTGATGTCTTGCCAACACACCCTGGGGCTAGGAAGACGCGGGCTGCGACTCATACAGATTGTTTTTTCAGGGTGGCACTTCCCCCATATGGGACATGGGCGAATATGAAGGAGATTGATCATTTGGCTAAGGTATTTGAGGACATGGCTGCCACATCAGCAAAGGGGTTTGGCCTGGAGAACGAGGAGATATGGTCATTGAGGCTGATGGAGATGCAGACTAGGGCGGCTATGGATTTTTTGTTGGCAGCTTCGGGGGGTACATGTGCATTAATTGGTCAAGAATGCTGTGCATATGTGCCTGCGAACGATGAGACGTCCATGCCAGACATAATTGAGCATTTGAAGAACATTACGAGGGATCTGCATGAGTCTCAGGGGGAATCGTGGGCAGATTGGGGTACGGGGCAGCTAGGGTATATAGGTTGGTTGAATGTTAAGTACCTACTCTATGCAGTGGTAGTATTTGTAATATTGGTTGTTTGTGTGTCTGTGATCAAAGCATGCTTTGGGTATCTGTTTAGGACTCTCTGCGCAGCCGGCCCGGCGGTAGAGAAGTCACTCTGCTCGACTGCACCTGCTATGGCGATGATGATGGTGATAGAGGAGGATATTACAGGGAGCCGAGCAGGGGTGGGCGTCCCGTTGGTGCCAGGATACCAGGAGTACGCCCTGGCTACCATTCTGTGATCTGAAATGGTGGACATTTTGGGTCAATGGGTGGTGGGGTTGGGGTGTACGTAGGGGTATGATAATAGGGGACGTGCCTGGGGATATTGTGAAGTAATGTTGTTATGTATGAGTGTAATTTGTTTCCATAGTAGGTACACGAGAGGAGGATGTGTTGGGAGTTACTATGTCCCTGGGGTCTGGTGCTGGGTCTGGACGGTTATGCATGATCGTCCGGCAGGGCATTGGACTTCCTGGGGTTAATAGACTGGATGATGCAATGGGGTGTTTGGGCATTAACTACCTTGTACCTGTGGTGAGGTATATCCTGGCCTCTGTGGGGAGTCTGTAATGGACACTTCAGAAAACAGAGGGTGGGGCCTCGCGGCGTGCAGGGAGCGATGTCCAGGTATGCTTTTGAAGGATGTTAGTGGACACGTGTCTGAGTTCGACGTATGTCCGCTGGGTGGAATGGTATTGAAGCATGGAAACAAAAGAATGAATGACATGTGTGTAATCAAGTTTGAGACTCTAATCTAGATGTTTGTGATTTTCGAGGTGAACAGAATTGGAGTGAAACCACTGGAAATAGTGGAGAGCCGAGATTCGACAAAGGAGTAAACCAGTGTGTTGACGAAGAGCGGAAATAAGGGAGTAGACACCTAAGACGCAAACACCAATGTCAATCACAATATCTCTCATTGTTTGAAATTTGTATGAATTAAGTAAAAGATTATTCATACTGTTGGTACAAGATCTCTCAAAAATTTGATGTGGTATGAATTTTAGATAAGAAACATATTCATACTGAAAGGACTGAGTAAAGTGAAATTCCAGTTGGAAATTAAAGAGAACTGTTGTATTTTGTGCTCTGTCTTTAAAGGGGTTATGCACTGCTATTCCTAGCACTATTTGGGCAACTTTACACAATTCCTGTTAGTCTATTGAAGACATTTATAATTTTTTTTTCAAAAAAATTCATTGTTTTATATTTCTAATCCAGTACTCGAAACCATCATTTTTCAGCCTCGAGAAATCAGGCTGTTATGGCCCCGCCCATAAGCACTTTGAGTGACAGTCAGACCACAGGCTGCACTGGTAGAGGGAGGGAGGGAGGGGGGGGAAGAGAGAGAGAGTTCAGTTCAGTTCAGAGTTTTTATTTGCCACATGGAATAATACAATCATAGTTTCTTCATTAAAAAATCATAAATAGTCATTCCATGGACAAAAGGAGCAGGAAGAAGAATAAATCTTATAGTTATATAGTTACCTGCCCCTTATTCCTAAACTAACATGTATTTTCTTAATGGTCGGCGTATAACCATATATTTACACAAATAATCATTTATACCATGAGAGAGAGAGAGAGAGAGAGAGAGAGAGAGAGAGAGAGAGAGAGAGAGAGAGAGAGAGAGAGAGAGAGAGAGAGAGAGAGAGAGAGGAGAGAGAGAAGCCCCTCCCTCTCTCTTCCTTTTTTTCTTTCTATCACTCTCCCGTTCGGAGGTGTGTGTGTTTCACGCGGACCTCCGTGCAGCAGGTCCCCCCCCCCCCCAAGTGCCCCCTCTCTCTCCCTCCCTCCCTCTCTCTTCTTTTTTTTCTTTCTATCACTCTCCCGTTCGGAGGTGTGTGTGTTTCGCGCGGAACTCCGTGTGGCAGGTCCCCCCCCCCCCCCCCCCCAAGTGCCCCCTCTCTCTCCCTCCCTCCCTCTCTCTTCTTTTTTTTCTTTCTATCACTCTCCCGTTCGGAGGTGTGTGTGTTTCGCGCGGAACTCCGTGTGGCAGGTCCCCCCCCCCCCCCCCCAAGTGCCCCCTCTCTCTCCCTCCCTCCCTCTCTCTTCTTTTTTTTCTTTCTATCACTCTCCCGTTCGGAGGTGTGTGTGTGTCGCGCGGACCCCCCCCCCCCCCCCCCCCAAGTGCCCCCTCTCTCTCCCTCTCTCCCTCTCTCTTCCTTTCTCGCGGCTCCCTCTCGGCTCTCTCTTCCTCTCGCCCCGCAGCTTCACTCGCTGTCTAGTCTAGGTAGAATGGGGGCGGGCATCTATCCACAGCGCCCTGTGACGTGCACCAGGTCGTCAAATCAACATGACCTGATTTACTAGAGGCAAAGAGGGGATGGGCTGTAGCTGAGGAATTCGCCAATATAGTATTTAGGCCCAAAAACACATTGATACGAACTCCTATTACTATAATACAATGCTAGAGACTGAAAAATGACATTTATAATGCATGGCACCTTTAAGCAGTTCTGCCAGGCAAAAAGGGCACCACAAGTCAGGTAAGACTACAGATCACAAGTGAGAGGGAAAGAAAAGAATAGACAGGGTGTACAAGTGCTGTTATTGGCTGTTTGAGTAGGAGATAGGCACAAAAGAATAGACACCTACATTTAGAAAGGGAATACAAAAAGGACAGGGACGCATAGGGGGGCGAACGGAGGACTCAGGCTAAAGGACTGGAATTAAAAAAATATATATACGGTAGCGACCTCAGCGATATGGAATACTACCGCCAGAGAGAGCAAACGAGAGGTCCCGCCCCCTTAGCCGTCAGCGACCTGGATGAACTAGAGGAAGACTCAGTGGTGGGCTCCACACTGACCCAGTGGGAGAAAAAGGACAAGGAAGAGGAGCAAGAGCAAGAGGAGGAACACAGGAGAGCCTCCGTGAGGACACCAGGAAGTAGGCAATCTGCTCCATCATACCCTTCCCAAGTCAAGTCAAGTCAAGAGTTTTAATTGTCACGGCATACAGGTATACAATGAAATGCGGGTGGTCTTGCCCGCAACGATGTGCAATACAGTGGTACATATAATAGAATCAAAAGAAGGAACAACATTGTGCAGTAACAGGTAGCAGGTAACATGGAGTGACATCTCGGTATCTGTACATAGTTATTTACAGCGCATGTGTGACATGCTAGTTAGCTTTGGTAGTGCAATACACTGTTCCTGTTATTCTAATTTAAAGTGTCCTTTCCTTTGGCCATAAGTGTGCGTGTGTGCGACATGAGTGTGTGCCCGCTCATGTTAAAGTGTTAAGTGGCTGCTCGTGTGTGAGCGTGCACAGTGTGCGTGTCGTGTGTGTGTTCATGTGTGCTTGTGTGTGGACAGTTCAATGTTCTGAGCACTCAATGTACATTGTTCATGGCTCTGATGGCCTGGGGGAAGAAGCTGAGCCTAAGCCGCTCTGTCCTAGTAGCTGGGATTTGCAGGCGTCTGCCTGACCTCAGCAGCTGAAACAGGCTGTTATTGGGGTGGTTCCCCACCAGACGCCAAAGAAAACAGCGAGATGACGAAACTGAGAGACGCCCTGGAGGTCTTAAAAGTAAAGCATGCGGGGGTAGTCGTGGAAAGAATCGAGATGGAAGAACGGATACAGGCCTACAACGAGATACTCCGAGTCCGAGGGCTACAAAGCGGTCTCCCACACCTGGAGAAAGGCAGAGACAGTACGGAAAGCTTTGGAAAAAGAAAGTGAAATGATAAGGAAAACCCTCAGAGAGCTGGAAGCCACCGAAACGAGAAGAGTGACAAGATCAGCTACAAGAGAGCAACCGGCCAAGATGACCCCAGTAATAATAAAACAACAGGGGTTGGAATATAAACCCTGGAATGTTTCAGATATGACCCAAATATCGGAGAAATTGCCATCCCTCCAGAACGGGGCATTTCCGTGGATTGCCAAACTGAAGGAACAGCTGGCTATAGGCGATGTCAAGCGGTTGTTCTCACACAAAATAGGAGTCTCGGCCATGGAAGCACTACTACAGAAGGCTGGTATGATGAGGTACGTAGTTTCAGGAGCACATGACCAGGACCTATTTGCCGCCCACAGGGGAGTACTGTGGCTAGTCCTGCAGGAAACCTATCCAACCATGATGTACCCAGACAAGATCCACATTGGTACCTTGGGGCCTGATACCCACCCCAGGGAGTATGTGGCGAAGGCCTACGCCACCTGGAGAGACATGACTGGCCAAGATCCAGAAGCCAATCCGATGGGGGAGGCGATGCTCAGAGAAAAGATTCAGCGGGGCCTCTCCAGTGAGGTGAGACAAAAACTGATTGAGGTGGTATCTCTGGGAAGTCTTCCTTTAAACCAGTACATGGACAATGTGAGCCATCAAGTTGAGCTGTACAGGAAAAAGGAGAAACTGGCCAAGGAAAAAGAAACGGCTAGCCAGCGAAAGCTCTTGTACCAACAGCCTGCCGAGGCAACCAAGGTAGTGGAATACCTACAGGCTATGGTACAAGCCGCACAGCCCAAAGCCGAGATGGGGACTGATGGACAACTGAACAACCCGGAACCAACACAGCCCGAAATACAGGGAGGGCCGGCACCAGTACAACAACTGTACCAGAGGGGGCCGAACTGGCAGCTCCGAGGACAAAATGGAGGCCGAAGAGGACCGAATGGATACCCGTCTTCGGCAGAATTCTGGTTTGTGGTGAAATAGGACATCTGGCCAGGACCTGTGAAAAAGGGTGGCGAGCCCAAAGAGCCAGCAACAGGGGTCGAGAAAATACCAGAGGAGGAGGCCGAGGAGGATACGGCCAACTCCAAGATCAGTATTACGAGCCGAATCAGGGCCAGACCCAGAATCCGACTCAAGGCCAGACCCAGAATCCGACTCAAGGCCAGACCCAGAATCAGTATCAAGGCCAGACCCAAAATCAGAATCAACAACAGAACATGGGCCCAGTAAATCCATCATGGGCCGGAGCAGACGTTCTGACAGGGCCCAGATAATTCAATGGGGGGGTGTCAGCTGTCATTGTCAAACTTAAGGGAGGAGCCCATAGTGTACGTAACGGTAAATGATCAACCTGTCAGGATGATGGCAGACACCGGAGCGGCGTTCACTGTAGTCCAACTTAAGGATGCCACACACCTACCCATGTCCGGTCGATATGTATGGACAATTGGATTTGAAGGAATCAAACAGCTGATCCCAGTGACAGAACCTGTCACCCTGAAATATAGAGACAAAGAAGCGACGGTTTCCATATTGGTCTCAGACACCGCACCCATCGGCTTACTGGGCAGGGACGGCCTTGGTTTGCTGGGGATGAAAATTTTATGCACGCCTGATGGTTGTGTGATCGATGTCCCGGAAGATCACTACTATCAGATGATGCAAAGGACAGACACCCGACCACCGGAAGTATACTGGTTGGGAGACCTAAGCCAGGAATTGCTTGGGCCAGCGTTGGAATGGGAGGCATTCATCACAGCCAACATGCCAGGAGCAAAGAACCCAGAGACACCATACCATTGCACTCTGAAATACTATCGAGATGCAGATCAGTCACAGGCACAGGAGTGGCTGAGAAATCAACCATAGGAGGTACAGCTCAACGCCACCAGTATCATACTGGGACCCCAAGGAGCAGCAATACGCATAGCACGGAGCGACTATTTGCTGAGAGAACACGAGATAGCAGATAGTGTTCCACATGTGACGTTAAAGGTAACAGACTGTTGCGATCAACAACACATCGGTGAAATGATGAAAGAAGCGGAAGGAATGGAATTCGAACAGATGAAGGAGAACCGATTAATATGGATAGGCCCAGACATGCGATTTGACAAGATAATGGTTCAAGGCACAGGGATGGGCCGTCCCCAAACGGTGCAGCTGTCACAGGAGACAGTGCGAGAATTCCCCAAGAAATTGAGCCTCCAGGAGGAGATGATGGAGGCCGTGCCAGAAGTGCTGTGGTCGAAACATAGCACTGACATCGGACTGATAAAATCGGCTCAACCTGTGAGGGTGGAGCTTAGACCAAGGGCAACCCTGCCCTGGAAAAGTCAGTACCCACTGAAGGAAAAAGCGGTGGCTGGAATCGAGCCACAAATCAGAGGACTTCTGAAAGCAGGAGTACTACAGAAAACGGACAACCCTAGAAGCAACACGCCGTTGCTTCCAGTAGAGAAACCTGACACCTCGTACCGGTTGGTACACGACTTGAGGGCGGTCAATGAGGTTTTAATTGACTATCCCGCTGATGTCCCAGATCCCCACACGCTGTTGACATTTATCCCACCGAAGGCTGAGTTTTTTTTACGGTTATAGATTTGTGTAGTGCTTATTTTAGTGTACCCTTGAGCAAGGAGTGCCAACGTTTTTTGGTTTCACATATAAGAATGAGCATTATGAGTACACTAGGATCCCTCAGGGATTAAAGCATTATCCACACATATTTAACAAAATCTTAAGAGAAGATCTAGATGGGTTAGACCAGATATTGAAGTCCAGAGTCATTCAGTATATGGATGACATTCTTTTGTGTGCCGATGATCAGACAATATGTCATAAAGAATCTGTTAAGTTATTGCAGCTGTTAGCAGAGAAAGGCCACAAGGTGTCTTTGAAAAAATTGCAATATTGTCATCCCAAGGTGACATATCTAGGCCAATCAATTTCACAGGGCCATCGGGCTATTTCAGAGGAACATTTGGTGACTATTAAGAAAGCTCCCAAACATGTGACGGTACGTCAGATGATGGCTTTTCTGGGGATCGTGGGGTATAGTTCCACTTGGGTGGAGAACTACAGAGAGCTAGTAGGACCCTTAAGAGCCATGATGAAAGTGTGCGGAAACGATAAGTTGAGTGCTAAATTAACATGGACTGTGGAGGGTCTGCGGGCATTTGAGACCATAAAGACCCATATGTTAGCTGCCCCTGCCCTGGCTTTGCCTGATTATACCAAGCAATTCATACTCTATGTCTCTTCCTCTTCAGATCAGAGGTATGCATGCACGGTGCTGACCCAAAACACCGGGGTGGGGATCCATCCACAACCAATAGCATACTACTCCGTCGCCTACTCAGAGGTGGACATGGGGATGCCTCCGTGCTACCGAGATTGCACCGGGGTCTTCTTGATGTACGAAAAAGCTGCAAGTATCATGATGGGGTATCCGGTAAATATTATGGTAGCACATGCCGTAAATTTCTTTTTGGAATCTGGTAAATCTGCACTAACGATACCCCATCTTAAAAATTATTACAGGATTTTGGAACAGGAAGATGTTACTTTGACTAGGTGTTCCACGGTGAACCCAGCGCAGACCCTTCCTAAGCCTGACGATGGAGACCCTCACGACTGCGTGGCTGAAGCCGAGAGGTACTCCAGACTTAGAGCTGACTTGCAGGCTTTTCCATTTAGCAGTCCTGATTTGGAACTATGGACAGACGGCTCATGTTACAGAGTTGGAGAGGACCTAAAAGCAGGTTACTCTGTAGTAAAATCACAAGGTGATGGGTTTGTGATAGAGAAGGCCAAAGCCTTGACACAACCCTGCTCAGCTCAGTTGGCAGAATTAGTCGCTCTGACTGAAGCATGCAAAATGACAGAAGGCAAAGTTGTAAATATCTATACAGATAGCTCATATGCGCATAACATAGCTTTTCTGTACGGAGCGGTGTGGAAAGGGCGAGGTTTTAAGAGAGCAGATGGTACCGCCATACGTCACGGTAGTCAGATAATCGATTTGTTAGAAGCAATAATGAAACCCGAACAAATTGCAATAATCAAATGCGCTGCCCATCAGTCTGATGAGTCTAAGGTGACCAGAGGTAACAACATGGCAGATGCCGCTGCCAAGCGAGTGACAGGTGCGGACAGAGCAGGTAAAGTATTGGTTATCACACACGAGGTTGAGCTGGAAGATAAGATCACTTACAAAGATGTTTTGACCTTTCAGGAAGAGGCTGGTCAGGTGGAGAGAAATCTCTGGTCAGCAAGAGGGGCTAGTAGGGATGGGACAGGTTTATGGCGGAACCATGAAGGACTTGTGGTTGCACCGACGGGCCTGGTCGGACTGCTGATCCAAACGGCGCATGACTTCTGCCATGCACACCGGAGAGAGGTGAGTAGAAAAATAAGAGAGTATGGTTTTTGGGCGCCAAACCTGCTACAACAAATTGATCATGTAATAAGTAGATGTGCAATTTGTTTGAAGAATAATGCACGTAGAGGGATTGTTGTGTCCCCGGGACACATCCCCACACCAAATGGCCCCATGAGGGAACTTGTGATTGACTATGTAGACATGATAAAACCGATTAACCAGAAGCGGTATATTCTCGTCGTCGTGTGTCGTTTTTCGAGGTGGGTGGAGGCATGTGCAACCAAGCATAAAGATGCTGCCTCAGTAGCCAAGTTCTTATGCCAGCATGTCGTCACAAGATATGGAATTCCTGACAGAGTCTGTTCGGACAATGGAAAAGAATTTGTGGACAAAACTGTACGTTTACCACCCTCAGAGCCAGGGGGCTGTGGAACGCATGAACGGGGTTCTGAAGAACAAATTGGTTAAAATCTGTCAACACACAGGTCTAAATTGGTTAAGTGCTCTACCATTAGCATTAATGGCGTGTCGTTCGAGCGAGATTCGAGGCCTGCGTTTAACACCGCACGAAATGTTGTTTGGCCAATGTATGGTTGTGCCAGGCTTGCGCGCAACAGGCAAAGGTCCGAGTTTGGACATCCTGGACCATGAGATGCGTGAGTACGTAAAGTACATGACAAAGCTCCACGGGGAGATTCATGATTATGTTTCCAGTAAACAGGTAACAGAGGAGGTGGATAGGCGGAGTGCACCTCAGATCTTACCAGGAGATTACGTTTATGTAAAAGTGTTCAGACGTAAGTGGTACGGAGAAGGACCGTATGAGGTCGTACGAGCTACGGAGAAGGCTCTACAGGTTAAAGGATCACCGATGTGGTTTCATCTTTCGCATTGCGTAAAAGCCCTGCAGGATGGGCAAGAATTGGAATCCGAACCCCTGTTCATTGATCAAGGACCTTCATTGAACAGGAGGAAATGCAAGACGAAGGAGAAAATGAGGATGATTATGGTGAACCAGACAGAGGGCAAAACGATTGTCCCTCTGTGGGAGATGAAGGATTCCTACAGGAGACAGACAGAGGAAATCATGAATTGGAATTGGAAAATGATTTTTCCTCTGTGGACTTTGAAGGCGTACCGACGGAGGTACCGGAGACACCGGAAGAGATAGCGATTAGCGCAAATCCAACATAGAGGCCACGGCCACAACGGGTTATCAATAGACCTCAGAGGTTTCGATAAAGGATAACTGACAGGGTTGAAGCTAAGGATAAAATAGACCTTAAGTGGTCCTTCCGAGGGAGAAAATTGTATATATTTTCTTGGTTAAGTCTCCCTAATTTTTTTGAATGTTAATCTTTTTTTGGTGTGATGTATTAATCTTTTCTTGCAGAGTACATTGCATAACTAGACACATTAAGCTAATTACATGGATAAAATAGTCGTAAACACAAAAGCTGATAAATTTGGAAGCCAGGTTGATTACCTTCCAATAGTCATGAAGTCATATCAATAACTGATGGTGTGTGTGACTGGGGAAGAGTCTAACGAGGGTGGGGGGAAGGGTGAAAGATGATTTTATAACTGTACAGAAGGAAATGGTTATGGTATTTTGGTTTTTGTATTTTTTTAATTTTTAAAGAAATGTTAACAGGAGTAGGGTTTATATAAGGGAAGACATGTTTGATTTTGGAATTGACTGGTTACAAAATGAGGGTTAGAACCCTCAGAGAAGGGTTTGTGGTAAATTATCAAAATGAAACATTACTGTTCCTCAAGGGCTACAATTCTACGGGACGAATCTGAGTGGTAAGAGGTATAGGAAACAGAAGCTGTACTTTTATATCTGGCCAAGTCAATAGGGTAAAGAGTGTAAACCGACTATACAATGATAAATATTCAATAGACTTAAGTTAGAATCAAATATGTCTCTCTCGCTGCAACTGTAAATGGCACCTTCCCCCTCCACATATATTCTACAGGAGACCACATAGTAATTTAAATACCACCAGGTTCTGGCTGCCAGTAAGTTTAACAGTTGAACAGATGGTCTTGTTGACCAAGATATAATGGATGAATAGGTTGTCAGCTAAAAGTAGTTTATGGTGATTGACAAACCCAGCTGCAACATAGGAAAAAGTGCTGAATAGCAGCCCCCCTTTTTAGGCTGGGTGTAGATAAGCCATTTGTTATCCAACTGCTATCTACTTCAAACGAAACGGTCCTGTATCTCCTGACGGCCCGGAGACAGTTGAAATGACTCCTCTGGCTCACCAGAAAACCCTGTGCAGAGTTGGATTAAACTAGGTTTAAATACAAAAATAGTCATAAGAAATACAGAATATTATCAGAAATATTCAGCCCATAGAAAATCAATAATCTTAAAACGAATCACCTCAGTTTAAGACTATAAGGATGCTGGTTGACCGTTTAAAAGTTGAGTTAGACATAAAACATATTATAGACTAAAATTAGAAGTTGGTTACAATGCTTACAGTGTTGAAAAGGTTAAAACTAAGTCAAAGATACTACTTTAGAATAGATAAAATACAATAAGCATGGTTAAAGGTTTAATAGGTTTAAATATATATTTAGAAGGCCCCAGAATTCGGGAAAACAATTAAACTAATATAGCTTGAATAATCAGGAAGTAATCTGTAAGTTTTAAATCCTTACCAACAAGGTAACACATAGGAATAGTGATTTGAAGTAAACTGTTGGTGGTTGTATTGGTAATAATAGAGACTTCCTCCATTTACGGCAAATCAGTCTCTAAAAACTCAATAGCGCCTTAAAAGGAAATGATTCTCAAATACAAGATGACGTATTCACAAAATGGATGCCGTCTAAAGCAATTCAGCCAATCAGAGAAAGCCATGCTCCTGGGCCGTCATTAAAACACAGATTGCGTTCTGGTTGGACCTGCTGCGCTCTCGTCTCGTGTCAGATTCATTTCAAGCCAAACCAATTGAATGAATGAACAACGTGTCTTCAACGCAGAGAAAAGTTTCAAGTTTCAAGTTTCAAGTTTCTTTAATATTTGTCATACAGAAGTACAGAATACTTTTATACAAAATGCTTCTTACTGTTACACTCCAGAGACTGTGCAAGACAAGATAAGTATGAAATAAAATAACATAGTAAAATTAGAAGTAAAAAAATGAGGTCACAGTGTTCAGTTTAGACATATGTACAATGTTCGAGGCAGAATAGACGTAGTTACCATACAATATACAATACTGTATAGTGCAAGGCAGAAATGGGACGAGGTGCAATTTAGGTACAATTCACAGTAGGTGTACGAGTTGTAGTGCAAATCCTTTATCAATAAATATAAAGTGTAAAGTGTGTTTGTGTGATCTAAAGTGTGGAGAGTGGGTGCTGCAGTGTGTTGTTTGTTTGAGTGAGTGTGTGCGTGTGGGTGTGTGTGCTGTGTGCATTTGATGGTTGTTGCATAGTGTTTATTGTTCGTTTAGCAGCCTGATGGCCTGGGGATAGAAGCTTCTTCTGAGTCTTTCTGTGCTCGCCTTAAGACTCCGGTATCGCTTGCCTGACCGCAGCAGTTCAAAGAGGCAGTTGTTCGGGTGGCTCGAGTCCTTAATAATTCTCTTAGCCTTCCCCTTGCACCGCTTGTTGTAAATGTTCTGGAGGGTGGGAAGCCCCCCTCCAATTGTGCGTTCGGCTGAACGTGTCACTCTTTGTAGTCTGCTACGGTCTTGTGCAGTGCTATTCCCAAACCAGGAGGTGATGTTGCCGGTCAGGATGCTCTCTATTGTACATGAGTATAAGTTCCTAAGGATCTTCTGACTGACTTGGAACTTCCTTAGGCGCCTGAGGAAGTAGAGGCGTTGTCGTGCCTTCTTCACAACACTGTCAATGTGTGTGGTCCATGTCAAGTCCTCGGATATGTGGGCTCCGAGGTACTTGAAACTGTTCACTCTCTCAACCGGTGCCCCGTCGATGCTGAGGGGGCTGTAGTCCTTGACCCCCGACCTCCTGAAGTCCACAATCATCTCTTTTGTTTTGCTGACGTTCAGGGAGAGGCAGTTCTCCTGACACCACTGTGACAGGTTCTCTACCTCTTCCAGGTAGGCCCTTTCGTCGTTGGCAGAGATCAGGCCCACCACTACTGTGTCATCAGCAAATTTGATGATGGTGTTGTTGTTCCGCTGTGCTACGCAGTCATGTGTGTACAGGGAGTAGAGGAGGGGGCTCAGAACACAGCCCTGGGGGGCCCCTATGTTGAGCGTGATGGATGAGGAGGTGCAGTTGCCGGCTCTTACCACCTGGGGTCTGCCCGTCAGGAAGTCCAAGACCCACTGGCAGAGGTCATAGTTCAAGCCCAGGTCCCTGAGCTTGGCTATGAGTTTGGAGGGGACTATGGTATTGAATGCTGAGCTGTAGTCGATGAACAGCATTCTCACATAGTTCCCCTGCCTCTTGTCCAGGTGTGATGCTGCTGTGTGCAGCACATGGGCTATGGCGTCCTCCGTGGACCTGTTGGGGCGATATGCAAATTGCAGAGGGTCCAGGTTGATGGGGAGGGAGGAACAGATGTAGCCATTCACTAGCTTCTCAAAGCACTTCATGGCTATGGAGGTGAGGGCTACAGGGCGGTAGTCGTTGAGGCAAGCGGGCGTAGATTTTTTGGGTACAGGGATGATGGTGGACTTCTTCAGACAGGTGGGGATGACAGCCTGTTCCAAGGACAGGTTGAAGATGTCAGTGAATACCGGGGCCAGTTGGTCGGCACAGACTTTTAGGACGCGGCCGGGGATACCGTCCGGTCCTGCTGCCTTCCTGATATTCACTTTTTTAAAGATCCGTCTCACCTCATGCTCTGTTACCCTGAACACTGAGTCTCCATCAGCAGACCCCCCCCCCCCCCCCATTGCCGTGGTTTGTAGGCTGGTGTTGTTATTCACAGCCTCCAACCCGCATTGAAGGAATTGAGATCATTTGCTAAGGAGATGTCACTGTTCAGTTTGAGGGGGGTGCCTTTGTAGTCTGTCATTGTTCTGAGGCCCTGCCACATGCCTCTAGAGTCAGCCTGTTCAAACTGAAGTTCAACTTTATCCCTGTAACGCCGTTTTGCCTCTATTACTGCTCTCCTGACGTTGTATCTTGCCATCTTGTGTTCTTCCATGTTGCCTGTCACCAGCCCGGTGTTGTATGCTGATGTGCGCACTTTCAGAGCCTCACGGACGGATTTGTCTACCCAGGGCTTTTGATTTGGGTAGATTTTAATTTAGGTGGAGGGGATTGTTTCTTCTACCAGAGTACAGACATAGTCAATTACCGTTTCGGTGTATTCGTTAATATTGGCTGTGTTATCACGGATTATACAACGGCATGCAAATTTCTCGATTCTGATTGGCCATTCACACGTCTTTATTGGCAACAATCCACGGTCCTGGGCTCAGGACCCGCCCACAACCAAATCACATAACCCTCCCCGGCTCACTCCGGGAGAAAACAAGATCGCGGACAACAAATGGTTATGTTGAAAGCACCATAACGACTAAATATGAAGCGATTCTGTCAAGGGGAATGTGTTAGTCCTTTAAACAATGTTGGATGATGTAATTGATGGGTCTTGACTCAATCTAGAACAAAAGAAAAATCGCGGATTGATTGATAGATTAATTGATTGATTTAAATTTCTTCCTTCCTACTTTCTACTGAATGCAGCGTTCTCTCTCACACTGTCCGACGCTGGCGTACCCACAAACACACACACACACATACACACACACACACACACACACACACACACATACACACACACACGCACACACACACTGTGACACACACACACACACACACACACACACACTCCTGTCTGCAACAGCGGGGGAGTCAGACTGAGAGAGAAGCAGCGCTGTTTTAAGTGAGCATGGTCTATTGAATTGATTGATTGGTTGATTGCTAATTTTATTACTGTACCCCTGGTTTCCAACTGGTTAAGTTTAGGCTAAAAGAAATAAATAAAAAAATAGGGCGAAGAAAACAATTGTGTGTATTGAGCCGTATTGTATTGTACCCATTCTGCATCTGGTAATACAATTTTCAATCAATCATTCCAATAATACACAGTTGGATGTGTTAGTTGGTTGGATGCACTTCAAGCTGCTTCCACATGAGGCAACTTCTCTCAATCATTCCAATAATACACAGTTGGATGTGTTAGTTTGGTTGGATGCACTTCAAGCTGCTTCCACATGGAGTTGTGGGAACTACTTTTTCTGGCGGATGGTTTTTTCAATAAATCTTCGATTAATGTGTGTTTATTGTATAGAAATAAGGTTGGATGAATCTGGCAGTTGTATAAAAGCTTTACACCACGTGCAGTCGTGATTTGTGACCAATAAACCATGCCTAGGGGGGTCTAACGACCCTCGGCTGCGCCTCGGGCCTAACAACCACCCCTAGGCATGGTTTATTGGTCACAAACCACTCCTGCGTGTGATGTAATGCTTAAATACACTCCAGTCTGTGCATTCAAGTGCAGCTTGGAGTGACTCCTCTGACGTCACGGCCCAACGCTTAACCTCTCGCGAGACCACCGGCGTTCGCTTGAGACTTTGTTTGTACTTTGGCAAAAGAAAGATGGCGGCGTAATCGCTTTTACCGAATGGACTAAGAGCCTGTGACTTGTACCCATTCTTAAATTGCGAGTATACATGGTCTAATATGTTCTCGCCTCTGGTGGGACAGGTCACATGCTGATAGAAATTCGGCAACACCTTTTTAAGACGCGTGCTGTTGAAATCACCCAGAACCAAAATGGCAGCGTCAACATTAGCTGTCTGGAGTTTGTTTACCTCGTCGTGAAGTTTTGAAAGTGCGACCCCAGTGTTCGCGTGTGGTGGAATGTACACTCCGATGAGGATGATGGACGTTAACTCTCTTGGGAGGAAGAAGGGTCGACATTTTATCGTGATAAACTCCAGGTCTGGGGAGCAGTGGTTAGACAGTTCCTTTGCGTTGCCTACATCGCACCACTCCTTGTTTATCATGAAGGCAATGCCGCCTCCTTTCTTCTTTAGTGACTCTTCTGCACACACACACACACACACACACACACACACACACACACACACACACACTGCAAACATAAATAAATAAGAACTAAACCAATCTCCGCGGATATAGCTACTGTATGGTGGAATATACTGTATTAATATGCCATATACTGTCTTCTTCTCTATTATATTATTTATTGTTGGTTCGATGTATTTCTATTGCTAAACGAAATAACGGCTTAGTGAGGCAGCCTCAGAGCACAGTACACACACACACACACACACACACACACACACACACACACACACACACACACACACACACATACTGTATACGTGCAAAATGAATCATTCCAGCATAGTAGGCTTCTATTATTCTAATGACTTGTTTTATTAGGTATTATAGTAGTAAGTCCTACTGTAGAACATGACATATTTGCATGATATCTCATTTACAGTAGTAGTCGTTCAGTATTGACATTACTAAATGAGATGTCATGCTAATTATGTCATCAAGTCAAGTCAAGTCAAGAGTTTTATTTGTCACGGCATACAAGTATACAATGAAATGTGGGTGGTCTTGCCCGCAACGATGTGCAAATAACATATAATAGAATCAACATTGTGTCATGAGACAGAAGACGAAACAGCCCGTTTCAGGCTGAGGGAGTACAGCTGTAACTAGGTGCTTTTTTACCATAAACACATGGAAATGTTTGTAATTAGAAAATACAATTATTAAACTCACTCTCTGTTAAAACAGGAATTGAAAAGAAAATTATAATCTTTTTACAGAAAGCTTATCACATTGAAATTCATAATTTCACAATTAAAACCTTATCTCCATGGTCTTGTAGTAAGTAATAAATCACTTTGCTCCATATCATTCTATTGTGATTGACTGGCCTGAAAGGAATCTCTGTGGGGAGGGTGGGAGCCGAGGCGTTTAATAATTCATCCCCTCTGACTGGGATGCTGCCTTTTATTGGAATCCCCTCTTGTGACCCCATATCAGAGAGACCACAACGACCCCCCCTGGGACATGGGTATACGATCCATATCTGGGCCATACCGGAAACCAGAATGAGCTCCCAGTTTATTTCTAGCCATGAGTCCTCGTGCTCCCCCTCCCAGGAGAACGCAAGATTGGTTTCCAGCTTTATCGATTGATATGAATGCCACGGGTTGAAGGAGTGTAACTGCTAAAGAGTCGTTTCATCAAAATGTTATTGATTGAGAGTCTGGTATGAGGTCGTGAGATAATTACACGATTGTCCGCTTGTCACCAACACACGCCTATAGTCATTATTCAGCTTGAAGCCTTTCATCTGCAAACAAAGCTTTGCCCATTTTCACTCCAAACCCTGTTTACCCTCATTGCTAATTCGGAAACACATGATCCATTATTTGTGACACGTAATAATAATTCATAAATGATGTCTTCATTTGTATGAAAAATAATAATGTTTCACGGGATGCTCCACTCCCTCATTAACTCTGTATTTAAAAAGTCAAACCATGCATTTTTGAGTAATTTCCGCTTCAAACAGTCGGCAAACTTGGGTGTTGGTGTTAAAGCGTGGAGGACGTCCACAGAAATCCAGAGAGCATCCCTCCCCGCGAGCAACAAAGCAAAAGCGCTACAGGGCTTTTGAGAGTGAGAGGATGTGTGTGTGTTCATTTACGAGCATGTGTTATAGTTTGCTGTATTTAATAATTCAGTGCTAATGATTTATTATGTCAGGAGATTAAGGCTCATCGAGGCTGCAGCCGTCTCAAGGGGATGGAGGCTTCACCAAACCTCAAGACTCAGCAGCATATGAAAAAAAAGCATATAAAATCAGTTTCCATGCATCAAGCCGGGAGTTTTTTTTGTGGACACACAGAGAGTTATCTCTCGTTTCATGACATGCTTTCAACATCGCTAGAAAAATTCTCAATACCGATTGTGACTCATCCGAGACTATGATGATTTTCCCACCAGACTGCAAAAAAAGAAAATCCCTGAAATAAAAACCAAGACCTGCTTTGGGTGCGCTGTGGAGTAGGTTCAGTGTTTATTTCAGGGCTTGTACAGATTGGAACATTGGCTTTGCATGACTTTTGTGGCTAACTAGCCGGAGATGCAGCTATCCAGTATGAAGAGCAGCATGGATTGTGCTGAGAAAGGATTATTCCGACTATATCATTAATTATCATGGTAAGACGGAAACAGGGCTAAAATTCTAAATTCACCCTTTAAATCCTTTACATTCTGTGCACTATACCTTTGTTAGGACATTCGACGAGAGGGCCTACCTGGAAGAGGTCAAGGTCCTGGCAGGATGGTGCCAGGAGAACAGCCTCTCCCTGAATGTGAGCAAAACAAAGGAGATGATTGTGGACTTTAGGAGGTCGGGGTCAGGGACTACAGCCCCCTCAGCATCGACGGGGCACCGGTTGAGAGAGTGAACAGTTTTAAGTACCTCGGAGCCCACATATCCGAGGACTTGACATGGACCACACACATTGACAGTGTTGTGAAGAAGGCACGACAACGCCTCTACTTCCTCAGGCGCCTAAGGAAGTTCCAAGTCAGTCAGAATATCCTTAAGAACTTCTACTCATGTACAATAGAGAGCATCCTGACTGGCAATATCACCTCCTGGTTTGGGAATAGCACCGCACAAGACCGAAGCAGACTACAGAGAGTGGCACGTTCAGCCGAACACACAATTGGAGGGGGGCTTCCCACTCTCCAGAACATTTATAACAAGCGGTGCAGGGGTAAGGCTAAGAGAATTATCAAGGACTCCAGCCACCCAAACAACTGCCTCTTTGAACTGCTGCGGTCAGGCAAGCGATACCGGAGTCTCATGGCAAGCACAGAAAGACTCAGAAGAAGCTTCTATCCCCAGGCCATCAAGTTGCTCAACGAACAATAACACTATGCAACAACCATCAAATGCACTCACAACACACGCACACACTCACTTTAAACAAACAACACACTGCAGCACCCACTCTCCACACTTTAGAACATCTAAACACACTTTATATTTATTGATAAAGGATTTGCACTACAACCCATACCTCAGTACACCTTACTGTAAATTGTACCTAAATTGTACCTCATCCCATTTCTGCTTTGCACTATATAGTATTGTATATTAGTATTGCATAGTATATTGTAGGGGTGGACGGTATAAACGGTATACGGTATAAACGGTATGAATTTGCTCTACGGTATGGATTTTGAGTATACCGTGTAACCGGTAGTGCAGCTCTAAAATAGCAATGACGTCATGTAACCACAGCGCGACTATTTCACTCGCATTTGCCCCTAACAATAGATAGAATTAGTCATAGATAATAGATATGTGCGAACTGGAAAAAGTTATTTAGGAGGCTTCGCGCAGTGGGCGTGCCAGCCCCTACCGCACGCATGTAAACACGGGTCTAGTAGTCTAGTGGGACGGGACACGGGAGCTGTCGGCGTCTCCCTGAGCTAACGTTAGCTTAGCTACCGTTACAAAATGACCCAGTCAACTATTCACTTTTAGTTTAATACATGATGGGGCATTGTCTAACCGAACGGTATCTAGTCAGCCAGCTACCGATAGCTCCTGACATCAACAAACGCTCCACAAAGTCTAGTACTAGAGACGTGTATGCTACCTGTTAGGTAGTTCACCGTTCAAAACGAAATGTCCCATTGAACTAAATAATTCACTGAGGCGTTGTATTAACGTTATATATGCAGTAGCTACAGATAGCTCATGATATCAATGTCTTATAACACTGATTCGATGCGTATTCGAGCTGAGGGCTTGCTAACGTTATAATACCAATACAATAGGGTCCAGGTGCAGCGCCGGAGAATCCTGGCCGTAGCTCTGCTCGAGGCTACTAGAGTATAGGTCCAGGTGCAGCTCCGGAGAATCCTGGCCATAGCTGGAGGCTACTAGAGTACACACAGACAGTGGAGCTTGTTGCGTGGTGGCGATGTCTCGCAGATAATACCAGTACAAGTCTAATTATATAATATATATATTTTATAAAAAAAAATAAAAATTATATAAAATAAAAAAAAAATTTTTATCAAAAACGATGATACCGTGATATATACCGTTACCGTCTATGCTTCAAATTATACCGTGATATAAATTTTAGACCATACCGTCCACCCCTAGTATATTGTATATTGTATGGTAACTCAGTTACTTCTATTCTGCATCGAACATTGTACATACTTATCTCTTGTCTAGCACAGTCTCTGGAGCGTAACAGAAAGAAGCATTTTGTATAAAAGTATTCTGTACTTCTGTATGACAACTATTAAAGAAACTTGAAACTTGAAACATTCTATGCCTGGCAAATCACGTTGTCTCAGTATCTTAATATGCAAGGTGAACCATAAGTGTGGTCTCTCATCTCCACTCAATCAACAAGAGCAGATCAAGGCTTAAGGCCCCTGAGGCATGTCCGCAGCTTTCATAATCGAGCGTACCTCTGCGTACCAATGTCCTACATGCCTCACGCCAGTTTACAAAAAAAATTCAACCTGTTTACACTTCTGTCATGGCGTCGTCATCCGATGTCAAAATAAAGAGTCTAGGTTATCTCCGTTTCCAAGATTTAGAAATAAAACTGGCAGTTTTACACACTTCATTTAGAAAAGCCATTCAAACTTCTCACGTTTCTTCAGATGATGAAAAAAGACATGGTCCAAATGTACATGCATTGGAATGGATGACGATTAGCGATAGTAAAACAAAATTTAGCGTCATCGACCTGCCAACGTTTTACCGGACTAATCCTACCCATTTAACCATGATCCTGCCCTACTTTCTCTTGGCACGGAGTGAGTGTTCTGACTAAAATGCAGATCGGTGTCACATTAAATGCAGGTCGATGTCAACCAAAACGCAGAGCAGCCTTTTGTGTGACACCAAGTGAGCAGCGCGGATGTCCGCGCAGTTAGAAAATTGGAGCTTCGCGCTTGGAGTCCGCTTTGAGTACGCACGGACTTTCTTTGCTTTTTAATTATTGGTCAATGGTATTTGTAGAATACAGTTTTAGAATAAATTCTCACCATGTTACGATACTGGACCTTGCTGTGAATGTGCCAGCTATGGTTTGTTTTTGGTTATATTTTCAATTTCAATAATAACTCTCTTATTGACTATTTTGTCATGATATTCTTATCTGTATGTCTAAATGACTTTTCCTGAATGGGGAGCATTGGAGCAACACACGGATCGTTCTGAGGCTTCTTTATCCACATTACAATCAATTCTGACTCAATTCCACCATTTTCCTATTGATTCAGAGTTCTTGACTGTGTGCCCATGTTGACTATTGTTATTGGGTCTCATTCCCGAACGGATTTACGACCAAAAATGTCCTCTTAGGCAGATTTCTGCCCATTTAAGACATATTAGGGCTGGTAGCGCGATTCCACAAATGTTCCTGAGATCAGATTTGAGTGTGGCTGAGAGCAGATTTAAGAGTGCTGAGGAGCACACTTATGATTGATTGACTAATTGAAAATGTTATTAACATGACAGTTGACATACTGTGTTCTCATAGTGATTCCTTCATGTTATCGCTACAGGCCTCCTTGGAATTAATTACTTAATAATAATTAAAATAAATATGACAATATTTGTACGATAAGAAATTTCGCATTTGATGTCGGAAAAATAAATAATATGGATTAATCTGATCACAGGGCAGCAGGATTAACCATATCTGAACCAGCTATTTTGGACAAATGTATAATTACTTTAATTACTCAGATATTCAAACACAATTATGCAATTATTGTGAAATTATTGAAAATTATAATTATTTAATGCCTTCTGTGGAATTTGTATTTCTTATTTGTTACACATCTGTTTTAATGATTCATTATATACAGTTGAAAGAATGCAGGTCAACATGCAATATATCCCATTGATTGGTATACAATGGGACAGACCTTTGCTATAAACCTGCATTCCTTCGAATATATCATTAATCAATTAAACTTATATTGAAATACACTATATAGCCTATACACCAACACTGAAATGACAGTGGATAAATAAATAAATAAGAACTAAAGCTAATCACATGGAAATAGACTGCATTAATATTCCATAACAAGTCTTGTGTGCGCCAGTATGGCCTACGTGTCTAATGAACAGTATAGGCTTAATATATTCTAGTTAATTGTTTCATTAGGATTTAGTAGATACTATATATTATGCTCTGCCTCTGCCCTACGTACAGTATAAGTACAGACTGTACCTATACTGTATGTAGGGCAGAGCATATAGTATCTACTAAATCCTAATGCAACAAGTCATTAATTATTTTCCCCCATGTCTGCTCTTTTGCAGTACCACAAACATGGGAACTCTCTAACTCCCCCCCCCCCTCCCTGAGTGCATGCTTACCAACTGTTAGTCTGCAACACTACTATCACCGACATCTAAGAAGGGAGATCCCCCCTTGAATGGCCCTTCTAAGGTTTCTCTCCTCCACACTGCCTGTGGAGCATTTTTCCCTATTGTTAGGTTTTAGTGAGTTTTTCCTTACCTTCGCGTGGGGTATGTCTGGGAGTGCTTGCATTCTTTCATTTATTTGCATTTATTTTAAATTTTTTGGACCTTATGGTGTTCTTGTTCTGTTCTTGACTTATTGTTATGTTTTCTTCTTGACTTGTTTAAAGAAGACCTGTACGGCCCATGGGGACATTAACGTGTGTTGTCGGGCCTTATAAATAAATTTGATTTGATTTGATTTGGAATAATAAGCCTATACTGCATTCATTCATTACGCCGTAGGCATTAATGGAATAATAAGCCTATACTGCGTTCATTCATTACGCCGTAGGCTACAGTATACTGTGTGTGTGTGTGTGTGTGTGCGCGCGCTGCGGCAGGTGTACCACGTCCACGAGCTGTACTATATATGATGACAATACATTAATCTAATCTCATTTCGATGGACTCGCAAGGCACTTCCGCATCCATTTCCACACAGCTGCGTCATTACTTTGCCTTATAAGGAGCTCTGGAGGCGTTGTTTTGTATGCAAATGACCTGAACAGGGATGCGCGTTCGAGTTTAAGACATAATGCCATTCCCCAAGCAGATATCAGATCATATCACAGGTGTGACAGTTTGAGCCACTTAAGACATATTACGAGCATGTTGGGGACTCAGAGTGAACTTGTCATTGATTCTGTCTCAGTCGGTTCCAAGATAAGTCTTCCAAGAGAACTCTTTGGAACATTTTGGGGAATGAGACCCATTGACTAGTGTGGTGGCAGGGGTCAGCGGGATACAGGGGGTGGTAGTGGAGTGTCATGAGCCGCTTGCACACATGCAGTGGGCTCCTGAACTTAAAGGTGCAGTAAGTGGTATTTTATTTATGTTAAAATAAGTGGTCTACATTAGGGGTGTTTGGAGACGTCATTATCTCTATCTGTATCTGTATCTGTTCAACCAACAAAATTATCTTTATCTGTATTCGGATAGAATTATTTTATTTTATTTGTTATTATTATGTATTGTTGTTGTCACAACTTCAGTCAGTTTTTAATATGTTCTTTGCCGATATTAATTCTCCTGTCATTTCAGACCTCTGGACACTCTCTCCTGCATCACCTGCTGATCACATACACCTGGCATGCTCCACTCACACACACACCTGCCCCTCATTAGCTAATCAACCCTTCAGTATTTAGACCTGTTAATTTCCCTTGCTCCCTGCCTGATTGTCTAAGGCAGCGTTTCCCAAAAATTGGGTCGCCAATAAAAAGTAAAAAAAAGAAAGAAAAAAAAAGAATACAAATATTTTTAATGTTTTTTTTGTTTTTTTTTATAAAAAAGCTGTAGATGTGTTGATTCAATTTGGCACCACATACGTATGTGAATCTGGGTTTTCTACTCTAGCATACCTGAAAAACAAATACAGAAACAGACTAAATGCTCAGCATGACCTCAGAATAGCACTTTCAAAAACCAAGCCCAGAATAGAAAACTTCAACCAGCCACATACCTCTCATTAGATTTCATTGTGCCATAGATTAAATATTATACCCCTTCTAGCATGATGTCAGGTCAGTAGAATTTTTAAATAAGTCAGTACAAATTAATCAGAATGTTGCTCAATGTTGGGGTTTACGGTTGAGGGACTGAGGGAGGGGGTAAGAAATGGAGAGTTGAAAAAGGAGTGAGAAATAGAAAGGAGCGTAGAACATGTTTGTTCATTTAAAAGTGTTACAAAATTGTATGTACATACATTATGAGGTGGCGAGCAACTTAACATTACACTCTGATTATTGCTGTGATGTACTTTTATAATTAAATAAATACATTTCATATACATTTGAAATTCATGGTTTGTTGTGTTCTTTATCAGTAGTTTATAAATGTATGTTATGGCAATTCATGATGTATTTTTGTAAGTCTGGGTCCCGGGGAAACACCAAATTTCTCTTTTGGGCCTCAAGCTGAAAAAGTTTGGGAACCCCTGGTCTAAGGCCATGTCCACACAAATCCAGATATTTTGCAAAACACACATTTTCTTCCACGTTTGGGCCTTTCATCCACACGTAAACAGTGTTTTCAGAAACATAAACGGAGATTTTAGAAAACGCATTTTAAAGTGAAGATTTTCCAAAATATCGGTTCAGTGGATCCGTGTAGCCACTGTAAACGTATAGTCTAGATAAACGATGACGTCACAGCTCACTATGCATGCTCAGACTGTTGTTCTATGGCAATAGGCAGGTTATAATGATGGACAGCGCCTGGTGCTGAAATGGCACAGAAATAGCATGTACAGTTTCTTCGCCCTCGAATGTATATATATTCTTTTATTGATATCTGCCTCTTACTCAGTACTGTATATTTGTATATCTTGTATCATAAATGTCTGGATGTAACAGTACTGTATATATCTACTCCAGTGCTGTCTGACAGATTTGGCCATCAGGTGCTCCTTGCGTGTAACGGAGATGTATCTGTTATTTAGTTAGGCCTACTGGACATTTTCGTTGACATAAGTAGATTTTTCTTTTTTGTTTATTTATTAAGTTAATATAAACCGTGCTTCGAAAGTTTTTGAGGTTCTTAAATACACGCTTTTGATTTCTTTAAGTGGCGAGTGACTTTTTTTTCGTTGTCCGCTTATTTCTCGCGGAGAGTACAATGTCAATGTTGAAATCACAATATCCCGATTCCGAAACGAAATAAGGCGAGTCCTTATCACAAACTGTTCCAAAGATATTTAATGTTTTGCTAAACATGTCTAGTGTTGCGCCCGGCTTCAGTTAAAAAGCCAAATTGTATTCCAAATTTAGTTAATAGACGCCAGACAGAAAGAGGTCTGCAGCTGATGCGCTCTGATGTTGCGGATAGTTGAGGATGTCGGCCTCACGTGTGGTCCCTGGATGACCTAATAACTAACATTATTAGTTGAATAGTTACTGTACAGGAATTACAGGAATCATTTGAATATGTGAGTTACGTGAATATAGCTTGCCCGTGGACACAGACATTCATACGCATTAACAGCTCCGTCTTTACACACTTGTATCATACAGTAATGTTAAATAAGATATTGAAAGATGAAGTATGAAGTTACAAATGAAAAGGGGCAAAAGCACTTACTCTTTGACAATTCTACAGCGCACAATGGGCCTCATTCAACAATACTCTCTTATTATCTTTCTTATATTATTGCTTACCTGTCTGTTAAGAGAACAATAAGAAAAGCAACCGCCACATTCATCAAGCCGTTTGTAAAAGTTAGGGGAGCAGTTGCAATGTGCGACCTAACTCCATGACACCGGCTCCGCTGGGTGGCTGTAGTAGGTGGCTGACTAGAGAGGAGTGCTCTGGTGCTGGGTGGCTGTAGTAGGTGGCTGACTAGAGAAGAGTGCTCTGGTGCTGGGTGGCTGTAGTAGGTGGCTGACTAGAGAAGAGTGCTCTGGTGCTGGGTGGCTGTAGTAGGTGGCTGACTAGAGAAGAGTGCTCTGGTGCTGGGTGGCTGTAGTAGGTGGCTGACTAGAGAAGAGTGCTCTGGTGCTGGGTGGCTGTAGTAGGTGGCTGACTAGAGAAGAGTGCTCTGGTGCTGGGTGGCTGTAGTAGGTGGCTGACTAGAGAGGAGTGCTCTGGTGCTGGGTGGCTGTAGTAGGTGGCTGACTAGAGAATGTACAGTTTCTACGTCAAATATATATACTCTCTTTTCTGGACTCTTTTCGTATCACAAACAGTACTGTATTTGCAAATCTGGTATGTCATAAATGTATAGATGTAGCAGTACTGTCTGTCTGTATGTCATGTATGTCATATATGTTATGATGAATTGAAAATGGGGGACCCTGATGTAAACAAGACGAAAGTCTTTCTCTGGTCTGCATCCCCTTAACAATTGTATGTAATGAGCTGTACTGTACTGTACCCATTCTGCAATCTGTTAATAAAGTTTCAATCAATAAATCAATCAATCAATCAATCAAATCAATCAATCAATCAATCAGTGCTCTGGTTCTAGGTGGCAGTAGTAGGTGGCTGACTAGAGAAGAGTGCTCTGGTGCTGGGTGGCCTGTAGTAGGTGGCTGACTAGAGAAGAGTGCTCTGGTGCTGGGTGGCTGTAGTAGGTGGCTGACTAGAGAAGAGTAATCTGGTTCTAGGTGGCAGTAGTAGGTGGCTGACTAGAGAAGAGTGCTCTGGTGCTGGGTGGCTGTAGTAGGTGGCTGACTAGAGAAGAGGGTTCTGGTAATGGGTGGCTGTAGTAGGTGGCTGACTAGAGAAGAGTGCTCTGGTGCTGGGTGGCTGTAGTAGGTGGCTGACTCGAGAAGAGGGCTCTGGTGCTGGGTGGCTGTAGTAGGTGGCTGACTCGAGAAGAGGGCTCTGGTGCTGGGTGGCTGTAGTACCTGTGGCTGACTAGAGAAGAGTGCTCTGGTGCTGGGTGGCTGTAGTAGGTGGCTGACTCGAGAAGAGGGCTCTGGTGTTGCCTTAGCCAGTACTGATGTTAGAATAGTAGGAGGAATTGGCAGCAGAGAGGGTTTACTTGTACTGGAAGTTGTTAATCAATTATTAACAAATACTTAATTAGTAAGTAATTTACTAATAGCTTGTTCATGATCTATTAACTATTTATGAGGCATATATTTAATCAACTATTAACAAACATTTAACAAGTCATTAATAATTTGTTAACTAACAGTTTGTGAATGATCTATTAATTATTTATAAGGGATAGTTATTCTAAACTGCAGTGTTTCTCAACTGGTGGGTCGCGACCCAAAAGTTGGTCGCGGAGCAATTTTGAGTGAGTCGCGGATGTGTGTTAAAAAAAAAGCAAAAAAAAAAAAAAGTTAAAAGTAATTTTTTCTTTTTTTTAACATTTTTTTTTTCACTACCTATTTTTGTGAAAGTGGCTTCTCAGCTCTGGTCTAGCTGAAGACAAAGCAGAGGAACAGATTGGACATTGAGCATGACCTCAGAGTTGCTTTGTCTACCATCACCCCAGACTTTGAGACTCTTGTCAGGAGCAAACAACATCCCCAGTTATCCCATTAGTTCCCTGCATGTTAAGCTAAGAAGTCTGCTAAGAAGGATATATTATTTATTATTATTATTATTTAATTTCATTGTGTTTTTAGCCCTTAGTTGCACTTTTGTTGCAACCCCAGTTATCCCATTAGTTCCCCCAAATGTACTGTAGGTCTGTTATGTTAAGCTAAGAAGTCTGCTAAGAAGCATAATTATTTATTATTATTATTATTATTGTTATTATTATTATTATTATTATTATTATTATTATTATTATTATTATTATTATTATTATTATTATTATTATTATTATTATTATTATTATTTAATATCATTGGGTTTTTAGCCCTAGTTGCACTTTTGTTGCAACCCCAGTTATCCCATTAGTTCCCCCTTAGGTCTGTTATGTTAAGCTAAGAAATCTGCTAAGAAGCATATTATTATTACATGGCGTTTTAACATTCACCGAAATGCTTGATTGTGATTGGTCAATAGCGCTCGGTTGCCCATAGCAGCGGTCCGTTATTACTCGATAACGGACCGCTGCCAGGGGCAACCGAGCAATAATGACCGCTGTTCGCAGCTGGAGCAATCAAGCCCACTGACACACACTGCATCAGTGCAATCAGACACACCTGCCGGCTGCCGGCGATAATAATAATAACTTTATTTGGGCTGACAGCGGAGCCACAGAACAACTGCGTCTGCATTTGATCTCGTCTTGTCGATGGTGTAAAATGAATTAGGTATATTGTTAGTAAGTAAGCCATGTAATAAGCGGGATAATGTATAGCCTATACTCGGTCATTCACTACGTTTAGAACACCTCGGCGAGGCGCCTCGGTATTCTAAACTCTGTGTCGGTCAATTATTTTGCGACAATGACCTCGTAGCTATACATTATCCCTTACTTATTTTATTTCATTGGGTTTTTAGCCCTAGTTGCACTTTTGTTGCAACCCCAGTTATCCCATTAGTTCCCCCAAATTTTGGTCTGTTATGTTAAGCTAAGAAATCTGCTAAGAAGCATATATTATTTATTATTATTTTATTTCATTGGGTTTTTAACACTTTGATTGCCTAAGGTTAAATTTACATTTACATTTACATTTAGTCATTTAGCTGACGCTTCTATCCAAAGCGACTTACAAGTTCTGTACGACAAGCCATCAGGAAGGGCACAACTCTATCAGCTGAGCAACAATGTTCATCAAAGTGTTGAGTGCTACAGTGTAGGTTAGTTTATTAGGACAAGTGCATGACAGTACGGTTAGTTAGGGTTAGATTTTTTTATTGTTTTTTTTTTTTTTTTTTTTTTTTTTATTCAGATAATGGTTGAAGAAGTGCGTCTTTAGTCGACGGCGAAAGATTGGACGTGATTCGGCTGTCCTAACTGGGGTGGGTAGTTCATTCCACCATTGTGGGGCAAGGACTGAGAATAGGCGACTTCTCTTTGATGACCCTCCCGGAGCTTGGATAGGAGTAGGTCTGAGGCGGCCAGAAGATGCAGAGCGTAGGGGTCTTGAGGGTGTGTAGTTAGAGACCATTGACCGGAGGTAGGCGGGAGCGGTTCCCTTTGCCGCACGGTATGCTAGGTCGAGGGCCTTGAAGCGGATTCGTGCAGCAATGGGGAGCCAGTGCAGGTCCCTAAGAAGTGGGGTGACATGGGCCGACTTCATGATATACCATCCGTTGCCAGCTCTATTTGTCTATGGAGAAGTTCCCCTTCTTTGCAGGGCTATAACTTTTTTAATTCTATTGCTAGATTGCCATTATTAGGGCCCATTCAATGTCCTATATGTATTGTTCAGGGTGTATGAACGTTAAACTTTTTCATTCACATATTCATACTAAAATATGATCTAAAGTATAAGTATGTTTTCATCTCTTTCTGCAGCTTTCTCCAGAACGTGATTTATAGCCCCAAATGCATTATATTGATGATCAAATACAGTTTGGTAGCGATCGGTGCCAGATGAAAAATTTCAAATGGACGTGCTTCTAGAAGTTTCTACGTATCATCTGATGATGACCGGATGGGCGGGGGATCGTTTATAATTCCGTGGGCAACGTTATACCATTCATCTAATGTGGGTCAAATGTTCATCATAGCAGTCAGTGTCGAACACGGTAATACTACACGCTAAAACTCACCCCAGTCTCCGCGGGCCGTTGGGCGATCAGCGTGGGGTAGACAGTTTTCCATTATGGGATGTCGAAATACCCGGTCCATTTCCAGGTTGTATAATAGTATATACGTCCAAATCATGTTGTTTATCGAGTTATTGGCAACGGATCGCTATGTATTGTGTTGAGCTCGAGTCCCGGGACCTATAACGAGTGCCCGGAAGTAATATGGGTGATCACCACTTCATCCACATGACTTCCTGTTTGGCGCTTCTGCCGATCGGCCACCAGATGGCGCTCTTGAACCGCTAGAGGATTGAGAGGAGATCAGAACTGTGTGTGAAGGCTGCAGAGGGGAAATATGATTCCGATCACAGATCTTTGAAATATTGATATTAAAGACGAGTTAGGGCGTCCTCGGCAACTTTAGCATGGCTAGGAAAGACGCCAACACGTTTTCGGCACTTAAAGTGTTAACAATAGTTGCACTTTTGTTGCACTTTTTTGTGTTTATTTCATGTTTTGAAAGATTGCGTATTACTGCAATTTCTTTTTTTTACATAAATCATAGTGGTTAAAATGTTTGGGTCGCAACTTAATGACTAAGGAAAATGTTGGGTCCCGAGGCTAGACCAGTTGAGAACCACTGTTCTAAAGTGTTACCAAAATCCCCAAAGATCCACTGAGTGACATTCTGAGTTTAAAATGTCAGTATGTTTCTAAGACCCTAAACATGGTAAATCAGTTGCTCAATCAAATAAGCCTTCTACTTTTACAGGTATATGCAATTTCATATCTCACTCCATTCATTTCATATAGTCCCAGGTCTGAGCTGGTGATGGATGAAGGCAGCAAGAGTGACACCTGGGCCCTCATTTATCAATAGTGCGTACGCACAGATATGTGCGTAACCCGTGCGTACGATAATTTCTAAGCAAAGTGTGTGACTTATCAATTTGAACGTGTGCTTGACTTTGTGGGTATATTTACGCACAGCTCCGACCGTGCGTACCTGGCGCCCGGTGGTAGAATATTATTATTGCAATGCGGAAATAAGCTTCCGTGCATTACTTCCAACACTGGCGCGTTCTGTATGAACCTTAATTCATTATAGTTCATTGTAAAATAGCGACAGTAGTGTAATTATAACGTGCTCACGTGTGAACAAGAGGTTGGCCTGCTTGTTTGGCATGGGGGGGGGCAGACGCAGAACACCCACCTCCAGACGTGATTAAATATTGTATCAAATAAAAAGCTAAATACTATTATTTTGTGTGTCATGTTTCCAAATAAGATTGGTCACAACGAAATGCTTTCTACTTCAATTTGTTGGTTAGAATAGATGACCTCCGTTGAAACTTCACGGAGACTAACAGTCTATTTGTGAGCTCCCGCACTGATGTGATGATAATAATAATAATAATAATAATAATAATAATAATAATAATAATAATAATAATAATAATAATAATAATAATAATAATAATAATAATAATAATAATAATAATAATAATAATAATAATAATAATAATAGCTTCATTTTATATAGCGCCTTTCAAGAGACCCAAGGTCGCTTTACATAGATAGGGGGGGGGGGAATAACAAAGTAACAAACATAGTGGACAGACACAACATATAAATATGATGATGGAATTCAAGTTCAAGTTTGTATTGATCACATATAGGCAGGCTACACATGGCGTAGGCTACATCATACATGGCAGTGAGATTCATTGTTCTTGTATATGCTCTCGTATTATTGTTTATATAGGCTACCTAATACCGACATCAAAATAGATTGTATGCCTCTACAAATCATATGCAGGTAGAACATTTACGGAAAATCCATCGCGATTTGGAATAAAATTGAGGAGAACTAGGGATGCTCGATATTGGCTTTTTTACCGATACCGATATACCGATATTGTCCAACTCTTAATTTCCGATACCGATTTTTGACAATAAATAAAATCAGTTGTTCTTACTTGCTTGCCTGGGTAAATAAAGGTTGTAAAAATGTTAAAAAAAAATATATATATATATATATATATTTTTTTTTAAACCGATACCGATATTTTCCAATATCACATTTTAATGCCGATATCGGCCGATAATATCGGTAGGCCGATAATATCGGACATCCCTAAGGAGAACTTAATCCCTGGGTATTAATCGAACGAAACGCGCACAGTCTTTATTAGTGTTTGCGCTGCCCAGGCAGCAATGGTTAATAGATATCATATCCGACATCACCGTACGTGTACACGTCTCTGTCAGCCTGTCGCGTATTTCTCCCATAACACGCTTCGCTCGGCTTAGTCCACTTTTCCACATTTCATGGGGGTGTTCCATTACCGTATATGGTTAATTACGGGCGGTTCTATATGCAAATACTTAAAATCGTGCACGAGCGCAGACCGTAGAACAAATGGTATTTATCAACACGGAGTGTGCGTAGAACCTGTGTACGCACGTTTGATAAATCCCGATTTTTCTGTGCGTACACACATTATAAATTCTGTGCTTAACACATTAACTGCCACGCTTATATCCATCAATGTTTGATCACTGCCACCAGTCTAAGTCTATGGAGATGTTTACCTTCTTTGCAGGGCTATAACTTTTTAAATTGTATTGCTAAATTGACATTACTATGGCCCATTCAACATCGATTATCTATCATTCAGGATGTAGGAACGTTTAACTTTTTCATTCACACATTCATACGAAAATACCGTCTAGAGCAGTGGTTCCCAAAGTCGGGGTCGCGACCCAAAGGTGGGCCGCAAGATGATTTAAAAAAAAATTATATTTTTTTTTTTTTTATAATTATTATTTTTTCTTTTTGTCAGGCCACTGAACTTAGAAGCAGGCCAGGACAGTGTTTCTAGTTGTATTCTAAAATTCTATTCTATTGTATTCTAAAATGTGACTATATGGTTTTATATTAACTTAATAAATAAACAAAAACGAAAAATCTACTTATTTCAACGAACATTTCAAACTAAATAACAGATTATGCACATAAAACGCTGAAAACAACCGAAGCAACAATAGTATTTTAATGAGGCTATTATTATTATCATTATTATTTTGCAACAAGTTAGCCCTCTCATAAATAGCACATATAAATGAATAACTAACTTGAACTAACTTAATAGGATTGAAGTGATATTTGGCTTAAAAAATCGGTCGCCTGGCAAAAAAAAAAAAAAAAAAAAGCCCGACGATGTGCATTGGGCCGCGGCTCTCTGACGCCTTATTTTCTGGGCCCTGGCCTGAAAAGTTTGGGAACCCCTGGTCTAGAGTATAAATATGTTTTTATTGTTTTCTGCAGTAATTCCTAGAACGTGAGATATAGGCATAAATGCATATATTAGATTATCAAATGCCGTTTGATACCGATCGACGCTATATAAAAAATGTCAACTGTACATGGTCCTAAACGTTATGACTGATCATGCGCGGGTGAACGGGGGGGGGGGGGGGGGGGGGTGGTCGTTTATAATTCCGTGATCGTCGTTAAATGATTTATGTAGTATGGGTGATATATAGATCAGAGCAGTTTGCATCGATAATAATAAACAAAAATGATGAAAGTCACGGCAGCCTCCTGTTACCGTTGGGCGATGATACTGGAGCAAACAGATCCCAGTTATTTGATGGGGATCGAGGCGATCCATTTCCGGTTTGTATAATACTAATACACGCCCAAATCATGTTGATCATCCACCAGGTGGCAGTATTGAAGAGTTGCAGAGTTGTGCTGAGTCCCACAGCATCAGACAAGGCGTGAGTGAAATATGAATACCATGGCGAAAATATGAAATATGATCACAATAACGCTGTACGCCGTACGCCGTGATCTGGCAGAATTAGCATGAACTTGAAACACGTCGTACAACGTGATTGGCGCAGAAAGTTTTAAGAGCGAAAATAGAACACTTTCTACTAGGGATGCTCGATATTGGCTTTTTTACCGATACCGATATACCGATATTGTCCAACTCTTAATTTCCGATACCGATATCAACCGATATCACATTTTAATGCTGATATCGGCCGATAATATCGGTAGGCCGATAATATCGGACATAATTTCTATAAAAATGTAAAAAAAAAAAAAAAAAAATTGCAAACCGATACCGATATTTTCCGATATCACATTTTAATGCCGATATCGGCCGATAATATCGGTAGGCCGATAATATCGGACATCCCTACTTTCTACGCATTGTTGATAAATGAGGGCCCTGGGTTCCCCTCTGTCTCTAGAGGCAGTGTTGTGGTGCAACACAGGGGAGGGCCATTATGTTGCCACTTACACATCAAAGCGAAGGTTCTGCTTCTCCTCAAAGAAGAAATCCAGGACAAACTTCCGCACAAAGTCAGGGTTCAGGGTGTTATCGATCACTTCTGTCCGACCAAACTGAAAGGAGAGGGAGAGAGAGAGAGAGAGAGAGAGAGATAGCAGGAGGGAGAGAGTAAATTAAAGAGAACAAGAGTATCACCATTAGCCAAGCAGCATTTGAGGTGGAAATAAATAAAAACATTTTACTTGTTAAACTCGTAAAAAATGGCCGTCCAAAAACAATAGTCACAATCTTGACAGCAATTTATGATTGTTCACAGTGGTGCTGTATTACAACATGCTACTGTATATATTTAATTTAATTTAATTTCAACCTTTATTTTAAATCGTAAGGTTCTGGCGTTTCCCTCATTTACAGAAACGACGATTGTACAAATGTAAATAGTACATAATAGAAAACAATATTCACAGAAAATTAAACACAAAAGAGTAATAATAATACAAATTTTAAAACCGTTCCTAAAAAGGTCTGAAATCCAGTTACACAATGGTCTGAAATCCTACATTTAAAGGATTATTTACCAAGAGAAAGGAGAACCTACAACTTCAGAGAGTTGGAGGACATTCCAAGAGTTAGAGGCATCAAAGGAAAAAGCTGACTTCCCTAGATCAGAACAAACTTGAGAGCCCTAAGAACCATCCAGTCATTTGATCGAGTTGAATAGGTTCCAATATTCCAATCTAGCAGGAGATAGCAAGAGATATAAACAGGTTGCTTATGAATAAGATCTTTAAAAATAAATAAATAAATACCAGTATTTGTTGCGCCTTACTGCAAGAGAAGGCCAACCCACCCTGTCATACAGGACACAATGGTGAGTCTGTCACCAGTTGCTAATAAACCTAAGAGCTGAGTGATATGCAGAATCCAGATGTTTAAGAGTTGATGCCACAGCATGCCTATAGATTACATCACCATAATTCAAAACTGATAAGAAGACTAATTCAACAATTATTTTCCTACTAAATAGAGGACAATTTGAAAGCAATTTTCTGTCGCAGTTTAGAGGCAAGATTATCCACATGGAATTTAAATGTAAATGTCTCGTCAAGCCAACGGCCAAGATATTTATAGTCAGTGACTCTCTCTCTCTATACAAGTGCCACTGACAGTAGATATCTGCACATTATCAAAGTTAATATTTCTGGCTCGTGAAAACAACATACATTTTGTCTTACTGTAGCATTAAGAACTAATTTAAGATTAACAAGGGCATCGTGAAAAGCATCAAAAGAAAGCTGCAATTTCTCAATGGCCAACTGTACAGAATCAGCAATACAGTACACAATTGTGTCATCAGCATACACATGGGCATGACATCCGTACAAAGAAGAAACAATATCATTGATGTAGATCGTAAAAAGGACAGGATCCAAAACTGAACCTTGCGGCACACCTTTAGTTATGGACAAAAATTCAGCTTGGGGTTGACCCAACTTCATACACTTCATACACACAGACACCTAGAAGATAGATAATCCTGAAATCAGACACAGCCTATGTTTTTTTTAGAAGCAGGTAGTGATCAACTATATCAAAGGCCTTTGATAAATCTACAAAGAGGGCAGCATTGGGTCTCATTCCCAAAATTTGGTAGACTTATCTTGGAACCGACTGAGACAGAATCAATGACAAGTTCACTCTGAGTCCTGAACGTGCTGGTAATATGTCTTAAGTGGCTGAAACTGTCGCACAAATGATATGATCTGATATCTGCTTGGAGAATGGCATTCTGTCTTAAACTCGAAACGCGCGTTCCTGTTCAGGTAATTTGCATACAAAACAACGCCTCCAGAGCTCCTTATAAGGCAACTAGTGACACAGCTGTGTGAAAATGGAATGGCGGAAGTGCTTTGCGAGTCTTGCGAGCCATCAAAACTAGATTAGATTAATGTATTGGCATCATATACAGCTCGTGGTACACCTGCCGCAGTACTGTATATGAATGAATGAATGAAATATAATATATATAGCCTACGGCGGGCGTAATGAATGAACGCAGTATGGCTTATTATTCCATAATTAAGCCTATACTGTTCATTCGTAGGCGCACACAAGACTTGTTATGGAATATTAATGCAGTCTATTTCCACCGATTAGCTTTAGTTCTTATTTATTTATCCACTGTCATTTCAGTGTTGGTGTATAGGCTATATAGTGTATTTCAATATAAGTTTAATTGATTAATGATATATTTGAAGGAATGCAGGTTTATAGCTATATCAACCCCCTCCAATGTACAGTAAATGACCAAGTATGGTTTTGTCAATATTCCAATGTACAGTTTTGCTTGTACAGTGTAAGTCTATCCCCCACCCACCCCTCCTACCCAACCTCCTCCAACAGTTTCTACTTCAAATGTACTCTCTTTTCTGGACTCTTTTTGTATCACAAACAGTACTGTATTTGCAAATCTGGTATGTCATAAATGTATAGATGTAGCAGTACTGTCTATCTGTGTCGTGTGTGTCATATATGTTATGATGAATTGAAAATGGGGGATCCTGATGTAAACAAGACGAAAGTCTTTCTCTGGTCTGCATCCCCTTAACAATAATGTAATTGAGCTGTACTGTACCCATTCTGCAATCTGTTAATAAAGTTTTCAATCAATCAATCAATCAATCAAACAAAGGTCTGGCCCATTGTATACCAATCAATGGGATACATTGCATGTTGACCAGCATTCTTTCAAATGTATATAATTAATCATTAAAACAGATGTGTAACAAATAAGAAATACAAATTCCACAGAAGGCATTAAATAATTATTATTTTCAATCATTTCACAATAATTGTGTTTGAATATCTGAGTAATTAAAGTAATTATACATTTGTCCAAAATAGCTGGTTCAGATATGGTTAATCCAGCTGCCCTGTGATCAGATGAATCCATATTATAAATGTTTCCGACATCAAATGCGTATCGTACAAATATTGTCATATTTATTTTAATTATGATTAAAGGATAACTCCACTATTTTGGGAAATTAGCTTATTTAACATCTTCCCTGGAGTTAGACAAGAAGATGCATACCTTTTTTGTCTCTGTGCGTGCATTTTAGCTTTGGGAATAGATGCTCCGTTAGCATAGCTTAGCTTCATCACTGGAAGTGGGGGAGGACAGTAGCCTTACAGTGCCTTACAGTGTATTGCAAGGTCTGACATTGACCAAACTTGATATGCATGACCTTAATGGGCTCTAGGTCAACTCCTGAAAAGGGGGTCAATGTCAGACTTTGCAATCAAAAGTTAGGGGGCTAATAACCCTTGCCATAATTTCAGTGCGCCCCTAACTTTTGATTGCAAGGTCTGACATTGACCCCCTTTTCAGGAGTTGACCTAGAGCCCACCAAGGTCATGCATATCAAGTTTGGTCAATGTCAGACCTTGCAATACACTGTAAGGCACTGTAAGGCTACTGTCCTCCCCCACTTCCAGTGATGAAGCTAAGCTATGCTAACGGAGCATCTATTCCCAAAGCTAAAATGCACGCACAGAGACAAAAAAGGTATGCATCTTCTTGTCTAACTCCAGGGAAGATGTTAAATAAGCTAATTTCCCAAAATAGTGGAGTTATCCTTTAAGTAATTAATTCCAAGGAGGCCTGTAGCGTTGACATGAAGGAATCACTATGAGAGCACAGTCTGTCAAGTTAATCAAATGTTCAATTAGTCAATCAATCATAAGTGTGCTCCTCAGCACTCTTAAATCTGCTCTCAGCCACGCTCAAATCTGATCTCAGGAACATTTGGGGAATCGCGCTACCAGCCCTAATATGTCTTAAATGGGCAGAAATCTGCCTAAGAGGACATTTTTGTCGTAAATCCGTTCGGGAATGAGACCCAATGTTTCTTCTTATCTTATGCTGAGATAATATCATTTGTAACCAGAGTGATGACTGAAGATGCTGTGTTTGGCTCTAAAACCAGAATGATGAGAACTAAGTACTGAGTTGTTTGAAAGGAAAAACTTAAGTTGATTATTCACTAGGGTTTCCTGGACCTGACCTGACCTGGAGATAGGACAATAATTATATAAATTATCCCTATCACCTCCCTTATGCAAAGGAATCACTCATGCAGATTTCCAAACTAGAGGAAATCTACCTGAAGAGATGGAGAGATTATATATATATATATTTTTTTTACCTTTATTTACCCAGGGTAGGTTCGCTGAGCACAGATGCTCTTTTTCAGGAACGCCCTGCTTCACATTCACACAGTTCCATTCACACCTGGGAGCTGCCCAGTACAACCACAGTTGACACCATTGGCCACTGAGCAACTCCACTGGAGCAGTTGATTTGCATTGGCAGGGTTTGGCCCTGTCTGGCACCCAACGGGAAAAATATTATAGGCACTATAAGTAGACACCGCTACATAAAACAAGCTGGTCTGCCTGAGTGACTGGTGGAAGAAGGAGAAATAGAGATTGGACTGATTGAGTCAAGCCATGTCACATAGTTCAAGTTTGAAATGCTTCTTTCTGTTTTGCTCCTGAGAGTGTGCTAGATACTGTACTGTACTGGTAATATTATTTATTTGTGTTAACTTCTGAATAAAACAACTTATTAAACACAAGTACATCTTATTGAACATTATTTTGATATTTCATTACCAATTATCATAGCAAAACAGCTTTTTCAAACAGTCTGTAATGCATTTTGGAAACGAGAGATGGGCTCATGGTGTAATGGGCCACCTGGCCTGAGAAACATAACGGAGGAAAGAAAAAGTAAGGACTTACTTCTGGTCATTATTTGGGTAGAACACACATATTTTGAATGCCTTCGGCAGATTTCTTTTTCTTGAGCCATTTTAATCTAGATTAATCTAGATTAAATCCAGGATTGCAGATAGATTAATCTAAATTTAATTTTTTTTATCTATGCCCACCTCTAATATATATATATATATATATATATATATGTTAACTGCTCAGTGATAACTGGTGCGGCCAATTTAATAAAAAAAAGGCTCTAAATTATCCTCACCTGTAGAAAACTTTGAATGAATGGATTGCAAAGCATCAAATACAACTAACTGTGAGAAGGGCTGAAAGGAGAAATGTGAATGAATGAATGAATGAAAACTTTATTTAACAGATTGCAGAATGGGTACAATACAGTACGGCTCAATACATACAATTGTTA
Organism: Notolepis coatsorum; assembly: GCF_963971535.1. Classification (NCBI taxonomy): domain Eukaryota; kingdom Metazoa; phylum Chordata; class Actinopteri; order Aulopiformes; family Paralepididae; genus Notolepis; species Notolepis coatsorum. The sequence continues at coordinate 139,466,123 of NC_140170.1, read as the reverse complement.
AGGGGATGCAGACCTGAGAAAGACGTTTGTCTTGTTTCCATCAGGGTCCCCCATTTTCAATTCATATAGACATATATGACATACATGACATACAGATAGTCAGTACTGCTACATCTATACATTTATGACATACCAGATTTGCAAATACAGTACTGTTTGTGATACAGAAGGAGTCAAGAAAAGGGAGTATATACATTTGACGTAGAAACTGTACATTGGAGGTTGGGTGGGGGGGGTTGGGTACATTGGGATATTGACAACCATACTGGGTAATTTACATTGGAGGTGGTTGGGGGGGGGGGGGGGGCGGGGGGCATACTGTATAAACAAGTAACACTGTACATTGAGGGGGGGGGGGAGGAGACACTGTACAAACAAACACAATTGTACATTGAACTATTGACAAAACCATACTAGGTAAATGACTGTACATTGGAGGGGGTTGGAATGATTGGGTTAGGATATTTACAGGGGCCAGTGTTGAATTGCAGTCTCCCGTAGGTGTCCCTTGAGAGAGGTTTTGAAAGTGGGTAGTGATCCACATTCCTTTACAGCTTTGGGTAGGGCGTTCCACATTGATGTGGCATAATTGCGAAACGTGTTTAGTCCCTTATTTGAGCCGAATCTGGGTTTGACATGATTTGTGGAGCTCCCTCTGGTGTTGTGATCGTGGTATTCACTGACCTTTGGGAAGTATTTTGACATGTACATGGGTACCTTGGTCGTGTAGTGTATCTTGTAGACCAGGCCCATTGCAAGTTGTTGTACTCTGTCGTCTACTCTAAGCCATCCTAGGTTGTCGAAGTGGGCAGGGGTGAGGTGGGTTCTAGGAGTAAGGTCAAGCAGTAGTCTGACCAGTTTGTTTTGAGATGTTTGTAATTTTGTTTTTAGCGCCTTTGAGGTGCTTTGGTACCATGAGGTGCAAGCATAGTCGTAGTACCCCTGAATGAGTGCTCCTGCCAGAGTCTTCAGGGTGTTCTTGTTTACCAGAGAGGAGATCCGGTACAAGAATCGAGTTCGTTGGTTGACTTTTTTTATTACATTGGATGCCATTTTGTCACAGGAGAGATTAGCCTCTAGGATGGACCCCAGGTAGGTAATTTCATCTTTCCTTGTGACAATATTGTCACCCACTGTAACTGAGAAGCCGTCGGTCTTGCTGAGTTTGTTATTTGAACCGAAGAGAATGGACTCTGTTTTGCCCATGTGTAATGATAGTTTGTTATCAGCGAGCCATATGCAGATTCTGCCTAGTTCCAAGCTGAGGGTTTTTTCAACCTGTAACTTGTTCTTGTCAGAGACCAGCAGGGCTGAGTCGTCCGCAAACAGGAACAAGTTGCAGTCACAAGCTGACGACATGTCATTTGCATAAATTAGGAACAGTAGCGGTCCTAGTATGCTTCCTTGTGGAACACCACAGCTCACTGTGAGGGGGGGGGATAGGGTACCGTTTACCTCCACCATCTGTTCCCTCCCCTCAAGGTAGGATTGCATCCAGCTCACTGATAGACTATCAAAACCAATTGCTTTTAGCTTGTCAATCAGAATGGAGTGATTGACCGTGTCAAAGGCCTTTTGTAGGTCCAGCATGACCATGCCGCAGTATTTGCCTGCGTCCACCTCTTGTTTGATGTGGTCATTCAAATAGAGAAGGCATGTGTCAGTGGAGTGGGATGTTCTGAAGCCAGATTGGAATTCGTAGATTAGATTTTTTTCCGCTAGGTACTTTTCGACCTGTTCGTAGACTATTTTTTCCATGACTTTCGAGATGGAGGTGAGAATAGAAACAGGGCGGTAGTTGCCTGGGTCTAATTTGCTGCCCTTTTTGTGCAGAGGGGTCACCCTCGCAATTTTGAAGTCCTTGGGGACGTGTCCCTGTTTTATGGAGAGGTTTATTATGTGTGTGATGATTGGTGTGATGGCGGCTGCTGAGTCTCTGAGGAATTTGGAGGGGATGTTGTCATGGCCAGTGGCCTTGTTAGGTTGGAGGGCGCTCAGTTTATTGAGTACCTCATCTGTTGTTACCGTTTCCAGCTTGAAGTCGTCCTTGCGGACCCCTAGGTTTTTGTAGAAAGCTACTATGTGTTCTACCCCATAAAGCCCTGAGTGGGAGGGTAGTTTGTTTACCAGTGTTGTGGCTATGTTTGTGAAGAAAATGTTTAAGTAATTGGCTACATCCAGCTTGTCTGTGATGAGCGTGTTGTCAGTTTTTATGTTTATGTTTGAGAATCTGGTTTTAAGTTTTTTACTGCATCCTAGTTGATTATTGAGTAATTTCCAAAGTTCACGTGGTTTGTTTTTGTTTTCCTCAGTTTTGTCATTGATGAAATTCTTTTTTGCAGTTTTGATCATGGAGTTTGGATCATGTGAAGTGAGGCACTGAGGCCCACAGGGCACAAACAATCAGAATCAGCAGGACAAGGTCCATTATAATTCCTATAAAATAAATGACCAAATATCTTATAGAATACCAACATGCCTGGCAATAAAATAGTAACTGACAACAAATGATATTACATTAGATTAAAATGTATTGTCATTATACAGCACAAGTACAGTACGACAAAAATAAGTTTGGCTATATTATATTTAAAAATAAACATTGGAGGGGGTTGGGTTTGGACATTTACAGGGGCCAGTTTTGAATTGCAGTCTCCCGTATGTGCTTTTTGAGAGTGGTTTGAAGGTGGGTAGTGATTCACATTCCTTTACAGCTGTGGGTAGGGCGTTCCACATAGATGTGGCATAATTGCGAAACGTGTTTAGTCCCTTGTTTGAGCAGAATCTGGGTTTAACATGATTTGTGGAGCTCCCTCTGGTGTTGTGGTTGTGGTATTCACTGACCTTTGGGAAGTATTTTGACATGTACATGGGTACCTTAGTGGTGTAGTGTATCTTGTAGACCAGGCCCATTGCAAGTTTCTGTATTCTGTGGTCTACTCTAAGCCATCCTAGGTTGTCAAAGTGGGCAGGGGTGAGGTGGGTTCTTGGAGTAAGGTCAAGCAGTAGTCTGACCAGTTTGTTTTGAGATGTTTGTAATTTTGTTTTTAGCGCCTTTGAGGTGCTTTGGTACCATGAGGTGCAAGCATAGTCGTAGTACCCTTGAATGAGTGCTCCTGCCAGAGTCTTCAGGGTATTCTTGTTTACCAGAGAGGAGATCTGGTACAAGAATCTAGTTCTTTGGTTGACTTTTTTTATTACATTGGATGCCATTTTGTCACAGGAAAGATTTGCCTCTAGGATGGAACCGAGGTATGTAATTTCATCTTTCCTTGTGACAATATTGTCACCCACTGTTAGCTTGTCAATCAGAATGGAGTGATTGACAGTGTCGAAGGCCTTTTGTAGGTCCAGCATGACCATGCCGCAGTATTTGCCCGCGTCCACCTCTTGTTTGATGTGGTCGTTCAAATAGAGAAGGCATGCGTCAGTGGAGTGGGATGTTCTGAAGCCAGATTGGAATTCGTAGATTAGATCTTTTTCCGCGAGGTACTTTTCGACCTGTTCATATACTATTTTTTCCATGACTTTCGAGATGGAGGTAAGAATAGAAACAGGGCGGTAGTTGCCTGCGTCCAATTTGCTGCCCTTTTTGTGCAGGGGGGTTACTCTCGCCATTTTGAAGTCTTTGGGTACGTGTCCCTGTTTTATGGAGAGGTTTATTATGTGTGTGATGGCGGCTGCTGAGTCTCTGAGGAATTTGGAGGGAATATTGTCATGGCCAGTGGCCTTGTTTGGTTGGAGGGCGCTCAGTTTTTGTTACCATTTCTAGTTTGAAATCGTCTTTGCGGACCCCTAGGTTATTGTAGTAGGCTAGGATGTGTTCTACCCCAAAATGCCCTGAGTGGGAGGGTAGTTTATTTACCAGTGGTGTGGCTATGTTTGTGAAGAAAATGTTTAAGTAATTGGCCACATCCAGCTTGTCTGTGAAGAGCGTGTTATCTGTCTTTATGTTTATATTTGAAAATCTGGTTTTAAGTTTTTTACTGCAGACTAGTTGATTATTGAGTCATTTCCAAAATTCACAGGGTTTATTTTAGTTTTCCTCAGTTTTTTCATTGATGAAATAATTTTTTGTAGTTTTGATCATGGAGTTTACGTCATTTCTTAGTCTGTTTCTTTGCAGTTTGAGTTCAGTCACGTGGGCTTGAAGTTCACTGCTCGAGCTTTTGGTAAGCTTTGACTGACTTTTACAAAGGGACAAAGGGATTTAGAATGTCTCCCAAATGCTCAAAAAGTACCTCTTTTCAGAAATCGGTAAAATAGAAAAATGACATTTTCAAGTGCTTTGAGATGTTATATATATGTCTCCTTACTTGCTAAACTTAATACGACTTGTAAATATGTTTAATTCTTGCTAAATTGTATAGTTCGAATCATCCCCGTATTCATGTCACGTACATGCACGTGCGCACACACAAACAGCGGTGTGTGCGGTTGATAGGTGTTAAATCACTGAGTGATACCAATATGCATATCATTCAGAGCAAGAGGGGGGAGGGATTGTTTGTTTCTCACATTGTCTGTCATTGAACTCACTGCTCTCAGCTGAAAAGCTCTCTCGACTCGCGAGGATATCTCGGAAAGTGGGGCTGCATATTTCTCCAACAAATCATATACCGTCTATATCTATTTTCTGGTATTCCAAGTTTAGTCAGGATAATAGAACCTGCATTATCATTATCGAGAATACACTTTTCATTGGCCGTGTTTCCAGCTCCTCAGGGACCCGACTGAACGTTATGAATTAAAAGTGTATTCTGGAGCATATGAGCAAATTCAGTAACTTTCTGAACTTGTAAGTCGCTTTGGATAAAAGCGTCAGCTAAATGACTAAATGTAAATGTACATGTACATATCCCTTATTAAAACAAATAACAGCCTGAAAAAACAATTCAGCCTATTCAATTGTTGTAGAATGGCTATAGCCAATTTTACGCACCGCTTAGCCTACGCACTTTGGTTGCCACAAACAACGAGCTCCCATTGACTGGTGCAGATTTCTGACAACGTGATTGATTCAGATGCATCAAACCCAGGCGAAATGACAATCTCCGCTGCTTGGCGGAGACAATACCGCTTGGTCCACATTTGAAAAGGGGAAAACAATCCCAAACGGTTTAGATTAAGAAACGAATAACAATAAAAAAGATGCAATCGCTGCAATTCAAAGGTGAATGGACTGACAAATATGCGTTCATCCTCCCAGCACCAAACCAATGTGCCGAATATGCCAAGAAACTGTAGCTCTTGAGTGGCAATTTGAAACGGCACTACGAAACAAAACAGTTATTTTGATGCAACCTTTCCTCAAAATTCAGTGCTAAGAACCACAAAAATAAATGGAATGCAATCATCATATCAAGCTGCAAGCAGAATTATTGTTAAATCTATGTCACAACGAGAAAAAGCAACCAAGTCCTCACTCAGTGGCATGGGTTTTGGCTAAACACAAGAAGCCATTCTCTGATGCATACATAATAAAATAATGTATGACTGAAGTGATGGAGACCATGTTTGAAGGCAAACAAAAGCAAATCCCCCTCAGATAGCACAGCAACCAGAATAACTGAAATGGTGATTTGATTAAACAGCTTTGTGATATAATAAAAAAAATGCACAGTGCATTTCCATAGCTGTGGATGAGTCCACTGACACCACTGAGAAGCCTATGTTCTGAAGAACCGTTCATGTTCTGAAGAATTGTTCATGTTCTGAAATGTTATTGCTAAAGATTGAGAAGATTGGATCAGTTGCAATGTTCCCTCAAATTTTTTTTCGGTCTGAGCAAACACTCAAACCTCCTGAGCAGACATCAGCAACTACTGAGCAACATACATCACCTGCCGATTAACCGGTTAGTTGATAAGCGGCGGTTTGTAAAAAATCTGAGAATCTTAATTTCCCTCAATGTCTAACATAAAAATATATACATTTAGCTGATACACCGAGAAATAATACATAAAGGCATATTATATTCCTTAATCAAATATTTATTTGACCATTGATTGACGATACAGAGCAAAGTCCTTACTTTGGCGGCGGCAGTGTGAGTCGTGTCACTAACTTTTGTCTTTTTAGGAGGCTGACTTGTCATTATTTTATTAAGTGAATTATAATGCGACTTCAAGGGTGACCATATTGTGATTTTTTTTTAAAGAGGACACTGCCTTCAGCCTCAAGATACTTAATGATACTCAAAGTTTACTCAAAGATGCCTTATCATTATAATATATTTAAGGTATGCCTCCTCTGTATGGATATAAAATTATTGTTTATATTATTTTATATAACAAAATAATATCTCTCTATAACCAAAGTTCAAGTTTCAAGTTTCAAGTTTCTTTAATATTTGTCATACAGAAGTACAGAATACTTTTATACAAAATGCTTCTTACTGTTTCGCTCCAGAGACTGTGCAAGACAAGATAAGTATGAAATAAAATAACATAGTAAAATTAGAAGTAAAAAAAAGAGGTCACAGTGTTCAGTTTAGACATATGTACAATGTTCGATGCAGAATAGGCGTAGTTACCATACAATATACAATACTGTGCAGTGTACTAATATACAATACTATATAGTGCAAGGCAGAAATGGGACGAGGTGCAATTTAGGTACAATTCACAGTAGGTGTACGAGTTGTAGTGCAAATCCTTTATCAATAAATATAAAGTGTAAAGTGTGTTTGTGTGATCTAAAGTGTGGAGAGTGGGTGCTGCAGTGTGTTGTTTGTTTGAGTGAGTGTGTGCGTGTGGGTGTGTGTGCTGTGTGCGTTTGATGGTTGTTGCATAGTGTTTATTGTTCGTTTAGCAGCCTGATGGCCTGGGGATAGAAGCTTCTTCTGAGTCTTTCTGTGCTCGCCTTAAGACTCCGGTATCGCTTGCCTGACCGCAGCAGTTCAAAGAGGCAGTTGTTCGGGTGGCTCGAGTCCTTAATAATTCTCTTAGCCTTCCCCTTGCACCGCTTGTTGTAAATGTTCTGGAGGGTGGGAAGCCCCCCTCCAATTGTGCGTTCGGCTGAACGTGTCACTCTTTGTAGTCTGCTACGGTCTTGTGCAGTGCTATTCCCAAACCAGGAGGTGATGTTGCCGGTCAGGATGCTCTCTATTGTACATGAGTAGAAGTTCCTAAGGATCTTCTGACTGACTTGGAACTTCCTTAGGCGCCTGAGGAAGTAGAGGCGTTGTCGTGCCTTCTTCACAACACTGTCAATGTGTGTGGTCCATGTCAAGTCCTCGGATATGTGGGCTCCGAGGTACTTGAAACTGTTCACTCTCTCAACCGGTGCCCCGTCGATGCTGAGGGGGCTGTAGTCCTTGACCCCCGACCTCCTGAAGTCCACAATCATCTCTTTTGTTTTGCTGACGTTCAGGGAGAGGCAGTTCTCCTGACACCACTGTGACAGGTTCTCTACCTCTTCCAGGTAGGCCCTTTCGTCGTTGGCAGAGATCAGGCCCACCACTACTGTGTCATCAGCAAATTTGATGATGGTGTTACTCAACATGCTGTATTATGCCTAAAGTAATCTATCTGACAAATCTCAAGAACATAACTAAATCAACCTATGACAAAATAATATATATTTTCAAGTCTTACTGGACAAAATAAATAACAAGAAAAATATGAAGTAATGTTCTAAATAATACCTCTTCTGTATTAGAAAATCCAGCTTAAAAAATATATCTTTATCTTTTCAATGTAATGTAAATAAAACAGTAACCTCACAAAGATACTAATTTAAAAGTGCACTATGCAGTTTCAGATTTGTTGCAATTAGTGTACTAAACTAATTTATTACACACATAATCCTTAGAATGATTGTATCATAACAAGCATCTTATCAAACCAAAACATCATTTTGAGGCATCAAAATAGTTTTCAATTATTTTCTTTCTCTCTCTGTATAGCTGCATACTTCAATCAATTCGGTCAACTGTGCCATCAAACTCTCGCCTCGCACTGCTTTGTTTGTAATGTTTTTCTGTGTCCATGTGAGCTTTGAGATCGCCACCACTTTTATTAGACACAGAAACATGTGGTCAAGCTTTGCACGCGTTGCACTCCGCTTCCAATTAGTCTCGACCGGGACAATAAATTGGGAATTTTCTCTGCAGTTAATCTGTAATGTACATTTTCGCGTTGGCATTGTGAGGAGCCAGCGATGCTGGTCGGATCTGTCCGCTTCCTGCTCTGTTGTGTGTGTCTGTGTGAGCGCGCAGTAGCGCCACCCACACGGCACTGAAAGCGAGGCTTCTCTTGGTAACGTCACACGCAACAGGTTACCGTAGTATTCGGTGCAACGCGCCAGTCAATTTAACTACATGCATATTTTACACAAACGTTTCTGTGCGCGACAGATTTCAGATGTGCGCGGGAGCGTTTTGCCATGTGCGCGCGCGCACGGGCGCACCTTAGGGGGAACATTGATCAGTTGTACTTTTTTTTGAATACTTGAAACCCTTTTATTAGATTGAAAACGAATAACAATACAAAAGATGCAATCGCTGCAATTCAAAGGTGAATTGACTGAAAAATATGCGTTCATCCTCCCAGCACCAAACCAATGTGCCTAATATGCCAAGAAACTGTAGCTCTTGTGAGTGGCAATTTGAAATGCCACTACAAAACAAAACACAGTTATTTTTAGGGATGTCCCGATCAAATTTTTTTGCTCTCGATCCTATCCAAATCATGTGATTTTGAGTATCTACCGATACCGATCTTTCCCGATCCGATAAAAAAAAATATATATATTTATAAAAAAAAAAAAAAAATCTCCCATCCCAATTTCTCCCATTACATTCACCCTGAATGTTGACGTTATCCAGGTGAAAAGTTAACTTCATTCAAGCGAGGCATTGCAACCGGAGTAATCTAAAAACTCTGCCTCCAACCTGCTGCTTCATGAGAGCAATGGCGCCATCGTCTGTAAAAATCAGGTGACTGCAAGTTCTGCAACTAGTGGGTGTCCCTCATCCTTGACATAAATCATTTGATGTATAATTAAATCAAAGGAAATGCGTTTGTTTTGGCCAAATTCTTCTGCTCTTTGTGACAATAGATAAATGAATGATGATATGCAATTTAAAACCAAAACTAAGGCCTCAGTATGAGTTTAAGACGTGAACGTCATGTTTGTTGAATAAAAAAATAAATAATAATAAAATAAAAATAACCCAGATTTTTTATTTAATTTTTTTATCCCGATCTTCTGAAAATCCTGTGATCGGCCCCCGATCCCGATCACGTGATCAGATCGGGACATCCCTAGTTATTTTATATGCAACCTTTCCTCAAAATTCAGTGCTAAGAACCACAAAAAAAATGGAATGCAATCATAATATCTAGCTGCAAGCAGAATTATTGTTAAATCTATGTCACAACGAGAAAAAGCAACCAAGTCCTCACTCAGTGGCATGGGTTTTGGCTAAACACAAGAAGCCATTCTCTGATGCATACATAATAAAATAATGTATGACTGAAGTGATGGAGACCATGTTTGAAGGCAAACAAAAGCAAATCCCCCTCAGATAGCACAGCAACCAGAATAACTGAAATACTGGCTGGTGATTTGATTAAACAGCTTTGTGATATAATAAAAAAAAAAAAAAATGCACAGTGCATTTCCATAGCTGTGGATGAGTCCACTGACACCACTGAGAAGCCTATGTTCTGAAGAACCATTCATGTTCTGAAGAACTGTTCATGTTCTGAAATGGTATTGCTAAAGATTGAGAAGATTGGATCAGTTGTCCTTTTTTTGGAATACTTGAAACCCTTTTTTTGTGGAATATTTGATGCGGCCCAGCCTCACCCAGACTCTACCTCCAGCGGCCCCCACGTAAATTTTGTTATATAGATATATAGAGTTTGAGACCCCTGGTCCAGACCTATAATCATAAATGATTGTTAGTCTGGGTGGTAATTTTATTTATTTTGAGTACTTAACACCCATTAGAGACAAAAGGAAACAAAGGAATAAGGGCAAAACATATTAGGCTTGTGGTCATTTTAATGTCAGATCAAATCGAAGGAGAACCTCATATTTTTCGAGGTTGCAAACTTTCCCCTCCCCCCTTGTAAGTCGCTTCAGTCTCTGTTATTTTTGGCTTACAATAAATATAGTACAATATGGAATACCAATTGGATACCAATTGAATACCAATATTGGAATACCAATATGGAATACTTCAGTGTGTGTGTGTGTGTGTGTGTGTGTGTGTGTGTGTGTGTGTGTGTGTGTGTGTGTGTGTGTGTGTGTGTGTGTGTGTGTGTGTGTGTGTGTGTGTGTGCGTGCGTGCGTGCGTGCGTGCGTGTGTGTGTGTGTGTGTGGACAAGTATATCAAATACCAACCACTGCTCAGTGTGATGGCCGACCTTGGGTATAAGTGTAGATATAGTGTACACTGTAAGAAATAAAAGCTGCAAGAAAACGGTAAATGTCTGGCATCAATGGTTTCCAAATACTTACGGTCAAATTACAGTAAAATCAAATACATTTACAGATTACAACCTTTATTTAATGGTTAATATTTTGATAAAAGGTAATTTACTGTATGTTTATGGTATTTACACTTAAAGTAGAAAAACAAAGGTAATCTGTAAAATAATACAGTGAATTTCCTGTGAAAAAACATTTATTTTTACAGTGTAGGCCTACTTGTATTCGGAAGTCTTGGCCATGTATACAAAATTAATGCACAATGACCGGTCTGAGAATTGCTGCAATTGTACAATACAGGGTTGATCTCACTCTCTCTGTATCTCTTTCATCCTCTCTCTCTCTCTCTCTCTCTCTCTCTCTCTCTCTCTCTCTCTCTCTCTCTCTCTCTCTCTCTCTCTCTCTCTCTCTCTCTCTCTCACTCTCTCTCTCTCTCTCTCTCTCTCTCTCTCTCTCTCTCTCTCTCTCTCTCTCTCTCTCTCTCTCTATCTATTATATTATATATTATATTACTATACTATTATAAATGTATTCAGGTAAACCTCTATCTATCTAGTGTGTGTACATGGCATCAAATCAAAGTGTGTGTCAATGTAGGCCTGCCTGGGCCTGGTCATTGGAATAACAAAGGAACAAAGGGCCTTTGTTTCAGGTGTGAATTGGTCTAGTGACATTGACATTGACATCACATTGCATTCTGGGAAGGAGTGTAGTTCTCTCATAATTTTTCTGAATTCACTGAATTCTTTCTGCTGCCTCCTGCTGCGACTTGGTAAGGATTGTACCAAAATGTTTCATAGGACATTGATTAAAAACTATCGGCTAAAATTTTACAATTGATGGCTTATTTTGAAGGTATGAACCTGTAGTTTCATATTATGTAAAAAAAAAACACATTGGGCGCCGGGCATTGTGCCCGGCTGTAATTCCAAAAACGCTAGTTATAGGCCCTGACACATAATGATAGATTATCGATTGGCGTTTCTTTCCTATACACGCTATATTAAAAAATTTAAATGTATAGGATCGGTATACATTATGCTTCATCATGCGTGAAGGAAAGGGGGGGGGGGGTCGTTTATAATTCCTTGATCGTCAGTAACGGCTTTATTTAGTATGGGTTGATATATTGATCAGACTGATTGCAAACAAGGAAATGGACAATCAGGCTGAAAATAACGTTAGTGTCCTCTTACCGTTCGCCGATGAGACTGGAGGAAAAAGATCCCAATTATTTGACGTCGATCTCCTATATCCATTTCCGGTTTGTATGGCGCAATAAACGCCGAAATCATATCGATTATTGCGTTTAGAAAGCGATCCAAATGCACTCAAGTGTTTGTCTGGACCCACGTAACAAGATATGACTGCCGGAGGGATTTCCTAGATGCACCGATCGCCACTTCCGGTTTGATGTGAGTGTTACGATTGCCGGAACGTTTAGGTGGCATGACAGTGGTAGAGGTAAGTAGAACCCAGAATGCAGACTTAAACACGAGGAGAGGTAGTGGAGAGTGAGATAGACGAGGCACGAGTCGAGGATGAAAGTAACAAGCCTTTTACTGACCGTGGCAAACAATACATAAACTGACTCACGGGGAAATACGGAGAGCTTCACAGGAGCAGCAGTGGAGGCTGCTGACCAAATTTTTTGGTGAAGCACAAATTATTATATTATATATTAAATTATATTTTTTAAACATCCCCAACGCTGCAACACCTGCATTCCTCCCAGGTGTCAGGCTCCTCATTCGCTTCCATTCATTTTGGGGACCATGTTTAAATATCATACTTCTGAAGTATAAACAAACTATACTGCTGTGACGATTTCAATAAAACAGACCATTCTGAGTATGCAAAACTGTACATTGGAATATCTACCACCTTCCTCTGCACGAGGCCACAGATGGGTTTTATGTAACACAAGGACAATGAATGAATGAATGAATGAATGAATGAATGAATGAATGAATGAATGAATGAATGAATGAATGAATGAATGAATGAATGAATGAATGAATGAATGAATGGATGAATGAAAACTTTATTTAACAGATTGCAGAATGGGTACAATACAGTACGGCTCAATACACACAATTGTTAAGGGGATGCAGACCAGAGAAAGACTTTCGTCTTGTTTACATCAGGGTCCCCCATTTTCAATTCATCATAACATGACATACAGATACAGTACTGCTACATCTATATATGACATACAGAGATATAGACAGTACTGCTACATCCAGACATTTATGACATACCAGATCTACAAATATACATTACTGTTTAAGAGTACAACGCCTGTCATATAGACCTATAGCGTTGGAAACTCTGATTAAGGAGAGGGAGATGAGAGGAGAGGAGAGGAGAGAGGAGGAGTGTTACAGTAACGTTACACAAACTGACAAAGCCAAGACACTTACCCATAAAGACGGTATCTCGATCGATCTTTCAATCAATCAATCAATCAATCTCATCTTTCGTTGAATAGTGCAGCTTCTCCATGTGACGAGTCCGAGTCGAGCTGCTTGCATCAATCCCATAGAAAATGTAAACAATAGCCATGTGCATCGCGAGCCAGCTTGTTGCATCAAATTGATGTTTGGCTTTTGTCTCCCGAGTGAAGTTAGAACTACACTACTGTTACGGACACGTATTGTTCTTTAAACAATTCGGCTGGCTAACGTTAGCTCACGTTAGCGTCCAGGCTAAGCAGGCTTTCGTTTTATAAACACTACAACTAACTTTTTTCTGAGATGCATAAGTCCACTTCTTCATGTTGCTCAGTTGCTGGTTTATACTTCGGTCCTAATGTTGGCGCAAAGTTTAATTTAGCCTGCCCTACTGTGTTGTTACAGCTGTACAGCTTACTAAACTAAAGTGAGCTCTTTCAATGCTGCCTATACCTACACAGTCAAAACAGCCCAGCTGCAGTTCCATGGGTTAGGTTTAGCTGGGGCCAATCTCAAGTTTCTCAAGCTTCTTTATTAGTTGTCATACAGAAGTACAGAATACTTTTATACAAAATGCTTCTTTCTGTTACATTTTGTATAAAAGTATTCTGTACTTCTGTATGACAACTAATAAAGAAACTTGAGAAACTTGAGATTGGCACCAACTAAACCTAACCTACGGAACTGCAGCTGGACCCGTTTTGACTGTGCAATGCAGCAACTCTGATTGGATTTGAAGGTTGTCAATCATTCAACCTCCGTGTATTGGATTGCAAGGCTGTCAATCATTCAATCCCCCATTCAATGGCAAGAGTTTAAATGCACAGACCGTGCTTAGATGACGTTAATAGCCTATTTTGATTGGCTATTATTTATTATTTATTTAATCCTGGGTCAACCTGTGCAGCCATCTGCACGACTATTTACTGCAGTCATTACTGCAGTGCAGGCCTGCTCAGAGCTGGCAATTTTGGCAATATTTGAAAAAAAAAATTCACTGACATTTTTTTTACAGAGGAAAACATTTCTAATAAAAAGAAATAATAATAATAATAAAAAAAATAAAAAAATAAATATATATATAAATTAATAATAATAATTAATTATGAGTGAATTTGTGTTTCACGTGTTGTCATAGAGAAACCTCCACTGCAGCACACAGGAACAAGGGTAACATGAGTAATGACCCAGCAATGGCTTCTGGGCAGACAAGACATAAATACCCAAACTAATTAGAGACATGAAGGTAATTGGTGATTAGACAGCTGTGGTAAAACAGAACTGAAAGAAACACACTGGGGAATAAACTAGAAACAAATATGCAAATACAAAGACCACACAAGACTATCACACTTACAAACATAGACAGGAGGAACACAAGACTAAAACAGGGGAAACAATACAGACAACACAGACCATAATTGCACAAAACATAGACTGGTGAAAATAACATGAAACAGATGAATGACCAGATTACAGTGCTGCAACACCTGCATCAGGCCAATGGGTGGCAGTAGCGTATTGTTTATAAATGGATGTGCTGAGAGTCCGATGGCCGGTCCAGTAGGACCGGGGGGGTGACAGTGAGTGTAACTCGCCCGACCATCCACCAGGCGGCGGTATTGAGGCGTTGCAATCTCAGACAGGGTGCCGCTTCAGTCCGGAGGGAGGCTGGATGAATTATGAATGCCATGGCGAAAAAATTAAATATTGATCCCAAAAACGATTTACGACGTTGTTGGCATTCAACGCATGGCGGGCATTAACGACTTACGGCGTTTATGGCGCACAATGTGTTAAGGAGGAGGAGCATAATCGGCTAGACTTCAGAGGGTTCCCGCATGCTATAACCCCTTTATTGGAGATCCTGGAATTGTCAGAGGTCAGAATGAGATCAATGGTAGTCTGTGTTGATTTACATACTCGTGTGGGTTGGGTGATGAGCTGGCTGAGGCCGTGCAGATCACAAAACCTACTGAAGGAATTGAAGACGGGTGCATCTTTTCGTTGCATATCCGTGTTCCAATCCCCAATAAGAATATTTTCTGCATCCTCAGCTCCAGCTAAGCACACATCCAGAGTATCATAAAAGCCATTTTGTTCTGGCGGTCTGTAAATTGTGCCGACTAGAACAGATTTAGCCCTTTCAAATAGAATAGCCCTTTCTTCTGGTCAACATGCAAAAAACAGATAATTTTTTCATCCATACATTTCCGTTTTATACCGTGTGAATATGAGTATAGTTTTAGAGTGATTATGTGTAATCCCGGGAAACGATGCGAAACAGCGTTTTACTGCATTTCATTATAAATCGTGGCATTTCTCGCCTGGATCAATAATCAATCTATGTTTCATCATGCATGCACAAAAGGGTGGGGGGGAGGTCGTTTTTCTATACTTCGATCGACACCAATGGCATACATTACACAGTACATTACAGACACACGCTGCGATCGCGGGGTAAAAATGATCGGATCAACACAAGATTGATAACATATAGTCCTTACCTTGTCTATGATGTACTGCAAACAGAATAATCCAATTATCTGATCATTATTCACAATACTGATCGCGATCGTGTGTCCAACGTTATCCAGCATTGCACATGAACGGGGGGGCAGGGACCCTCGTCGATGCCATCCCTATAAGCGCTTGTCTTGCCGGAGTATTTAGACGCCGACGGCATGAATATTAAAGGCAACCAACTTGTGTTCAGCTTTTCGTTCAGCGTTTCTCTGATTGGCCACACGGCCAATCAATCAATCCACTAGCACACGCCCTTGCGGCAAGAGAGACGCGGCAGGAGCGCTGGTCGAACCAGCGGTGTTCTGTTGTGTGACTGTACTACAGCGGTGTTCTGTTGTGTGACTGTACTAAACTCTTCCACCACATGACCGACATTTGACATACAGTACACCTCCTATCTATGTTGGGATTATGTTTGGTCATGACAAAACAATAAAAATCGCTACTGTTAGTAATGCTGCCACCACCCACTTCAATGACAGAGCTCTCATATTTGCGAATGCATAAACTATATCTTAAATTATGGCGATGTGTCTAATATGGCTGTCGCGAAGTCATTGATAAGCGACAGCCATATTAGACACATAGCCATAATTTAAGATATAGTTTATGCATTCGCAAAATATGAGAGCGCGCCGCTGTCATTGAAGGGCTTCCTACAACAGAGCACCGCCGCTGCTGCTGCTGAAGCTGTATCAAGCCGGCGGCGGCGCACGAAAGCCGGGGATAAACCACCGCGTCGCCCCGCTGGCGCTTCAGGCTCAGCAGCCTCCACGGGCGAAATATATATATATTCATGTACTGTATGGCCAGTAGTTAAAGTACATAACTAGTAGTGGTTTAATATATCACAATCTTTAATACAGTCAGGGAATTGTACCCCTCAGTTACAGTAACGTTATATGATATAACGTTACTGTAACTGAGGGGTACAATTCCCTGACTGTATTAAAGATTGTGATATATTAAACCACTACTAGTTATGTACTTTAACTACTGGCCATACAGTACATGAATATATATGGTGAACACCCACACAAGAATACGGCATTGACACATAAAGTTCTATTTGGAGGGTATTTATTATTATTAAGCAACGTTAGGTTACAGATTGAGAATTAGGCTCGCGCTTGTATGGCGAAGAACACACGTAAAGTCAGTCAAGAGCGTAAGTCAATGAGAATAGTATGAATACTAGGATGGGTCTAAACTGACGCCACCTGTGGTATAGCAATTACATAGGGCACACTGGTACCAGCTGGAGACACTGGGGGGTTCCCTCCGGGGTGTAAGGCCGGTAGGGGTAGAGGAATGTTCGGGTACAAAGTATGGGTCAACGAGGAATAACAAGGCTCCAGATACAGGAGCCGGTGCATGTACTCCCTTGATCAGCAGACAAAGCAGCAGTTGTAATCCAAGATGCTCGAATAGCATTGACGACAGCTAGCCAGCCTCTTCCTAGAGGCGGGCCCGAGTGATGATCCTCACAGGGGTAAATCCCAAACGACAGTGGGATCGACGGTTCTCTGCTCCAGCGGTCACGGTCCCAAAGCAATATAATCCAACCAGAAATGGTTCTGCATTCGCCGGTGCCGATTCTCCTGTGTACTATACTTCACATTAAACTAGGTTGAACTTGACGTTACTTCACTAAACTCTGACACTTTTACTATCCTATTCGCACATGTTCTAAACGCTCTATTTAGATGCAAGGTTGCTCACTTCACTGCACGTTGACTCGTGGTGAATGGTTTACTAGTAATGAACGAAGTGCTGCTGTTTACACCTGCGCCGTATTTATACGTAAGGTGAATTATCTAGTGCCAACCTCAGTTCTGTCTCGTATTACTGCGCAGACTCTGGACATGTTGAGACATGCCCGGAGTTGCCTTTGAACTTGCCGTTGGGGGCTTGGTCGTTGGCGCCTAGGGGTCGCTGTCCAATAGGAGAGCGAATATTACTCTGGTTTGTACCCAGGTAAAGGGATATTCTGTGTATATATACAAATAATATACAAGGGATATCAAACGATATACAAATATTATACAAGGGATCTCAAGCAATAAATATATATATTCGGTTTAATCTGACCCTTTGTAACAGCCGCCTCCTAATTAGTCCGCACCTAATTAGTTAAAGCAAAGACAGATTAATAGTCCTGTCAACTACTCAATGTCTGTTGTGAGGAGTAGGGCAATCTACAAAGTCAGTGGGTCATGGTCGTCATCGGGGGAGTCAGGGAGCCTCGGCAACTCTATCAGCCTCGCCACGGGTCGGGTGTAGGTCCGTCCCTGGACAATAACTTCTGCCGCTCTGACCTTTCCGTCGGCACCAGTGATCACTTTGCTTACGCGGCCGGCCGGCCACGCAGCTCGGGGTAGTGACTGGTCTATGATCATAACGACTGTGTCCACTTTTAAGTTGTCCCTGTCCTTGACCCGCTTCTGACGGGCTGGAAGGGATGGTAGGGAGCTTAGGAGGAAGCGGGCCTGAGACTGGTTGATCTGTGCTTGGCTGTGTCTCCACATCCTCCGTCTGTTCCTCTTGTTCGGTCTGTACCCCGTCTGAGGATGGGCCGGTTCCGGCCGCACCATCAAGGAGTCGCTTGGGGTGCTGGGTTCGAGGTCAGCTACGTCGCTTAGAGCGCAGCTGAGGGGGGTGGAGTTCGGAACTCCCTCTTCTTGGGCCCACGGTTCTCTCACAGGCCTCTCGTCTAATGTCAATAGCCTCTCAACGGGCTGTACGAGAGAGTGGCCGGTGTCGCTCACCTTTGTGTGCAGGCAGCGTGTAGACGTGGGTTGACTGTCAAGTCCGTAGAGGGGGCCCTGGAGCATCCACCCCAGTCGGGTCTGAACCGCGACTGGGCATCCTTTGGGTCCGATGTGGGCCGCCTCAATTGGGAGAATGAGGTCCGCGTGGTCGGAGCCTATGAGCAGGGTCGGTGTGGCGCCGTCGATAAGCGGTATAGGTAGTCTGCGTAGGTGCTCGTACTTCGCCATCAGCTGTGGGATGGGGTAGGTGTACTGTGACAGGCCTATGTCGTGGCTGGTGAAGACGTTGGTGATGCTATACTGCTTCTCGGGCTGCTCGACCGCTGCTATCGTGAAGGAGACATTTTCACCCTTTATGGTCTTCTGGTCTCTTCTAATGGTACGGATTGTCATTGTTACTTTGGCACCCCGCAGGCCCAACTGGGCTGCGGCGGAAGCGAGGAGGAGAGTCTTTTCAGACCCATCGTCTAGGACGGCGTAAGTGTCCAGGACCTTGTCCTCGTAACTCAGGAGCACTCTGACCACTTTGATGAGCACTCGGGGGGTCCCGCTATGCTTGGGGTCTATGTGGAGCACTCCTGTTGGTCGGTTGCCTCGTCGGGCTATTCTTCTCATGTTATCCTCGCACAGGAATCGGCGGTGACCGGCCTGTGGGGGGTCAGACGCAATCCACTGCTCCATTTCGGCGATGGTCAGCCTCGGGAACACGTCGCACTGGTCCAGCCAGTGTCCTCCGCGGCAGTACGTACAGTCGATCTTCCATACCTCCTTTGCCGGGGGGTTGTCACCTGTCTGTGGTGGTGCCGACTCGCGGTAGTCCGAGTAGCACTGTGACTCCCAGTGTCTGCTGTAGCAGTCAGGACACCAGGGGGCGGTCCTATGGATCTTCGGTAGTGGTGCCACCGCCTCGGCCTGATACATCACCGTGACGGGCCCACTTTGGTTTCCTGGCGGACGCTTGTTGATGTCGTGCAGGACCTCCAAGTGGGCGCCGTCGCACTTGCTGCATTTCTTCTTTAAACGGCACTCAGCTGCCATATGGCTGCGCGCGCAGCGGAAGCAGCGGCGGTTGGCTTTGATCCACTGACTCACCTCGTCAGTGGTCAGCTTCTTGAAAGTGTCACATTGATACAGCCGATGTTCCTTTTCACAGTACTGGCATACAATCTTCCACTCCCCCAGTCGTAGGCTGCTGACCTCCCTGGTGAGGAAATCAGCTAGGTCTAGGAGGGATGCTTCTGGGCCGTTGGGGTCGCGGTGGTCTCTCTGCCGCCGAAAACGCTCTTGGCGGGCTGGAGGGAGCTTCTCCAGTATTCGCTCCACATTAGAGTTTGCATATAGTTCATGTCTCCCCTTCTCCTTTTGGGACCCCAGCATCCCTACTAGGGATTGTACCTTGATAGAGAGGTCATCCAGTGCTCTATTGTCTCTGGCTGGGGGGAGGCGGTCGATATCTCTTATTTCTTGTATCACGTAGTCCCATATGCGTCCATAACGCTGGTCGAGGGCCACTAGAGCCGCGGAGTATGGGGTGCTTGAGTTGGAATATGCCAGCGCTATATTATGCGCTCTGGGCACCTTGAGATGCTTGAGGAGGATGGCATATTTGTACGACTCATCAGGGACGTCGGACATCATAGTCTCCAAGCACATCCGTAATTCCGTGTACTGTGCTCTGTCCTCGCGCGTAAAGTCTGGGAACGTCGGTGTGCCAAGGTACGATGCCATGGATGGCTGGCACATTGGTGAGCGTAGGGGAAGAGGCCTCCTGGGCGAGTCTCCCCGTACGTGTTGTCGTGGGTTGGTACTCGGTGGGTACCAGAGGCCGGGTACCCAGGTGCTGTTCCTCGGTGCTGAATGTACGTCAAACTCACCCGTGAGTTGGGTCGGGGGTTTGTAGTGCAGTGACTCGGGGCTGACGTCGGGGCTGTACTGGGCCTCCTGGTCCAGAGTACGTTGCTGCTGGTCGGCTTGACTTTCCTCCTCTTCCTCTTCCTCTTCCTCTTCTAGGTCCTGGAGTCTTCTAGTCAGTCTCTCGGCTATGTAGGCCGGTTCTTCCCGGTGGCTGGGTCTCGTATGGACCGGTCGGGGAAGGGGTTCGGAGACGTAGACAGGATCCTCCTGTTGGCCGGGTCCCGGGTCGCTTCGTCGGGTAGGGGAGTCGGAGACGTAGACAGGATCCTCCTGTTGGCCGGGTCCCGGGTCGCTTCGTCGGGTAGGGGAAGGTGCCCTAGACCCTTGTCGTGATGATCTCCGGGAGCTCCGTGCGGAGAGAGGGGGTGTCGCCCTGGCAATCAATTGTTCTATCATCTGCGCCTGCAGCCGGTCGCGCTCTGCTTCGCGCTGGGCATGGGCGGCGTCGCGCTCTGCTTCGCGCTGGGCATTGGCGGCGTCGCGCTGTGCATTGGCGGCGTTGCGCTGTGCTTCGCGCTGGGCATTGGCGGCGTCGCGCTGTGCATTGGCGGCGTCGCGCTGTGCATTGGCGCGGTCTCTTTCAATGTTCTCTTCCGTCTGAAGGCGTCTCTCCTCCAGTCTTATGCGGTCGTCTTCACTCCTTTGTTGCGTCTGGAAGCGCTCTCGTTCGGTTGCAGAGTGTTCGCGTTCACTAAGGGCTTGCGCTTGGAGTTGCGCGTGAAGGCGCTCTCGTTCCGCTGCAGATTGTTCGCGCTCGCTTGCTTGTTGCGCCTGGAGGCGCTCTCGTTGTTCGCGCTCGCTCGTCTGTTGAGCCTGAAGGCGCTCTCGTTCCATGGCAGAGTGTTCGCGCTCACTAAGGGCTTGCGCTTGGAGTTGCGCGTGGAGGCGCTCTCTTTCCGTGGCCGAGTGTTCGCGCTCACTAAGCGTCTTTGCTTGAAGCCGGTCACGTTCACCCTGAAGTCGGTCTCTTTCGGTGGAGGCTGCCAGTGTGGCGATCAAGGCTTGCGCCAGTATCTGGTCCGCCTGGCTGGGGGATGACACTGACGGAGGTGATCGGCTTCTGACAGAGCTCGTTGGAGATCTGTTCTCCTGGCGCGCCCCGAGGTCCATCTCCTGGGCGCGCTTCTCTTCTCTTGGTTGTGTCGGGTTCTGTCCCTGGAGCGCTTTCTTTATCCTGGAGCGCTCCGGGGACTATCCCGGTGGCGTTGTCTGGAGGTATAGTCATGTCATGTCCCACCTGGTCCCCCCCGTGAGCTGAGTCAGTTTGGTCTGAACCCACTGGGGTCTCTACTTGCAGGGTCGCCTGGTCGATAGGATTTGACATGCTTTGACTATCCGCTTTATCCGTATTTAACGTCTGTTTAGATAAGCTAGGTAGTAGAACGACAGCGTATTCCTCCAGATAGGGAGGTGGCTGACGTTTGCGCTGCGGGCGTTCTAGCTTGGGGGAGCCGCTTGGGGAGTGTTCACCGCTGGCCATGGTTAATATTAATATTATATTAAATATTACACTGATACCCTCCGGCTCGAAGGACCAATTCTAACTGAGGGGTACAATTCCCTGACTGTATTAAAGATTGTGATATATTAAACCACTACTAGTTATGTACTTTAACTACTGGCCATACAGTACATGAATATATATGGTGAACACCCACACAAGAATACGGCATTGACACATAAAGTTCTATTTGGAGGGTATTTATTATTATTAAGCAACGTTAGGTTACAGATTGAGAATTAGGCTCGCGCTTGTATGGCGAAGAACACACGTAAAGTCAGTCAAGAGCGTAAGTCAATGAGAATAGTATGAATACTAGGATGGGTCTAAACTGACGCCACCTGTGGTATAGCAATTACATAGGGCACACTGGTACCAGCTGGAGACACTGGGGGGTTCCATAATTTAAGATATAGTTTATGCATTCGCAAAATATGAGAGCGCGCCGCTGTCATTGAAGGGCTTCCTACAACAGAGCACCGCCGCTGCTGCTGCTGAAGCTGTATCAAGCCGGCGGCGGCGCACGAAAGCCGGGGATAAACCACCGTGTCGCCCCGCTGGCGCTTCAGGCTCAGCAGCCTCCACGGGCGAAATAACATATAACGTTACTGTTACGAAGGATCAGATTAAACCGAATATATATATTTATTTATGGATATATATTGAATAGTATTTGTATGTCGTTTGATATCCCTTGTATATTCCTTGTACATATGCACGGAATAATAGTTCATTCTCTTATTGGACAAAGGACCAGGCGCCAGGGGACCAGCCCCTGGCGTCAAGTTCAAAGGTACCGACGAGACATGTCCGTACTAGCCCCGGCTCCGCTCAGGGATACGGCTACCGAAATGAGAGTGGCACTATTTGTTCACCGTGCATATAAATATGGCGCAAGTAAATGTAGAAGTCCCTTACCCTTCTTCCCAACTTAGTAACAGAACGTGAAGCCTCACCCACGATACGACGTGCGGTGAAGTATGGCCTGTTTGGCCTTAGAATAGCATTGAGACCGCGTGCGAATTAATAGCTGAATTGTCAGAGTTTGGCACTGTACCGTCGAGTGCGACGTATTTCTATCAAGTAATAATAGTCTATCGTGTATGGTGCATTGTGCGGTTAGAGTTCTAAAGTGACCAGCATCTCCAACGCTTCCTCGTGTTATCTAGAGTCTTATCCAGGTTGGGCCGACCACATGGCGCTTTCATCCGAGGAGATCTAGGCGAGGACCGAGGGACATGTACACTGGATTACCTACCCGACGACTGCTGAGCCCTATGCGGCTGGAATATATATTTGCTTTGGTACTGTGATTTGTGGAGCGGATAATCGCCGACGCCTGTGAGTGTTGGATTTACCCCTGAGAGGAGTCAAGTTGAGTCGGCGCTCAGAGAGACTGAGGTCGCCTAGCTTCTTCTTCATTGTGGAGCTACAGCCTACAAGAGAACCAAGGTGTATTCATCTGCGGATCAAGAGTCTATTGCACTGTCTTCTGTACTTGAAGTCTCCATAGATATCGTTGACCAGACGGTCTACTACCGACGGCTCTCCTACCCCCCCTACCGGCTTACAACCGGGAGGACCCCCTCCAGAATATCCCGCTATATCATTAAGTGTACCATAGATATAATTCCCTAAGAGCCAGGTTGTATACTTGCTTCCTGCGTAACCAGAGATTGGACATTCAGTGTTGATTTGCCTACGAGTACTCATTTGCCTTACAAGTGCATTCAAATGATAAATGTAAGATAAATATTCTATGTACCTTTTGCTCCATTAAATATTTGATTATTACCTTTGACTGGAACCGATTTCATTGTGGAAAGTGTTCATCATATTTAGATATCGTGTACTGTATGGCCAGTAGTTAAAGTACATAAAGCGGTAGTGGTTTAATGATACCATACTTATCAATACAGTCAGGGAATTGTACCCCTCAGTTACAATTGGTCCTTCGAGCCGGAGGGTAATTAGTGTAATATTAATATAGTGGTATTAATATTGAAATGGCCTATGATGAACACTCCACGAAACGGTCCTCCTAAAGTAGAACGCCCGCAGCGTAGACGGCAGCCACCTCAGTACTTAGAGGATTACGCTGCCAGTATACTACCTAGCCTTCTACAAACGGTAAACGCGGTAAAAGTAGAAAGTAAAATTATGTCCGACCCGATCAACCAGGATACCCCGACCACAGAGGCCCTAGTGGGTTCTGGAAGGGAAGGGAACTGACACGACTTTACCCCCCGCCAAGACCGAAGAAGTAGTCCCCGGAGAGCTCCGGGAGGAAGACAACCCTCCAGAGATGGAACTCTGCACGGAACAAGATGAGGAGAGCGCCGAGGAGATAGAGCTCCAGGACTCCCCGCAGGAGAACGCATCCCCAACGAGTACTGCCAGGAGCGGATCACCTCAACCAGCGTCTTCCCCCAGCGAGGCGGACAAGATGCTGGCACAGGCGTTCCTCGCCAGCCTAGCAGCCTCCACAGAGCGCGATCGGCTCCAAGCACAGACGCTTAGTGAGCGCGAACATTCTTCCATGGAAAGAGAACCTATACGTCTGGAGATGAGACGCCTTCAGACGGAAGAGAATATGGCAAGAGACCGGGCCGACACCCAGCGTGCCGCTGCCGGTGCCCAAAGAGAAGCAGATCTCACCAAGCGCGAAGCCGAGCGCGACAGACTACAAGCGCAGCTAATGGAGCAGCTGATCGCCAGGGCAACACCCCCTCCCTCCACAAGGGGTTCCAGGGCCTCGTCAAGACACGGGTCAAGGGCACCCTCCCCTAACCGATCAAGCGACCCTGAACTCGACCACCAGAGAGCCTATACCCCCCTCTGAACCCCTTCCCCGACCGGTCCCAGTGAGACCCAGCTACAAGGAAGGAACGGCGTACACCGCGGAGAGGCTAAATAGACGACTACAGGATCTAGATGACCTGACAGAGGAAGAAGAGGGAGAGGAGGAGAGTCAAGCCCGACAGCAGCACAGTACTCCACAGGACCAGGAGGTCCAGTACAGCCTAGGCTATACCCCCGCGGCTCTGCGCTACAGACCCCCGACTCTATTCACGGGTGAGCATGACGCACAACCAGTCCCGAGGAATAGCACCTGGACCAGCGGGCCATGGTACCCTGCCGGTACCAGCCCACCGAGAGGCGTAAGAGGAGACTCGCCTAGGAGGCCTCTCTTCCAACGCTCACCGATGTGCCAGCCATCCACGGCGTCATACATTGGCACACCGACGTTTCCAGACTTCACCCATGAGAACCGAGCACAGTACACGGAGCTACGGATGTGCTTAGAGACAATGATGGTGGATGTAGCTGATGAACGCCACAAGTATGCTATCCTATTGAAGCACCTGAAAGTGCCCAGAGCGCACAACATAGCGCTAGCTTATGCCACCTCTACGACCCCATACACCGCGGCTCTAGCAGCACTAGACCAAAGATATGGACGTATATGGGATTACGTAATACAAGAGATAAGGCATATTGACCGCCTACCCCCAGCAACAGACAATCGCTCACTAGACGACCTGTCTATCAAAGTACAATCCCTGGTAGGGATGCTGGGGGCGCAACGAGAAAAGGGTATGCACGAACTATACGCAAACTCGAATGTCGAGAGGATTTTAGAGAAGCTGCCGCCCGCCCGACAGGAGCGCTTCAGGCGGCAAAGAGACCACCGTGATCCTAACGGTCCCGAGCCATCCCTCCTAGACCTAGCCGACTTCCTGGCGAGAGAAGTCAGCAGCCTACGGTTGGATACGTTCGTGCGGAGCACACCAAGCTCCAGAGAGGGACCTAGGAGAGCAAACGATGGCCGAAGATTGGTGACTGTCATGCACCAATCAGAATCAGTACCGAGCAGCAAGAACCACAGTACCCCCTCGATGAAAGAGAAGTGGAAGATGGTGTGCCCGTACTGCGAAAAGGAACACTGGTTGTCACAATGTGACCTGTTCAAGAAGATGACCGCTGAAGAAGTGAGTCACTGGATAAAGTCCAACAGGCGCTGTTACCGATGTGCGCGCAGTCACATGGCAGCCGAGTGCCGCCTAAAGAAGAGGTGTAGTCGGTGTGACGGAGCCCACCTAGATGTCCTACACGACAGTAACAGAAGAAAGCCTGCACCATCCAGCAGCACAAAGGCAAGTGTTATGTACATTGACCCCGCTAGCAGCGGGGGCGCCCAGGTGCTCTTAAAGGTGGTCCGCGTAACACTGAGTTAACAAGATAAGGTCATGGACACTTACGCCGTCCTTGATGACGGGTCAGAGAAGACCCTTCTCCTCGCGTCCGCTGCGGCCCAGCTGGGGCTGCGGGGGAGCGAAAACCAGATGACGATTCGGACAATAAGAAGAGATCTAAAGACGATAAAGGGCGAGAATGTCTCCTTCACTATCGCAGCAAGCGGGCAGCCAGAGAGACGGTATAGGATTACTAATGCTTTCACCAGCCAAGAAATAGGACTATCGCAGTACACCTACCCCATCGCCAAGCTGATGGATAAATATGTGCACCTGCGTCAACTACCTATCCCGCTCATAGACGGTGCCACCCCGACCCTGCTGATAGGCTCCGACCATGCAGACCTCATAGTCCCGATAGACCGGGTCCATACAGGACCCAGAGGTTGTCCTGCAGCAGTCGAGACCCGCCTAGGATGGACATTACAAGGCCCCCTCGCCAAGTCTCTTAACCGAACAGCAGCCACTAGCTGCCTCCACTCCAGAGTGACAGAAGAAGACACCACTCTCCTGCAGCATGTCGAGAGGCTATGGACACTAGAGACAATGCCCTTTAAGAACGAAAAGAAAGACATTCGTTCTAAGGAAGATATTTACGCTATAGCCCTCCTCGAGCAAGGGACAAAGAGAGTCACAGTCAACGGAGTGATGAGATACGCAACTCCACTCCTGAGGCGAGAGGGAATGCCCACCTTTCACGCCACAAAAGAAGCGACGGAGCGGTATCTATTGAACACAGAGCGGCGCCTAGCCAAAGACCCCGCTCAAGAGACTGTGTACCGCGCTGAGATTAACAAGCTAATCACAGCGGGACACATAAAGAAAATTGACATTAAAGAGGCCGATCAGACGACCGAATCATGGTACGTGCCGCACCACAAGGTCCACCACAACGGCAAGGATCGTACTGTGTTTAACTGCAGCTACCAGATCGGATCACAAAATCTGAATAAAGAGCTCTTGCCCGGCCCAACACTCGGCCCCTCTCTACTAGGCGTGCTACTACGCTTCCGCCAGGACAAGGTGGCTATCAGCGGCGACATCAAAGGGATGTTCCTGCAGGTGAGACTAGTGGAGGAGGACAAGCCCCTGCTGCGGTTCCTATGGAGAGAGAGGATCGGAGATGAGCACCCAGCCATCTATCAATGGGAAGTCCTCCCTTTCGGAACCACATGCAGCCCATGCTGTGCTACGTTTGCACTACAAAAACACGTTGCAGAGGACCCAGCAGCAGATGAAGAGGTCCGACAAAGTGTGACAAATAGTTTCTACGTGGACAACTGTTTACAAAGCGTCTCGACGTCAGAAGAAGCCGAGGCTCTTCTACTCAAGCTCCGCGCCTCCCTGATCAAAGGCGGCTTTGATCTCAGGCAGTGGGCCAGCAGCGACCCGCAAGTATTGCGCAGCCTCTCCCCTGAGGACAAGGCAGCGAGCAGCGAGACCTGGATGGCGACCATCCCAGGAGAAGCCCAAGAAATGACACTAGGACTAGTCTGGCGCTTCAAAACAGACTCGCTCCATTATAGACACAAACCCCTGACCAAGGAGCAGGGAAGGTCGACGGCAATACCGACCACCAGACGGAGTGTATACAGAACACTCGCCAGACAATATGACCCGTTGGGATGTATTCTACCTTACACCACCAGGGCAAAGATGATTGTAAGAGCGCTATGGGACAAGGACCAGGGCTGGGACGATCCCATACCCGAACACCTTGCATCCACATGGAGAGAGTGGGAGACGGAACTCCGCTCACTCCCAGGTGTTAACATACGCCGCAGCTACTTCCCACCCACAGTGAGGCCAGAGACATGCAAGATGGACCTGCACGTATTCAGCGACGCCTCCGAAGTAGCCTACGGTTCGGTGGCCTACTTGCGTGCCCGAGAGGAGGGAGGAGAAATACATACTGCTTTCATCCTGGCTCGCTCAAGAATAGCCCCACGAAAGCAACAATCTATCCCGCGTCTAGAGCTCTGCGCAGCCCTAGCAGGAGCGCAGCTCGCCACGTTAATCCAACGTGAACTCACCATCCCGGTGCAAAGAACAATCTTGTGGTCAGACTCCACGACAGTACTCACATGGATCCGGTCTGATTTGTGCAGATACAAGGTCTTCGTGGGAGTCAGAGTCACCGAGATTCAAGAGTTAACAGAAGTAGCGAGCTGGAGGTATGTGGACACCAAACACAACCCAGCTGACGTCATCACCCGGGGAATGTCCCTGGATGACCTCACCCGTCACAACCTCTACAGTGACGGACCAGAGTTTCTCAAGCTCCCCGAAGAAGAGTGGCCTACACCCACCCCACGGGAGGCGAGTAAAGAGGAGGCCGAAAACAAGAAACCTATGTTCTGTGGATTGAACACACTCGTCTCCACAGACCCCGACATAGACGATTGCCTCACCCTACAGAGTGCGCAGCTAAAGACATTTCTGTGGCACCACCCAGAGGTTCAGCCCACGACTGACATTTCAGCAGCTGACTACGAAGAAGCAGAACTTCTTCTACTACAACGAGCCCAGAGAGACTCGTTCCCCGATGAGCTAGACTGTCTACAGGGAGCAAAGCCCATCCCATCAGACAGCAGACTGCTCCACCTAGCCCCCGAGAGCGACGCCCATAGTCTCATCAGAGTGGGTGGTCGTCTGCGGAGAGCCCCAGACTTACCGGATGACGTCAAGTACCCGATAGTCTTGAACAGCCGACACAAGGTCACAGAGCTGATCATAAAGAAATACGACGAGGATGTGCACCACGCAGGGGCAGAGAGAGTCTTCGCGGAGATCAGACGTCGTTATTGGATACTGCAAGGGAGAGAAGCAGTGCGGCGCTTCCAGCGAACCTGTCTAGACTGTCGTAAGTGGCGAGCCCAGCCCAGTATACCCCGGATGGCTGACCTACCTCCCTGTCGCCTCCGACTCGGCGACAAGCCTTTTCACTCCACCGGTATGGACTGTTTCGGCCCACTGTATATAAAGAAAGGAAGAGGAACCGAGAAGCGGTGGGGTATTGTATTCAAATGCATGACCACCAGAGCGATACATATCGAACTCCTTCCAACCATGAGCACAGACTCATTCCTTATGGCCTTCCGAAGATTCACATCACGGAAAGGAAAACCGTCTACATTATTGTCTGATCACGGGACAAACTTCAAAGGCGGAGAAAGAGAGCTGAGAGAGAGCTTCCAAGCTATGGGCCCAGAACTTAAGACCCACCTCGCTCCATCCCAGATTGACTTCCAGTTTAATCCCCCGAACGCACCTCACTTCGGTGGAACTTGGGAACGAGAAGTACGTTCTATAAAGACAGCCCTGTACGCCGTGCTTGGGGCCCAGACCGTGGCGGAAGAAGTCTTAATGACAGTCCTCACGGAGATCGAGGGAGTATTGAACTCAAAGCCCCTCGGTTACGTCTCAAGTGATGTAGCAGATGTCGACCCAGTCACCCCCAACACACTCTTGATGGGGCGGCTGGACCCCGCGCTACCCCAGACAATGTACAGGCCTGAAGAAGCGAACGGCCGAAGAATGTGGAGGTACAGTCAAGTATTGGCTGACAAGTTTTGGAACAGCTTCCTACTCCACTACCTACCGTCTCTACAGACCCGCCAGAAATGGGTGAAAGAGAGAGACAATTTGACAGAAGGAACAGTCTTCATGATTATCGACCAGTCACTACCCCGAGCTATGTGGCCGGCTGGCCGCGTAAGCAAAGTGATCACCGGTGCCGATGGAAAGGTCCGAGCAGCTGAAGTGCTCGTCCAAGGGCGGACCTACA
Source organism: Notolepis coatsorum (assembly GCF_963971535.1). Taxonomy (NCBI): domain Eukaryota; kingdom Metazoa; phylum Chordata; class Actinopteri; order Aulopiformes; family Paralepididae; genus Notolepis; species Notolepis coatsorum. Next base: position 139,436,472 of record NC_140170.1, on the reverse strand, counting down.
CCCGACCCGTGGCGAGGCTAATAGAACTGCCAAGGCTCCCCGATACTATCGATGACGACCATGACCCCATGACTTTGTGAACTGACTGACCCTCACAGCGGACATTGAGTAGTGGACAGTGCGGTTAATCTGTCTCTGCTTAGCTAATTAGGTGGGACTAATTAGGGGGCGGCTGTTACGAAGGATCAGATTAAACCGAATATATATATTTATTTATGGATATATATTGAATAGTATTTGTATGTCGTTTGATATCCCTTGTATATTCCTTGTACATATGCACGGAATATCCCTTTAGCCTACTATAGCCCATAATAGTTCATTCTCTTATTGGACAAAGGACCAGCCCCTGGCGTCAAGTTCAAAGGTACCGACGAGACATGTCCGTACTAGCCCCGGCTCCGCTCAGGGATACGGCTACCGAAATGAGAGTGGCACTATTTGTTCACCGTGCATATAAATATGGCGCAAGTAAATGTAGAAGTCCCTTACCCTTCTTCCCAACTTAGTAACAGAACGTGAAGCCTCACCCACGATACGACGTGCGGTGAAGTATGGCCTGTTTGGCCTTAGAATAGCATTGAGACCGCGTGCGAATTAATAGCTGAATTGTCAGAGTTTGGCACTGTACCGTCGAGTGCGACGTATTTCTATCAAGTAATAATAGTCTATCGTGTATGGTGCATCGTGCGGTTAGAGTTCTAAAGTGACCAGCATCTCCAACGCTTCCTCGTGTTATCTAGAGTCTTATCCAGGTTGGGCCGACCACATGGCGCTTTCATCCGAGGAGATCTAGACGAGGACCGAGGGACATGTACACTGGATTACCTACCCGACGACTGCTGAGCCCTATGCGGCTGGAATATATATTTGCTTTGGTACTGTGATTTGTGGAGCGGATAATCGCCGACGCCTGTAAGTGTTGGATTTACCCCCGAGAGGAGTCAAGTTGAGTCGGCGCTCAGAGAGACTGAGGTCGCCTAGCTTCTTCTTCATTGTGGAGCTACAGCCTACAAGAGAACCAAGGTGTATTCATCTGCGGATCAAGAGTCTATTGCACTGTCTTCTGTACTTGAAGTCTCCATAGATATCGTTGACCAGACGGTCTACTACCGACGGCTCTCCTACCCCCCCTACCGGCTTACAACCGGGAGGACCCCCTCCAGAATATCCCGCTATATCATTAAGTGTACCATAGATATAATTCCCTAAGAGCCAGGTTGTATACTTGCTTCCTGCGTAACCAGAGATTGGACATTCAGTGTTGATTTGCCTACGAGTACTCATTTGCCTTACAAGTGCATTCAAATGATAAATGTAAGATAAATATTCTATGTACCTTTTGCTCCATTAAATATTTGATTATTACCTTTGACTGGAACCGATTTCATTGTGGAAAGTGTTCATCATATTTAGATATCGTGTACTGTATGGCCAGTAGTTAAAGTACATAAAGCGGTAGTGGTTTAATGATACCATACTTATCAATACAGTCAGGGAATTGTACCCCTCAGTTACAGTTACAGTTCCACACTGATGTACAGTGAGTGTCTAATATGGCTGTCGCGAAGTCATGCCTCTCCCTCTGACAATATCATAATGATGTGTTTTCTATATTATATCCACAATCATTCATCTAAAAAATTTTATGGGCTTTGATTAAACATGTAACCTACACCTACTGTAACTTACTGTACCTCTGCTTCCTACAGCACAGCAGGTAATGGCGTTAATCAATGGAACGCGAAACATAATAACGTTACGCTTTCTAGTTCAGCGCATTTCATAACTGTATGGACTTTGTTTATACACGAGTGAAACAGCAGCCCAACACAAGTGCGTTGGAACAGCAGCCCATGGTACACAAGTTGGTTGCCCGCGCTGCCGCTCGCTTGCGCTCCTTGGATTTCATTTGGGACGACTGCGCTTGCCTGCGCGTGGGGGCGGGGCCAATTAGAGAAAAGCCGAACACAAGTTGGTTGCCTTTAATATTCACGCACCCCGACCACCCGCACCAGCTCGGCCCAGAAAACAAAACATTGTTTCAAATGGAGTGCAATAGCGGCCGCAAGGTGTTAGGCGGCGGTATTGGCCGTTTGCGATCTCAGAGCCATTTCCAATGATAACATCAGGTTGGATGGATGAATTATGGATGGATATAGCGAATAAAAGAAATAACGATTAAAACCCGACTTTTCTCGGGTTTGGCGCTCAAGCGATGGCGAGTTAACCCCGACTTATCTCGGGTCTGGCCTGGCGTCCATTGTGTTAACATTACATAGGCCTACACACATCTTGCCATAACGTTAGCACGGTTTGTACAACACAACGCATGTTTAACTATGGTAGCCCGCCAGCTCTAATACAGCCAATGAAATGTTACCGTAGCTACTAGATAGCAGAGGAGAAAATGGGAGTCTGAGAGGTGGGGTGTTGAAAGACAATGATAGGTGTTTATTCAACATCCAAGAAGGCTAACATGACGATGACTATTATTGAAGCTCCCTTTTGTCTTTCTGATGGGTATATATTGCAATGAATGATACTGTAAATGTTATTAGTTGCTCTTTGAAGAGAAAAGATGTAACGTTAGATATTTATTTGTTTGGTATAGAAGTATGGGCACCTGTTAGACGGGTGTAACTGGGTTTACTAAATTCTCAAAATGTGTAAAAAAAAAAGAAAAAACTTAATTTGTTGAGGTCCTAGTCTGGGGGAGGGGAGGGGGGGTCTGACCTAGAGTTTTTTTTTGTTTTGTTTATATTGATTTTTTATTTTTCTTTCAGAGGGGGGGGGGGTTATTTTGTATCTATTTTTCTGTAACTCGGGGAGGGGGGGAGGGGGGGCAGTTGGCAGCATTTCCTTTTGTATGGTTGTTGAACTGTTGAACTGATGCTGTAAAACTGAAAAAAATTAAAAAATACCAATAAACATATTGTTTAAAAAAAAAGAAGGCTAACATACAACTGTGTTTACTAACTCCAACCGGGACTATTGCCGCTTTTCCACTGCATGTTATCAACTCGATTCAACTCCGGTAACGTTATAGTCGAGAAGGTCCGAAGGTACTACACGCTAAATTGTCTGTGCGGACCCCCCAACCCATACAGTTCCAACTCACCGAATTACGTTAATCCACCACAGTTTCACAATAATTACTGTGTTGCACTCAATATTTAAATGTTAGTCTAAATAAATGTAGACAGACAATGTACATATTTTAAAATAGAATGAACAGAGCAGTGTTGTTTTGAAACAGTACAGTGTGTGTCAGTTTGATTTATGCTGCATTTTATATTGATGGCCTTCTAATTAGTTTGTTTATCTATTTTAAATAACAGTGACTTTTCCTTTTGATAAGAAATCCAACCATATTCCTTTCATTGTATTTCAAATAATTTTATTTCAAGCGGAAAACGAATAAGAACTGACAATCAGGGAAATTAAACATTGTTGAAATTGTTTTTGTGTTTATTTTAAAGAAAGGAAAGTCTAGTGCTGGTTGAGCATACTTTATGTTGATGGCCTTTGTCTATTATAATAATGTGGCCACACAAATAGAAAGGTTTAATTATTTAGTTTGTTTGCACTAAGTTAATACTTTGACAAATGTAGCCTATATTTTTCAGTCAGTTCGGTCTTTGTGTGCCAAACATTATTTAAAGGCCAACTTGCAGGTGTATTTTTGTTCAATAAACAATGTGACTAGGCCAACGCTGACTTTCATGAAGAGGAAAAAAAAGATTATCGAAATTGACCCAGTTTTAGCGTTTTTATCAAACATTTTGTCGACCCAAAACGCACATGGATATTTTAATCCATGGTTCATAACGTGTGTGTGTCATCTTAATGATGACGTCACAGCAGGTGCAGGGCAGCGAGGGGCTCTGAGAGTCACAGGCAGGTACTACTAGCCGAGGAGTGAATGAATGAAAATGTATCTGTTTCACCTAACACTATTGCTCCGTGATCATAGCCATTCATCTCTAAAGCTAGCCACTATTTGTAAAAGCCACAACCACGTTACCATATTTGTAATAATGTAAATCATTGTGTCGTTGTACATATTGTGTATATAACGTTAGTAGCTAAGTTAGCTAGCTTGGTAGCCAGCATTCTCGAAACTCCTAACATGCCCCAATTTAAAATGGTTCTCTCCTCTTTGTATACCTTTGTCCTCACAAGTATTCTGCCAGGGAACTTATGGACACGACAATAGTAGTTATAAGGTGTTTGAGCTTGTAACGTTAACGTTAGTTAACTATTAGTTATCGTGGTAGCCCGTTTCGTGACTGTGATGCACCGAGTGGGGCTACTAGGGGGCTACTATCGTATCAACATGCTGTGACGTGTAACTTGCTAGCCGGCATGATGCGTGTGCAGTGCTTTGCCCCACAGGTCTGAGAAGAGGACCTGCACATTTTACTCGTTCCCAAAACTCTTTTACATGCCCCGATTTAAAATGGTTCACGACAGTAGACATAATGCTAACGTTAGCGGGGTAACGTTAGCCAGAGCCATATAGCCAGTAGTACTATGACCCGGACGGGCATAAGTTACCGGTAGTGACGTCACGGCACTGGTAGCGTCTGATAAGCTTTTTGATTTGCTCCATACATGTTATTCGTACGTGGACCTTTTTAACCCTTTCTGAGTGGAATTTCCGGCGTCAAATGGAAAAAATAAACAATGAAAATAGATACCAATGATGTAAACTACCCATAATTGAAGAGTAGGGTTTAACCTGCAAGTTGGCCTTTAACACTATGCCGTCCGAGAACGAGTATATACGTGTTTCGAAAAAGAGCGTTGTGGACCAGAGCCACGAGTATACGTGACGAGTTCTTATTGTTTTATTCCATATTTATAACGCTTATTAGGTACCCGATCCACTACCAGCATCTTTTCAGATATTTGATTTTCGAAACATGCAGTACCGGCCAAACCCGCTTAGGGGCGCCATCGCTCCACTGCAGTATCATGTGAATTAAAAAAAAATAAAAAAGTACAGTTCTGTGGGCGGATCATAGTTCCTTGATCCCAGCCGAACATCCTCCATCTTGGATCAGCTTGGTGAGCGTTTTTTTCAGCGTGGAATAATGGGATTTATGATTAGCCAATGTGCATATCGATCTACCAGAATCCGATGACTGGTGAGGAAATGCTGCCGGCGATCACATGGCCTGACGGTAGGATAATATTACCCCAAATTACAGCTGGATTGGACATTGTTTTATAACGTAACGTGATCGGTCAATGAAAATGCTATATTGAACGCACACTGTATTGCGGATCAATAATAGTAATCAGCGTTCCCCGCCACCCCCATTTCATCCATAGATGCTCTGTAATAGTCCGGATGCTACGCAGTTTGTTTTATTTCATTCGTATATATACAGCAGAAATGGCGTTTGATATAACGGCGCCAACTTTTAGCCTATTATCTAGCTTTCTGCAGAAAAGCCTAGACGAAAAGTGCGTTATACCTTATATTCACGACGCTATAAAATGACAACCAACCGATGGATTTTTATTTTCTTTAAGCCATTATGAAGGCACGGTTTATGCACTCAAGTGACAATGAGAATGGACAGATAGCAATACTATAAATGATATATAAAGCTCTTAGAAATTACATCGGTTTGTTTACTTTCTGCTGTCTTGAGGCCTAAATCGCCGGGCTGCGCCGGTCGTCATAGTGTTAAGGCAAACCGCTGTAAAGTTTTTTTTTTATATATAAATGAGAAGCATGTTTACATATATTTTTTTATAAAAAACAATGTATATCGAACTGAACCGAAAACTGTGACCACAAAACCGTGATACGAACCGAACCGTGGGTTTTGTGAACCATTCCACCCCTAATATAGGGGTGTAACGGGACACAGAAGCCACGGTTCGGTACGTACCTCGGTATTGGGGTCACAGTTCGGTACGAGTTCGGTACAACAGGGGAATTTTTTTTAATAATTATATAATTTTTTTTAAATATATATTTTTTTATATATTATATTTATGATAATAATAATAATTATTATTAAATAGAATAATTTTCTATAGGCTTGCCGTGGTAGTCAGTGATACTGGTGTCATTCTGTGTTCAGGCATCCACTTGCCTACTGCCCCTTTAACTCTTTCCGTGCCACTCACGAGATATCTCGTGTTTTTTTATAGGTGGTCGATTTCTCGGATTTTTTTTTTTTTTTTTGCGATCTGAAATCATATTGCATCACCCGAGCCTACCCGAGTATAGCCGAGCGGCACCGGCGATCATTGTGGAAAAAAGCGCCCCCTGTCGTCTCCCAGATGACATAAGTGATTTTGGAATGACTCCACATTTTCCAGTCCACTGATCCAGCCGGGGTTACCACAGTTCATTCTGGAACCTCAGATCCCCGCTGATCATGGAGTTCTACTGTATCGCGTTGGATCCATACACGTATCGATTTTTTCGAATGGTGATCAGGAATTGGAATATACCAGTTGGATACCATCTGATGTCAGGTAAGGACTCTATGTTATCAGTGTTAGGATAATCAGAGTAAGTTTGATGAAGCTGTTTTGTGAAATGTCTTCTTTCGGTTTCACTGTAAAAGTCCATGAGGAAATCAACGGGGCGATTATCCGTGCGCGGCTCGAATGTGCTTGCGTGCACGTATAATATTGATCATCTAGCGTTTATTTGAAAACGATTCATAAAAAGGCTGACGAATATCAATGTTGTGGAATATTCCAGTAAAAGGCGATTTTCATAGAATGCTCCTGAATGGGCTGTTTTTTATCTGAAAACGGGGGCTTTTCTAAATGCTCTGAAACGGAAATGCCGTGATAAAAAAACAATCTGCCTTGACAGCACTGACTGGAAAATAGTCTTTGATAATGCGATGGGCAGATTAGACACATAGCCATAATTTAAAACATAGATTAGGCGATATTAACGTTAACATTGGCGCCGATGGTGGCATTCAGCCGGTAAAAAGGAAACCCGGCGTGGCGCTCAAAGTGTTAACAACTTATCCTTGCGCATCCTTAAGTTTCAGTTTCACTTCCAGAGAGAATTAACTTCATGACGAGACTGAATACTAGAGAACAGATGACATGTTACTTACAACAATGGCAGAGGATTATTTGGATTTAAACACAACAACAACACAACACAACAACAACAACTCAGATGATCTGTGCGGAAAAGTATGTTTCTTTTTTTTTATTTGATTGTGGGGAGAATGTTGATGTGTTTTTTGGCGCGCGTGTGTGTGTCGGTGACGCGTGTGTGTGTCTTTCCATTGGTTTCATTTGGTTAACGTTATTGAGCGAACAAGAAAACGACCCTGCAGCTGTTCCAATGTAAATGTGCCTTTCTCGAGCACTTTCACCCGCTCTGAACTGAAGTCGGAGAGGGAGGGATGCGGAGCGTTTTGCGCGCGCTCCCGACTGCGTGTGTGTTTCCCCACGTGCGCCGTGTGTGTGGGGTGCTCTGTGTCCCTCTCTCTCCCTCTCTGTCTCTCTATCTCTCCCTCTCTCTCGCTCGCTCGTCACAATCTGTATCCCGACTGTGACGGTGTGCCGCGCGCTGTTCTTGCATGTGCGACTGGTGTGGCTGACGGCACGGGCACACTGCTGACGAATGAACACGGACGGACGGACGGGCGGCTGCCTCTTCACTTCCCATGTTAACGGACGATAGTAGGCACACTGGCCGCAAGCGGGAGCGCACCTCGCGAGCGGCTCCCGAGCGGCAAGCTATCTTTTCGCTTCAATCCTATTCAAGGTTGCGCGCCACGCGCAAACTCTAGTCTGTAGAATGCTCTGTTGAATGTGCATTCCTCCCTGCGCGCCACACGCTTATATAGTCCCGGGGGGAGGTGTGTGCCTGGCCAGGCGCGCAATCTCACGAGGGAGCCGCGCGTGAAATTCATTCGTCAGCAGTGTGCCCGTGCCGTGAGGCGTATTCGTCGTATGGCGCGCGTACCGCACCGTGATGGCCATACCGTAAATTCGCGGGACGAATACACGTACCATTACACCCCTAATATATATATATATATGCAGTAAATATAACAGTGTGGAGATGGGTCTGGGAATGTGAGATTACGTTTTACTCAGTTCTGACTCGAAAAGATCTACAGCAATACCCAAGACTTCAAGACCAAGATGAGAGCCAGATCGAAGGAAACCTGTCAAGAGATTTTCAATACAGAACTGTAAACACAAATCCACTGTATGCCAACAAAGAAACCACCCATTTACACCAGCAAATCACCTGTCAATCTCCCTTCAATCGTGCACTAATACCACCTGGTAGTCCCCCTCCACACAATCCCATCATGCTTTGTACCAGGCAACAGTGATGAGTGATGTGACAAAAAATAAACCTCTTGAATCTTGAGCTATTGATCTGTATATAGAATGATTTTACCGCCTCCAATACCCCCCCCCCCCCCCTGAGAGTCCCTAATCCCCACTGTCAATCACGCTCCCTACTAGATGTATCTCAAAGAGGCAGTAGCCTCAACTCTCTATCATGTATTAATCTGCTTGTTGGGATTGGGCTCCCGGGCTCCGGCTGCAGAACTCTTTAATGCGGTGGGCTTCTCTGTTGTCAAACTAATGGCTCTGGAAAGAGGGAAGAGAGGTTCAAATAACAAACTCAGCAAGACCGACGGCTTCTCAGTTACAGTGGGTGACAATATTGTCACAAGGAAAGAAGATATTACCTACCTGGGTTCCATCCTAGAGGCAAATCTTTCCTGTGACAAAATGGCATCCAATGTAATAAAAAAAGTCAACCAACAAACTCGATTCTTGTACCGGATCTCCTCACTGGTAAACAAGAATACCCTGAAGACTCTAGCAGGAGCACTCATTCAAGGGTACTACGACTATGCTTGCACCTCATGGTACCAAAGCACCTCAAAGGCGCTAAAAACAAAATTACAAACATCTCAAAACAAACTGGTCAGACTACTGCTTGACCTTACTCCTAGAACCCACCTCACCCCTGCCCACTTTGACAACCTAGGATGGCTTAGAGTAGACGACAGAGTACAGCAACTTGCAATGGGCCTGGTCTACAAGATACACTACACGACCAAGGTACTCATGTACATGTCAAAATACTTCCCAAAGGTCAGTGAATACCACGATCACAACACCAGAGGGAGCTCCACAAATCATGTTAAACCCAGATTCGGCTCAAACAAGGGACTAAACACGTTTCGCAATTATGCCACATCAATGTGGAACGCCCTACCCAAAGCTGTAAAGGAATGTGAATCACTACCCACTTTCAAAAACACTCTCAAAAAACACCTAAGGGAGACTGCAACTCGAAACTGGCCCCTGTAAATGTCCGAACACAACCCCCTCCAATGTACAGTAAATTACCAAGTATGGTCTTGTCAATAATCCAATGTACAGTTTTGTTTGTACAGTTATACAGTGTCCCCTGTAGCATTTCCCCAAGCTGGACTTTTATTCAGACAAAATGAACTCCTTGAGACTGATGGCTATGGTGCGGTATGCCAACCATTTATTGACAGTTTCACCATTTGACACCGTAAGAGCTGAAAGTGGAAACAGACATACAGTCATTTGTTTGTTCAAACCACGTTTCCAGTGAAAAGTATAGCACGGGCTAGCATCTTAGCTAGTTTAGCTCAATACACAAATATGAAGATTGCCAAATATAAACAAATAACACAATCCATAAATAAACACGTACCTCTTCGCCTTCCAGCTAGGTGCTAAACAAGGTAAGAAGGGGGTTTCCTTCACGAACTGTTATTATTAATGAGAGATATCCTTTATTTACATTTCCTCTCTCCCGTCATATATATCAAGCATTTTTCTGTGGAGTAGCGTTAACCGGAAGTCGTTGTTACGCAAGGTAGAAACAGCGCGAGCGGGACAACCAGAATCTTCAAAAATAAAAGACAGCATTTAAAAAATAAAAGACAGCATAAAACAATTCCACGTAAAATCAAGTCTAACGTTATAAACAGAGGAATTTGGTTCTTTACACTCCCATCAAATCATTGTTGTTTCAAATATTGTAGGAAACCATACATAAGCAAACACAATGATTTCTCAATAAACCATAAGCAATAACCAAAAGTTATGGTATTAAAGTTTTGTCAAACACTTCAAACAAATACATCCTTAAGAGATGTAAGGGTACCTTACTTAGTAAACATCTAGTCACTTATCTAGTAATAAGACCAGCTTCTGAACTGGTCTTTCAAGAACTGACTGCTTAGTGAGACGTTCACCCTCCTTTCCCAGTTTCCTGTCACCTAGACATATTGTCACTCTCCTAACCAGACCATCTCTATCCACTATAGATTTAGGAACTCTACCTAATCTCCATTTATTTCTCGGCAGATCATCATTTTTCATCATTACTATGTTACCTATCTGGAGGTTTCTCTTTGGTGTGTGCCAGCATTGCCTGATGGCGATAGTAGGTAACTTGGGGAGATAGATCCACACGCTCTGGAGGGAGATCGGCCATTCTTTGTTCTTCTGTGTCTCTCCTGAGCCTTCTGCAGGTCACACCTCGACGGAGATGAGATGCCACGACCCAACCAAATCCTAAGATCCAGTGGCCCTTTGATCTGATCTTGTTTATGGTTATTCCTTTACCGTGATGTTTGGCCTTTTCATGACAGTGTGTGATGATCATCTTCGTGATGTGATGTTCCTTCGGAATGATCGCAGGGTGTTTGACTGCATGGGGGAGATTGGAGTCACAGAGCCTTCCTCCAACGTTGATTACACCATCCTTGATTGCAGGGGGTTTGACTGCATCTGGGAGATTGGAGTCACAGAGCCTTTCTCCCACCTTGACCACACCATCCTTGTCTGGAAAGGGTTTGAGGCGATGCAACTTGTTCTTGAGTGGCAGCCGAGAGCCTGTCTTCAGTAACTTCAGTTCCTCTGGATATGTTTGTCTCTGTAGGTCTTTGATTATTAGGCACTCCACGTCCTCTCGTTCCATTACTGTGGAGAGACCATTTGACTTCTCTTTGTTGATGCCGTTCTTGAGTGTCACGGCGCGGTGAAGAGCACCCCACAATGCTCCATCCTAAATCGGTCCGAACTGCATAAGGTTCATCATTTCCTCCTGATATTACTTGTCTTGGTGCCATGGCCCTTGAACAGTCATATCCTATCAAGAGACCAACCTCACAATCCTGTAGCTGTGGAATCTTGTCTACTACTGTGGAGAGATGATTCCATTTCTTGGCCGTTTCCTTTGTTGGAATGTGGGTGCGGTTCACCGGTATGCAATCCTTGGCATAGGCAGGAGGAAGATCGATGTGCAGGGAGGAGCTATAACCTCGTACACGAAGCCCTGAGACTCTTTGGGTTTTGACTATTGTCTCTCGTTCTATCATGGTAGTTAACTTCAGTTTAACTGGACAGGAGTCTGCCTTTAGAGTGTTACTGACTTCCTGGTTGACGAAAGTGGTGTCACTTTGTGTGTCCAACAGGGCGTAGACCAGTTTTTCCGTTCCTGGCATGTTCCTTGAGGACACCCACACAGGCACAATCATTGACGTGTTGGTGGCTTGTCCTGCTCCAGCAGTAGTGACTGCCAGTGACGTTGCGGCAGCCTCTGTTTGAACAGCTTTGCTTTGGGAAATGATTTCCCATGGTGCAGGCCTTTCCTTTCTCACATAGCTGTCATCATGAAGACAAGTGGGATGGTTACCTTCGCAGGTGTCGCAGGAATGTCGATGGCGGCAGTCCTTGGCACTATGACCGAATTTCGTGCAGCCATAACAGAGCTTATTCTCCTTCACAAATTCCCGTCGTTCCGCCAAGGTCTTTGTGATGAACTTGGGACATCCATGTAGACTGTGTCGATTGTCCTGACAGAACACACAAGGGGGCTTTACGTTTCCCTTGGCTGGTCTTTCCCTGTCACTGTCGGCCTCAGTTTGAGTGCTGAGAACACACGCTTTGTTCCTGTTGGGGTCCCTGTTGTTTCGTTTTTCTGTGCTGGACTCAAGGGTGCGGAAAGCATGGAATGAGGTGATCGGATTGCAAGCAATTTTTGCCTCCGTCTCCACGAATGTGGCGAAGTCCTTGAAGCTGGGGAACTCTTGAGTCCTGTTCAAGGCTTCGGTAGTCTTTCTGTTCCAGCTTGACATTGCCCAGTCTGGCATCTTTTGGATTAGCCTTCTATTCTCTTCACAGTCATTCAATATTTCGAGGCTCTTCACATGCCTCATTGCGTCTTGACAGGCGTTTAAGATGTCTGAAAAGTCTCTTAGTCCCTCTGCATCCTTTGGTTGTATTTTTGGCCAATCTGCAAGCCTGTCTCTAAAGGCTCTCTGTACAACGAAGGCCTGGCCATATCTGTGGTTTAGTTTGTCCCACGCGTCCTTGTAGGCTTCGCTGTCATTTCTATAGAAGGTTCCTTCCAGGGTTTTACGAGCAGGGCCCCCTACATACTTCCTCAAATAATAAAGTTTATCAGCAGATGAGACGGCTCTTGTGTCAATGAGTGACATAAATGAGGCTTTCCACTCAAGGAACTGGATAGGATCGCCATTAAATACAGATGGCTCTGGAACTGGAAGTCTATTTAGAGCTATGCTATCTTGGAAGGCCTTGGCTAGGGATGATACATTTACATCAGTCGACAAGGTTGTGACATTGGGGGGTTGTCTGCTTGCCGCCGAGGAGGAATCGTGAATTCCTTCTGGACTATTTGAGTGGACGCTGCCTTCCTGTGTGTAAACTTGCAGCCTGGCACGGGCTGTCTTCACGTCCTTCTCTGCCTGGAGGCGTACAAGCTTGCGCTTTTCAACTGCAAGCTGCTTTCTTTGTTGCTCCTCTAAATCTTCTATTTTCTCTGTTTGCTTCCTTTCTTCCAGCAACCCTTCATACTCCACCTCCTTAGCGGCAAGATCTGCCGCAGCGTCCACCAGTTTGACTGTCAAGGTGGCGCTGTCATGAGTGATGGCTGATTTGTGACTCACTCTCGAGACAGTGGATCCATAGATGGACCGAGCATAGCTGCCTTTAAGCAGTTCTTTGAGACGACATCGTACTTGTTCTCCATCGAATTCTTCGTCAATGTCAAAAATCCTCTCATAGACGACTTTCTTAATCTCTGTTGTAACTGCCTCACATGTATCGATGCAGCTTCTCAGTTCAACTGATGGTGTGTTGTGACCTCGTATTTCAAGGTAGGCGCTCAACACTGCCTCTTTCTCTTCCTCCAGAGCTTCGGACATTAATGCCAATTCGTTTGCATTAAGTTCCGACTTGAGCTGGTTTCTTGACTCACGGACTCCAGTTTTCCACCTCTCATACGCTGAGGTGAGTTTTCTTTCCTTCCTCTGTGCCTCTTCTTGTTGCTTTTCAAGCAATTTAGGGGTTGGATATCTTATTCGGTCTGAGCGTCGGAGGTGCTCCTCGCTGTCCTCCTGACTGTGACCCTTGAGGCTATTTAGGATTTCTTTTTTGTTTAGAATTTCCTTCTCTATACGTTCCCTCTCAGTAGTATCTAGCGTTTGTTCGAGAGCCACTTTGAGCTTACTAATTTTAAACTGTAAGCTATCTATTTGATTTTCCAGCTCTAATTGTGGAGGATGGTGCTCAGTCTCTACTTGCTTCATTTTTAAATATGCAAATTAAATCTGATCTGAATAATAAACCGTAGTTTTTACTATTATTATAAAATATCAGATAATCCTTGCTATTGTTACTGCACCAAGAATCCTAATTGTTTATACTACTCAGAGAGGACCAAACCTAACACTGAATAATGTGCTGAATAATGAATATTATAAAGGTTTCTTTTCATTCCAGTGAATACCCGGTTACGTTACCAATTAGACTGCAGATAGTTATCCATAGAGGCATTTTACAGTCGAGTTGATTAGGTAACTAACAGTAGTTATAATTACAGGGCAAATAACGAGGTTTCTATATAAATACCTTTAGTGTGGAGGGTATCTTAGAATTCTGCATTAAATTAATAAATTATAATCAGTGCAAAAACCAGGTTTCTATATAAATACCTTTAGTGTGGAGGGTACCTTAGAATTCTGCATTAAATTAATAAATTATAATCAGTGCAAAAAAAACAAGGTTTCTTAATTGTTGACGTAGATTTCTTCTTCAAACTGTCAATGTGAGCATCAATTGTTCTTATTGAAGATGAATTGTTCCCTTTTAATGAGGTAATTGTTCCATACCTCTGTCTGAACGTCGCCTCAAACCTCCAGCCAGCTATGAATGTTCTTGATGAAGATAAATTGTACCCTTTTTAATGAAATAATTGTTCCTTTTCCTTTGTCTGACCATCGCATCAAACCTTTAGCCAGCTGTCACTGACGTGAAGTCTTTTTTGTCTACAAGACCCATGGAATGGCGCAGAGTTGCTTGATGAATTGTCCGTTGTCAGTTGTCAGCAACTCAGCCCCCGTGGTTTCGTCGTCGTAGACCAGGCTTCCTCTGTGCAGCGTCGGGCGGCAGGGATGATGAGGGGCCAGAGCTCTTACTGTAGCATTTCCCCAAGCTGGACTTTTATTCAGACAAAATGAACTCCTTGAGACTGATGGCTATGGTGCGGTATGCCAACCATTTATTGACAGTTTCACCATTTGACACCGTAAGAGCTGAAAGTGGAAACAGACATACAGTCAGGGAGCGAAATTAACTTTTTGACTCACCGGCCAGTGGCGGGTAGATGGGAAGAATCTACCCGCCAAGCATATTTCTTACCTGCCAAATTCTTTTTGATTAAAAAAAATATATATATATTTTATATAAAAAAAAATTTAATAAAATATATATTATATAATCATACTTGTAGTTGTATTATCTGCGAGACATCGCCACCACGCAATAAGTCAAAATGCTCGCTATCTGCAAACAGCTCCACTGTGTGTATACTTGAGTAGTCTCCAGCTCCAGCAAGGATTCTCCGGCGATGCAGCTAGACCCTATATTCAGCTAGACCCTACATTCAGCATGCAAGGATTCTCCGGCGCTGCAGCTGGACCCTATTGGTATAATGTTACGGTTCTTTGGTCAAATCACATTCATCAAGCCCTCAGCTAGAATACGCATTGAATCAATGTTATAAGACATTGATATCAGGAGCTATCTGTAGCTACTGCTAGCCCGCTAGATAACGTTAAGACAATTTAGTTTACTGGGACATATAGATCTAACGTGAGCTAGCTAACGTGAGCTAGCTAACGTGAGCTAGCTAACGAGGGAACGGAGGTATTATGCACTCGAGTCGACTATTGCTGGAGCATTTGTTGATATCAGCAGCTATCAGTAGCTAGCCAGCTAGATACCGTTAGACAATGCCTCGTCATGTATTAAACTAAAAGTGAATAGTTGACTGGGTCATTGTTTAAACAGTAACGGTAGCTCATGGAGGTCCGCTCTTCTAGACTAGAGCAGACTGCCTCTGTGTTGATACCCTTAGCCAATAGTATCCCGCTGCAGGGCTGGGCGGATATGACTCGTTGCCACGTTTTTTTTCAAAATAAGAGTATCATACGAACCGAATGTTGCTAACTGCCGGAGCCATCGATATTTATGACTGGAGCTGCGCTTGGAACGGAAATGAGACCCGCACAGATTTTCAAAATAAGAGTATCGTTATGAACTACACGCCACACGGCGGGCAGACCTCTCAGTGGCAAGCGCCAAACGTAAAAACTGAGCGCCAATGGCGGGCTTAAATTTCGCCCCCTGCATACAGTCATTCGTTTGTTCAAACCACGTTTCCAGTGAAAAGTATAGCACGGGCTAGCATCTTAGCTAGTTTAGCTCAATACACAAATATGAAGATTGCCAAATATAAAAAAATAACACAATCCATAAATAAACACGTACCTCTTCGCCTTCCAGCTAGGTGCTAAACAAGGTAAGAAGGGGGGTTTCCTTCACGAACTGTTATTATTAATGAGAGATATCCTTTTATTTACATTTCCTCTCTCCCGTCATATATATCAAGCATTTTTCTGTGGAGTAGCGTTAACCGGAAGTCGTTGTTACGCAAGGTAGAAACAGCGCGAGCGGGACAACCAGAATCTTCAAAAATAAGACAGCATTTCAAAATAAAAGACAGCATAAAACAATTCCACGTAAAATCAAGTCTAACGTTATAAACAGAGGAATTTGGTTCTTTACAAGGAGAACAAGAAAACTGTTCACGATGGGTTCACGGAGATAGCGGCGGAGATACAACAGGTGGACAAAGCGCTTCGGAAGAAAATAAAGACATCGAAGAGGAAGCAATGGAGAGGCGGCTCGAGACCGAACGTCACTACCGTAGATATAATGTCCGTATTGTGGGATTGGATGAATCAGTCATTTGCACAGACGACACATTTCCAACAATGTTAGCTGGAATTCTAGGTAGACCGATCCTCTCCACAGTGCCGTTAGTGGACCATTGTTATAGAATCGGTACACGAGACCCCAAAGGCAACAAGACGAGGGTTATCATTGCTACTCTGCGCAAAACAGAAATAAGAGACGCGATCATCAGAGAGGCACGCAATCAATGGGGGAAACTGAAATATAATGACAAACCAGTGTCTTTCTACGAGGATTTATGCAGGGAGGCCATTTCCATACGTTTCCCTTACAAAGAGGTGCTGCAGAGGCTCTACAGGAGAAAACTTAAACCCAGCCTTCGTTACCCAGCTTCTCTCTCCATCTTGGGGGAGGATGGTAAAAGATTCAGGTTACGCTCGCCTAAAGACGCCGATGAATACATGAGGCAACTTGATATCGGCCCCCGGGAGCCGGTCGCACCATAGGCCCGTATCAGAAGACAAGCCTACTCATCTCTCTCTTTTTCTTACTTTTTATAATTTTTATTAGAATGACTTTGCCACGGCTCAACTACAAAAGCGACAGCAGATATGCCTGCAGGCAACACTGAGGCACAAAGTGTTTAATACAAAACGATAGACACTATATTTCTGGTTTCTGAGCAGGCAATAATCCAACAGTGACATTGGGAACACTCTGGAATATTCTGGATTCTTCCCTTGACCGTTCAGGGACACACTGGAATATACTGGAAAACACTAGAAGGTCATAACTCTCGGACAGGAAAAACATTCTGGAACATAACATCAGTGTTTACAAATTTACACGGATATTCTACAACTTTCTAGCATACACTGTACTCCTACAATGAAGGCCTGTAACAATAACATCCGGTATGTACATGCATATGAACCAGAGATGGAAGTTCAATAAGGTTTTAAAAACATCATCCTCATCTAAAGGTATAAGCATGACAAGGTTATTCTAATATTTTAAGCAATTACTTCACTGCTTTAGGGATTTGCATAATTTAGTTCTAAAAATCTATTTTTTTTGTTGAGTTTTATTTTATTTCTTATTTTATTTTTAAATTTTTTTTCTTCTCTCTTTTCTTTTTTCTGAAGGTTCCAACATATACAAGTTAGTAGAAGGTTCAAATAAATATCAATGGAGGTATATTTTTCATTTTTCACACTATTTTTATTACATTAATGGGAAGGTGCAAGACCAAAAGTGACATTCTATTAAATTAGAATGAAAGTTTTAGATCCTATGGCAATTAGCATAGGAAGATTAGGGTTAGAAAGCTCATTTTGGGCAACCCGGTGGCTTAAGGGAGGGAGTCATACGCGTAGGATGTGTCTATGGAACACAGTCCTGTACGACTCTCGGAGGGAGGGGGATTTAGGGGATTATTATTTGTATATATGTATGTTTTTAAGCTCGGCTCTCAACGGGACCTCAATAGTTGGATGTATATCTATTGTAGATTCGCACTCCAGAAGCATTACCAACAACTACACAACAACATGTATAGATTATGGCTAGTTTGAATATAATGATCTGGAATACTGGGGGAATAAATAATCAACACAAACGCAAAAGCGTGCTCACACTGATGAAAAACAATCAGGTTGACGTGGCTCTGCTAAGCGAAACGCACATTTTAGGGAAAGACATAGCTACGTTAGCAGACAACATATACCATAACATTAGTCACTCTTCCTTTGGAACGAGAACCCGTGGAGTTGCCATAGTCGTTAAACGGAAGTTGCATATTGAATTGAAGGGAGTATGGTCTGGTATGGAAAATAGCGTTGGTACAACAGCAGTACTCCCAAGGTTCTAAACCTAGTCACCTATTAGCCATGCGATTAAGAATTAATGCAAAATGTGCAGATATAACTACCATTAGAGCACAACAAGTACTTGAAACAGACCCTGAAAAAATAAACGTGACATTCAAAGAATTCTACTCCAACTTATATAAATCAGAAACGACCTTCGATCAAAACAAAATGGACACATATCTTAATCAAATTATTCTCCCTAAACTTTCAGAGGATGACGCTAAACAGTTAGAAACACCGATCACACTAGAGGAACTCAAGAAGGCCATATCCGAAATGCAAAGTGGTAAGGCTCCTGGAAGAGACGGTATCCCACCAGAAATGTACCTTTCTTGTTGGGACATAATTGGACCCTTATTACTAAATATGATCTTATACTCAGTCAAGGAGGGGAACTTCCATAAAAACGACAATATTTCACTCATAACAGTCCTTCTCAAAAAAGACAAAGACCCCACCGAGTGCGGTAGTTACAGACCCTTAAGCCTCCTCGGAACCGATATCAAACTGTACTCTAAGGTATTAGCCATCAGATTAAAAAAGCATATGACGTCTTTAGTTCATCCGGACCAAACTGGCTTCATAAGAGGCCGCCTGATCACTGATAACATAAGACGAATACTGCACGTACTAGATGCCGACAAGGACGACACCATACCTAAGGCGATGCTGTCCCTGGATGCTATGAAAGCCTTTGACAGGCTGGAATGGTCGTATCTATGGGCAGTATTAGAAAGGATGGGGTTAGGAAAAGGATTCATTGATATGATTAATGTATTATACAAAGACCCATCGGCCATGATTACAACAGGTACAATCATCTCCAAAATCTTTCCGGTATCACGCTCAGCCAGACAGGGTTGCCCTCTTAGTCCCGGACTATTCGATCTATCATTAGAGCCTTTAGCACAATATATAAGACAATCCCAATCCATAGAACCAATCGTAATCAAGGGCACACAACATAAAATTAGTTTATATGCGGACGACGTAATATTGTTCATGCAAAACCCCAACACCACATTGCCTCATCTGCTCAAGTTGATTGAGAACTTTGGTGATTTATCGGGATTTAAGATAAATTGGCCGAAGTCGGCTTTCCTTCCACTTAACACCCCTGCAAAAAAAGATATAACCCTCCCAGGAGAGATACCTATGGTAAAACATTTTAGATGCTTGGGAGTGGAAATATTCCCCACCATAAGACAAACGGTGAAGCACAATTACACAAAAATCCAAAACAAAATCAAAGACGACCTTGATAGGTGGGCAAAACTTAAAAACTCAGTACAGGCACGGATATCAATAGTTAAGATGGATGTACTACCTAGAATCAACTTCTTCAGTTCAATGCTACAGTACCGTTACCCCCTCCAGAGGGTTACTGGAAAAGATTACACTCCTCCACATACAAATTTATTTGGAATAACAAACCACCACATATAAAAAGATCCACCGCACAGAGAAATAAAGCAGACGGTGGCATGGCATTTCCAGATTTTTTCCACTATTTTAAGGCGTACACATTAAGACCATTGACAACATGGTTTGACCCCCAAGCATTAGTATCCTGGAGAAAATTAGAAGAAAACATAGTAGCCCCACATAGACTGAAGGACATAGCATACACTAAACTACCAATCAAGCACTGTGAACGGAAATTTGGCCCCATAATTACCCATGCGATCCGGATATGGCGTGAAACACAAAAAAAATATCCTAACCCACATAAATGGCATAATCATACTCCCTTATTCAATAACAATGCACTCCTGATTGGAAAACGACCTATAAGATTCCCTAGATGGGAAAAGCAGGGCATACACACATTAGGAGATGTTTTCAACAAACAGGGTTTTTGTAGTTATGAGGAAATACACAAAAAAATGTATCTCTCCGGTTCCACATATTATTTCTACGCACAGTTATTGTTATGTTTGAAGGCTCACAGTGTCCCATTAAGGATACCAATTGTACACCACAGATACCACAAATTCTTCTATGAAAGAGAGACATCAAGGGGTTTTGTATCAGATTTTTATCATCAATTACTAACGTCCTCGTATGAAATCCTCCACCTAGACTCAGTCTGGAGGAGGGATATACCAGACCTGGAAATAGATTTTGATTGGCAAGAAGCCTGGGCAAATGTTCGACTTGCATCACGGAACCCGGACCATCAACAAATCAATCTTAACTATATTCATAGGACATACTTGACTCCTATAAGACTGAACAGAATGGGTCTTAAACAAGACTCCAAATGCTCCTTATGTACAAATGGGGACGAGGGTACATGTATGCACATGTATTGGGACTGCCCACCAGTCAAGATATTCTGGAAAGAAGTGACCCAGCAATTATCAAATCTCTTAACTCTGAATATACCTGTACACCCCTTGAATGATGTTTTTGAGTGTGCAGTACCTATACAGCTAAAGAGATTGGTTTTATCTGGTATCACAGCGGCTAAAAAGCTGATAGCATCACGATGGTTTCAACCGGAAAAAATTTGCCGGATGGTCTGGATTCTCACATATCTCGATGTGATTTATCTAGAAATATCTACAGCAAGAATTTTGGGTCTCAGTGAATCCAAAATTATAAAGTGGTTAGAAGTGGTGGAGAGAATAAAAGTGAGAGCATAATTGTGTAGGGTATTAGATAGTAGGTATTAGGTGTATATCTTGTATAAGACATTTATTTAAATGGTGATTTCATTGGATGTGCACTGTTAATTAATGCTTGTATATCTAATTTTATGTTGTCATGTTTGTTTATGTGTTTGTTTAAAAAATAATACAAAGAAAATACAAAAAAAAAAAAAAGGGGATAGTCAGTGGGGTAACCCTGACCTTTAAAGAGGTCACATTGTCCCCCGAAGAGGGCAGCCAGACAGTGGGAGGGAAATGGGTATATTCAACCAAGTTACCAGAGGGCAGACAGACAGTGGGAGGGAAATGGGTGTATTCAATCCAGGAGGGTATTGAAGGCCACGACAAATACAAAGTATGGTTCGTAGAAAATTGCTTAAATGCTGAAGGAGGTTACCCCATGTTTAAATACTGAAGGAGGGTGGCTACACTGCCTAGATGCAGGAGGATGATACTCTAGGTTTAAATACGGGAGGAGTAGAATCCAGGTTTAAATACCTGATTAAGAGTCCATGTCTAAATACTGAAATGGATCCTATGTTTAATTCCATGTTAAAGTACAGAGGTGTCCATCAGGGGCGGATTTAGGATTGTAGGAGATCCGGGGCTTAGCCCAGATGGGCCCCCCCTTTTTTAATTTTTTTTTTGAATTTCTCTTCTTTGATTTTTCTTTTATTGTATTTTTTTTTTTTTTTTGTGCAGTGCAGACAGATTTTTTTTTGAATTTAATGAACCTGTATGTGCAATTTCCTGCAATATAGAGCCTTCAATCTTGACCAATAAAGCTGCTCTTTTCACTATAAAACTCAGTTAACCATAACGTAGTTATGGTTAGATTTATATATTGGGGGGGGATATATCATATTTTTCATATAATCAAAAAGTGGTGGAGCAAGATCATACCTTTGCTCCCCCAAGTTCAATAGTGGGAGAGCAGAGATGCTCCGAATGCTCTTATGGCCAGGTGTCTATGATTCACTGATACAAAGTAAAATAGTGCAGTGCAATAAAATAGTTAGTAAAATAGAATAAAATAATGCAATAGTGCATTGCAATAAAATAGTTATCATCGTATTTTTTCGGGAGGCCGGTAAGGAGTGCATTACAGTAGTCGAGTTGGCTTGAGATAAAGGCATGGATCTGGTTTTCAGCGTCCTTTTGATTTATAAATGGCTGTACTTTAGCTATGTTTCTAAGGTGGAAGAATTAAGTTTTTGTCAACTTGTTGATTGTGATTTAAAGCTTAGGTCTGAGTCTACCATAACACCAAGACTTAACTCACTCAAATACAGTTAGCAGCTGGATAGACCACAGATGGAAATTAGCTTCTGCTAAATCTGGTGCAAACATATTTTCATGTAAAAAAAAAAAAAAAAAATTAAATAGATTCAGGGCTTTTCAGAATACATCCGGGGCTTGAGCCCAGGTAGCCACCCCCTAGCTCCGCCCCTGGTGTCCATGTCTAAATACTGAAATGGATCCTATGTTTAATCCCATGTTTAACTACAGAGGTGGATGACTTACCATGTTCTCAATGATGTAACTATGTGGGAAAGACCCTGGAACGTTTAGACATGTAAGAATGTAGATCAAGGGAAACACCATGTGATCAAAAACTAGACTATCAGGAGGATGCTCAGAAACTGACAGATGTGAAAATGTACAGAGAAGCTGTGGGTAGCCTCATTTATTTAACAGTGTGTACCCGCCCTGACCGATGGTTTGTAGTGAGTAGACGGTCACAGCATTTTGCTGACCCCACAGAGGAGCATTTGGATTACAGCCAAACATGTCTTTTGTTATCATAAAGGTACAGCAGATAAACAACTGTGTTTCAGAAAGAGCAGCGAGGGTCTAGGGCTTAAAGCCCACAGTGATGCAGACAGGGCACTATCAACTTGTGAAGCCGAATATATGGTTCTAGCTATGACCATACAGGAGTGTATTTATCCAGAACAGCCGCTAGAAGTGGTGGAGATAAGATTACGAGTATATTGCTTAATATGTAATAGGTAATTGGAATGTATCCTCTATACAAAATAAGGTGGTTCTTGAAGATGAGGGGCGTTTTGTCAACGTCATTTAAAAATTATGGACACTGTGTATATATGAAGGCTGTTGTTTATGAGGGCAACCAGGAAACCATTGTGATTGCTAGGAACCCAGTGTGTCAACATAGATGTAAACATGTCAATATAGAAAATATCATACCATCAGATCTGTCATCAGAGAAGAAAGGATGACACTGGTTTACTGTCCAACGGACGACAGGGTAGCAGACACTATGAGGAAACCTGTTCCAAATTAAAATTGAAGGGATTTGCAAGGGTCATGTTTAATGTGTAAATATTGACTGTCATACCCTGTTGATGTTTTGGATTATATTATTTCCTTTGTAAAATGTATTTCAAAGAAGTTATCCAGTATGCTAATACGAACCCTAAGTGGGAGTGTTGAAATCAGAGGTTCTGTGTAGGATTGTTAGTAACTGTCTAACTGCATATAAAACTGTTTCCACTAGAGGGCGCTCTAGGCGGAGCCACTCAGGAACACCACCAGGTGGCGAGTATAAATAGAGATGTCTCCTCCCATTCTTTCTCTTTCCACCAGCCTCTCAGTGAGAGGAGACCTGTAGAACTGCTGCTCTGCCATGTGAATAAATAAACCACGCCAGTTAAGGCTCAAGATAGAAACCATGCCTCTTGACCACATTATTGTCGCCCTATAGCCGAATTCTGTCAACAGAAGGGAACTCATTTTGTGCAAAAATGGAAAGCTTGCCAATGTTCATGCGGTAGAATTGTTACAATAGCTGATAATCTATTTTCCCAATGATAAATCCCTATACGGGTGGAACAACCAGTGACATCAGACTACACCTCCCTATGGCTCAAACGTTAACAGGTAGCCCTATGTTTAATAGTGGAAGTGTTTTTTGTAACCAGGGAAAACTTCTCAGAGTAAATTAGTCTAGTTACATTTTATGTAAAAGTTATTTGTCATCAGTTAAAGTTAGATTGATTTAGAAAATCGACAAGCAGGGTGCGATCCAAGAGGGGAGCCCGGGGAGCTATAGCTCCCCTAGATCAGACATCAGCTCCCCTGGGGGTCTCTAAAGCTCCCCTGGGAGCTGTATCATCATCGTGTATAATAATAAACGTATGCTATTTTGGATGTATGATTAATGATTTGCGTGTAGTGGCTACTTACTGGGACACAATTCACGGCATTCTAGCCTTTTGTGGTGTTTACTACATCTCCCATGACCCTTAGCGGGGGATGACGTAGATAAAGAGAGACAGTGAAAGTTGAATGGAAGTCTTGTTTGTGAGACAGTAGCGTGCGTAATAAACTAGTGTTTTTGCATCGGAACACGACTCCGTCTATGCTATCATTACTGCATTCCTACATTTGTGACCCTTGGACGTATTTCGGAGATTATATCGAACATGTCAACTGAACAACCCCCCCCCCCCCCCCCCCCCCCCCGACGACGACGGGGCTCACCCAAAGATGATGCTATGGATCGCACACTGTCGACAAGCATACAAAAGCATAACTCAAGGGGTTTTTGCATCTCACATTGTTGTGTGATATCGAAGATTTGGGCAGCATATTCAGTTTCACAATGAATAAATCTATGTTAGTTTTTTACAACTCGACTCAATCAGATTTACTCAGCTCATCGTTTCTTCTCTTAGAGTAATTTCCACGACAATTGATTGATTGAACATTTTATTAACAGATTTCCTGGCCTGGCCGCGTCTGATTGGCCACTGACGTTTCTGGTCATGTGACATGTGCGCCCAATCGCGTGACACGCCCATTTCCGCCTCAACCAGCAGCAAACCCTAACCCTAACCGTTCTATCGCCATGCTCTAAGACAAACTCTAACCTTAACCAACTTCGAAAGAGTGCCTAAGCTTAACCGGGGAAAGAACTTGCCGTCACACGATTGGTGCGACCAGAAACATCAGTGGCCAATCAGAGCACAAAACGGGAATGCGGAAGCATGCACCGTTTGGGTAAAGCAATGACGCGGCCTGGCCTCCCCGTGCAGCCCATTCTGGTGTGGTGATGATTAACCAGGCAGGAGGCAGTACTGGGTCTCAGAATATTTTACTGGAAGTCTGTGTGACATATATCCAATGTACAAAAGCGTTAGGTTTTGTGTGCAGTAGCTTTTTTCCACCTTCTCATTTGCATCCAGAATAACTGCAAAGTAAATGGGCACAATTTATGTATATTGACTACACAGCACCTCATCACTCGATAATGTCTTCTTATTGGGCTACCACATCAGACTTGCCACTAAACAGATCACTAACTATCAGTGATCAGAGTGAAAATATTGACTCACCAGGTGAGCCAGATGCACTAAGATTGAAGGGGGAGAATACTATAATTTTGGTATAGTCAAAGGGGTGCTTTCACAGTTGGCATGTTTGAGTTTACCAGCAACTCTGACTACTCTTACTTTACAGTTTAATATACAGTAGATGGTTTACCTTTATTCAACAGGAAGGGGGGGGGGGGGCAGGATAATAAGAAATTGTATGCGATATATAACTATCTTCCTCACTCTTATTTTTGTGTCTTTCAGCTGCTGCTCAGCAGATTGACCCCAAGCTGACCAACAAGGACTACAGCGAAACTGTCCAGAAGTGGCTTCATTATGCGCCAGATCGGGAGAGAGGCATCCCAAGGATGTATATATTGGGCCTCCCTCTTATTTGTGTCGCTGTATATGACAACATAATAGACAGTTGTTAGCCTGCGGACGCCAATTTTTTTTTTATCCACATTTTCTCCACATTTTCTATTTTTCTCCCATCCCAATTTCGTATTTACAATTCTTCCCTCCCCTGTCTTGAACGTTGCTAGACTATGCCTCCCACTGGTCGGCTGTAGTGAGGATAGAAGCCTTGCATCACGTGTTGAAAATGGGGGACCCTGATGTAAACAAGACGAAAGTCTTTCTCTGGTCTGCATCCCCTTAACAATTGTATGTATTGAGCTGTACTGTACTGTACCCATTCTGCAATCTGTTAATAAAGTTTTCAATCAATCAATCAATCCCCTCCGGTACACGAGGAGGCAGCCTGTCGCATCTTTTCACCGCAGCAGCTCGAACTCTCAGTGGCGAGGAGTAACGTGTGGGAGGCTCACGCTGCCCCCGATACTTCCTGTTTCCGCTGCATCGGCGTCACCCAACCGACCTGTAGGAGTCGCTGTCCACAACGTCCAATCCCCACCCACCAGCTTTCCCACCCTCTAACACTGCCAATTGTGTTAGTATGACGGCCGGCCAAGCCGGTAGCAACGCAGAGAGCTGGGCTCGATACCAGCATCTCCTGCGTTAGTGGCGAGCACCTTGCCCACTGCGCCACTCAGCCGCCATTCCTGCGGACCCCAATTTGAAAATATTTCCTTCATGAGGGAAGATCTTTATGTCCTATCAACCATGGTTTAATGCACTTCAGTATTTATTTTTATTTTATTGTTTAAAATAAACCTTTCTTTTTTTGTCTAATTGTCTATGGAATTTATAACTGTGGCAGTGTGAAGACCCCCGCCCTCTTGAAAGAAATGTAAAGATTGTATACAATCTATAGATCTTACAAAACAAGATAAGGCAATTGCATTATCAATGGCATATGGTGTCAACCTTTTATCACAAACTATATTTGTCACCATATCACCCACACCTAACTTAGACTGTTGCTCAGGGACACATTGCTGGCTGTCTAGTTTGACCTGTGACTGTTTTCCTTAATAAAATGTTATTAATACCATGTTGTCATCTCTAAGTTTGTTTTCAATTTTTTTTTTAAATATGGTAATGTAAAATCATTTTGAACAACCTACCCATCGTCTGCCAACAAACACATTGGTGAAAAACGAACCTTTTCTAGTGGACTTCTCATAGTAAATGTCTAGAAAAGTTTAATATTTTAATGTAAAATGTACATGAATCAATATTGATTCCTTAACTTTGATTCAATATAATATCAACCCAAATGTACATTAGATTATGGTTGAATCCATGTTGATTCCTAACATTGATTCAATATAAACGCAACCCAAATGTGCATGTAGATTACCATTTAGATTATGGTTGAATCAATGTTGATTCCTAACATTGATTCAATATAAAATCAACCCAAATGTGCATGTACATTACCATTTAGATGATGGTGTCGTATATTTCTAAATGAAAACATGAATAAATGCAACTGTACAAAATAATACTGGACATGCTGTTGGTAAACTGTAAAGGAGCGACCGGGGCTCCAGGAGAAATGGTGTCCGTTACCACCAGGCCTACAGAGAGTAGAGGCAGGTTGACTCCCCAGAAACAGATGGCTGACTTTAAGATAATCAATGACCCCTCAAGACTATATTGAGGTAATCAGGAAAGGAGTTGGTATTTTAGTGTACTGGCCACTGTGAGAAACCCTCCCCCTGTCAAATAGCTCCGCAAGGCCACAGAGGTCACTAAACCAAATAGCCTTGTATACTCAAACAGGAGACCATTTGGCATTCTCCCCCACCTAGATTTGAGATAGAGATTGAGAAAAACCCCCGTTCCCAACAGCACATTCTAAAGGGAAGTGGTGACAGCTGGCACACAAGAGATAGTAGAAAAACCGTTGACCCTGTCTAAACCTCCCCCGGGCCAACAAACACATTCTGCAAGCACAAGCAGGAGGATGTGGCAGAAAAGGACACCAGTCACCCATTAACTATAGACTAAGTAACAAGTTAACCAGGAGTAAGACAGAGGTAGTAAATAAGGTTAAAGAAAAGGTTACTACTAAGAGAACAGACAAACCATCAGCAGGATGGAAACATTTAATAAGGCAATTTCATAAGTTACATGTAGGCATAACTCTTAGAACAATTAGAATAACTTAGTCACAATAAAGAATAGAAACTCTTAAATACTAGAAGGTAAAACTATACAAATATTGGTCATCAGGAAATAAAGTGTTCTATTAAAGGACGGAAATATGGTTTGTTGTCAGGACACAGAGTAGCCTGTTTCTTATCTAGACTATGTAAACATTTTTGTCACAAGCATGAGGATGTTACTCAGGGAAAAACTAATCCTCTCATCAAGTGAAGTGTCAGCAAGATTCAAACTGTGAAACAGTTTCTGCTGGAATGTGACCAAAATAAGGCAGGCAGGGACTCGCTCTCTCTCCCCCCCTCTCTCTCTCTCTCTCTCTCTCTCTCTCTCTCTCTCTCTCTCTCTCTCTCTCTCTCTCTCTCTCTCTCTCTCTCTCTCTCTCTCTCTCTCTGATAAAAAGGGCTGATGGCGACCCACTCAGGAGACTCACACCCAGAAGGGACCTGGGGAAGCGCTGACACAGACCCGGAGACACACAGGGGACGGACCCCTGAGAGGCGAGCCACACAGAACTCAAGAGCAGAGCCTGAGACACAGCCAGCAGGGAACCTGGAGACTGAGAGACAGACCTGAGAGCGCTGAAAACCTCCCCCATAGAGGGAGACTCGCCAAGCCGGCTACTGCAGAGCCAAGCCGTGACACAGAGGGACTGAGACCCGATGACGGATGAAATCGCCTCGCAGCAGGGGATCCAGACTCCACCGAGGGTAGATGAAAGAACCAAGCGCTCCCAAACCTCCCAGGATCCGAAAGCAAGGTTGCCGTGACAACCAGACCACGGACCACTAGAGAGAACGCGTGTTGGCCTGGAAACCAAGACAACAACCAGAGAACCGCACCGGAAGAAGAAAACTGCCACATGAAACAACAGCCACATGAAAGAGACGATTAGATTGAATGAAAGAGACAATTAGATTGAACCAAAGAGACGATGTACTTGTTGATTCCTAAGCTGTGGTATTAATAAACACCGCAGTTGTTTTTGAAAACGTTGTCAGCTCCTCTCTTCACTTGAACCGAACATCTAAAATACCTAACCAATGCAGAGGAAAAGGGTAATAGAAAACTATACGATCAATGAACTTAGATAGAGATAAATGAAGCCAAGAAGAATACTTCAATTGGTGCGGTGACCCGTGCTGCATTCGACCAGAACCGGTTGACAACGACGGCGGCCACTTCTCAAGGACACAGAGGGGTTCTCTCCCCCTCATCGATGCTCTCTACGACTGAGGACTGAGGATCGTCACCATTTCGACCGTGACCAGTGGGGATAGGTAAGTAGTATTAATGGCGATTAAAATTGGTGATGGTCGAAGCAGTCTCACAAGTTGGGGTTGCTATTACTTGGTTAGGAATTAGTTGTAAATGGACCAGGATAAAGTTGGTGTTGGAGGGGATCGGGGTCCAGGTTTCACAACCTGGCTCTGGTCTCAGCCACACACCGGCGCTGCACTTAGGAAGCGTAGGGGTTAGGGGATGTTCAGTTAGGATGCCTATAGTTGGTACAAGGCCAAGTGAGGAGAGGAAATAGATGTCTGTATTTAGTTATATCAGCTTAGGGGATTGGCTAGGGATTAGGTAAAATATTTGAGGGGACCGGCGTAGGAGCAGTAGAACGGAGATTAGTCACAGATAGCGGGAAGTGGGACTGTGCGTGACGTAGTGGTTCATTAAAGGGTAAAGAGTAGTAGTCAGATCTTAAAGAGTAGAATAAGAGAACCGTGGTGAAGTACAGGGATAGCCTGGTTCCGCGAAGAGAAACAGAGAACAGGGAGATGAGAAGAGGATAGGGTTCGGGCTAGGATGCTGTAGAAACCACACTTAGAATCGGTGCGACGGAGTAATGGACTTTGGAAGACGTTCCATAAGCGAATTGCCACTTCTAGTCCGACGTCATTTAGGCTCAGATTGGCTAAGGTCGATATCTGAAGAACATCAGCCGCGTGGAGGAATGAGGGAATGTAGGGGAAATCAAGCCGACAAGGGGCTCTACGGGTAGCGGGGAGTACGGTCGAACACACGATTTGGCCATATAACACTCCGATGCAAGCCAACAAAGGGCGCTGCTGAAACTCTTCACCGGCTACTATACATGAATGGAGTGGGGTTTTCTCAGGGGTATAGCAAGTCGGACTCAGTAGATATATGAAGCACTTTGGAAGTAGATACTGCACATGTGATTAGAACATAGGAGGATATTGTGTGAAATGGGCAGCAAATGCGTTTAGGATGAATGTGTGCTAATGAATGGTATGCTTATGAATGAGACATTGTTTTGCTGAGTATATGTGTTTGAATGGATGAATGTTAGGAGCTCTGAGTGAATGTCAAGGTATTTTTTGTATTATTATGAACCAGGTGGCCAAGGCTGCAGCGGGGAGAAACCACACCCCTGTCCTGCCAGCATTAGCTGAGCGCGACGGGACTAGCGTGTGGTCGCTGTGTTGCGTTGTCGAGTGAATTGAATGAATGGCATGTGTGATGGAACCTGGATAATGTGAAGTGTGCGTTGAAATTTTTCAAAACGGTGGGGATAAAGTCTAAAATTAATGTAGTAACGATCAAAGAAAACGGGGATTTTGGAGCTGATGACGTCACTGGGAGCGTCGGAGCTTGGGGTGGTTTACGTAATGACGCACTTGCGGGGGAGGCGTGGGCGCCTCCTACAGGAAGTGGTGAGTGCTGTAGTGCAATGGTGGTGATGGACAAGACGTTCCAGCGGAGGGCGCTGTTGCCTCTTTTATAGTTTCACCTTTACAGGTGGAACGAGGTGCAGTAAACAATAGAGAACAGTTGTGATTATTATAGGTTTTGAAGCGCGGCAATCTGTGGGAATTTGTGAGTTCTTTTTATCGGTTTTTTCTGTTGTTGATGATGGGTGTGTTTACTGGTTTGATTATAGGTCTGTATTTGTTATGGGCCAGGGGTAATGGCGCTGGTGGGATAGTATGGGATAGATGTGTGAGTTTGTTTGTGACTTTGGTTGCGTGAAACCCCCCCCCCTTTTTTTCCTCTGTCTCTTCCTCCCTCGTTCACACTCTCCCCTTCCTCCTTCCCTCCCTCCCTCCCTGTCCCTCCCTCCCTCCCTCCCTCCCTCCCTCCCTCTCTCTCTCCCTCCCTCCCTCCCTCTCTCCCTCCTTCCCTCCCTCCCTCCCTCCCTCCTCCACCCCCGCCCCCCTCCGCTCCATCCCTGTCTCCCGGCTTAACTTTGTGAGATGACGGGTGCACAAAGGGAGTTTTGTTTAGGATAGATTGCCTGATTGATTGATTGATTGAAAAATGTTGTTAACAGATTGTAGAATGGGTACAATACGGTACAGCTCAATACACACAATTGTTAAGGGGATGCAGACCAGAGAAAGACTTTCGTCTTGTTTACATCAGGGTCCCCCATTTTCAATTCATCATGGGCGTGGAGTATTGGTTATATTAAAATTGGTTATATTGGTTATATTAGAATAGTGTTACTTGCTAAATTATTGCGTAAGGGTAAATAGGATATTCATGGTTATTTTGGAGCCCTCCCCCCCTCCCTCTATGTCTCTCGATGCGGACTCTTTTAGTCTGATTGAAGTTAGGGTTGATTTAAGTTAAAGTTGGCAGCAGATGATGGTGATAGTGTTTGAAGTCCTGTGGGTTTAACTGGACCGGGCGATACGGGGTAATCTGCTGATTGAGTGTAGACGGTTTTGGTAATAGTTAATGTTGCATTGTGGGCCCCCCCTTTCCTCCCCTCAGTCCCTGTATCCCTGTATCCCTCCCTCCTTTTTCTTTTCCCTTCGCCCCCCCTCTGTCTCTCCTTGTATTTTGCCCGGTGGTTCTCCATCCCTAGATTGCGGCGTATGTTGTGGGTTATTGGTTTGTAGGTTTATTTGGACTGCGTTGTTATTGTGTATGTGAAGTAGGTACCGGATGGGCGTTGGCCTGTCTAGGTGCTGGTGGTGATAGGATGATTTGTGATATTCCTTGGTGGGAAGCTTGGGGTGTTTTCGTTCGGATTCGCGACTGGAGGAAAACGCTTTGGGCTGAAGACGGACGGTTCTTTGTGTATTCAAGGATCTGAAGGATATTGCGGTGGCATGGTGCGGGTGTCCGTGAATTTATTAACGTGGCCAGCTGTGCTATGTGTCGGTCAGGGTTTTAGTGATCTAAGTTGCTAAAGGTTTATTGTTTTCCCTGATTGGTGGTTGGTAGCAGTAGCAACACTGATTAAGTTTTATTAAGTGTTGTGAGGGGGTACAAGTGTGTGTATAAGGAGAGAATGAAATTGATGTTGTATGAGGAGTGAAGCAAAAGCGGATAATACATTTAGTCGATACGCTAATCGGAATAATACATTTAGTCGATACGCTAATCGGGCATTTAAAAGTAAGAAATAAGGTTAGGATGAACAGATTCATCAAGCAAAGAGAGATTAGAATCAGATGAAGGACCAGGTTTACAAAGGATTATTAGACAATGGATAGGAATGGGACTAATGATTATATTTCCCAGAAAATCAGGTGGAGAGAGCACACAGGGGATTGGAAACCTCCAGTGTTCCTGTTGAAGGAACGGACAAAAAACAAGATAAGCTGTATCGTTATTTTTTCAAACAAATCACACTGTGTCTCTCTAAATATTTTAGTATAGTGTTGCCCGACATTTCCAGTGCATAACGAAGAGTGGAAATAATAGGGAAATGCCACTGTATTAAGTCTGGATGTTTCTGCTTTCTTTCTGTACAGGTGCTCGGCCGGACAGGAGCTCTAACGATTTCCATAACCATCTAGGGAAAACGGCTGTAATGAGCCTTGGTATAAGTATGAATGATAAGCCAGTTATCAATCCTTGTCTGCACAGTAAAAATTTGACAGTGTGAGTGTTTTAACTCAAGTAAGTGGTAATAGTGAAAGACAGAGGAACTTGTTTTTTCAAACGGTGTTACAGGAGTGTTTGAAAGAGTGAAGTGAATGACAGTAACATAGGAAGTTCACCTTAGTGGAACATTAATAGGAATAACTGAAGCGATAGATGCAATAATAATAGAATAACAACAAAGACAATATGGAAAAGGGCCTTAGTGATCAGGCCATCGGGGGGAGAACGCCGAGAGCCTCTGCATACATTTCCCAGATAGACTTTACCAGTGATTATGATCTGATTGATTGGAATATGGACTTCTCTCATGTGACCAGTACGACAGAAGGACTTGAAATGTTGACTTTGGTTCCAATACAGGGGAGTGAACCAGTGACAACGGTGTTACTCCAACCAGAACCGATTCAAGCTGGAGTGTCCATTGCAGGCGACTGCGGTTTAACCAAGGGGCAGAAAAAGAGACTGAGGTTACAGCCGTCCCACGAAGTCCACTCTGGCCGGAGGGCTGGAACTGAGACCGACAGCAGGTATGGAATACTACACGAACAGTTTCTACAGCCCACCCGTTTCCCATGTCCACCCTGCCCTCAGCACCAAAGCCAAGATGAGAGGCGGAGCCCAGCGATGGGAAGTCAAACCGCTAGTGCTGAGATGGGGGAAGAGGCAGCATACTATAGACAACAGAGAGCGTTTGTGACAGCTTTCGAACAACACGAGGCAGTTCATCGAGATCTGATGAAGACACAGCTGGAGATCGGTCAAGCCGCACACGAGACTCAGAGATTGGAACGAGAACTGGCAAGAAAGGCTGCGCTGCTAGAAGCGACAGCTGTTGAGATCATGCTTCGGGCGTCTGACCTAGGCCGCTGTGATCAAAGAGTGCCCTGTCCGTTGCCCGGACGCGTGAATATTAAAGGCAACCAACTTGTGTTCAGCTTTTCGTTCAGCGTTTCTCTGATTGGCCACACGGCCAATCAATCAATCCACTAGCACGCGGCCTTGCGGCAAGAGAGACAAGAGAGACAAGAGAGTCACGGCAGAGAGCCGCGCATGCGCATGAGGCTCCCCCAGGTCCTTGTGTTTGAGACAGCCATATTAGACACATAGCCATAATTTAAGATAATAGTTTCCACAGCTCCAGTTAACCTAATTTATACCGTAATGAATCATTAAAAAATATACCGTTAACTGGAATATGTTGTTTCTTTACACATATGTTGGATTATGTAATTGGGTTTTCATGACAAAACAATAAAAATCGCTACTTTACATCAGGGTGAACGCTGAACCGAGTCAAGCCGCGGGCGGCGCACGGAAGCCGGTGAATGAACAACCGCATTGCCCCGCTGGCTCTTCAGCAAGGAGCCTCCACAGCTCCAGTTAACCTAATTTATACCGTAATGAATAGGGATGCTCGATATTGGCTTTTTTACCGATACCGATATTCCGATATTGTCCAACTCTTAATTTCCGATACCGATATCAACCGATACCGATACATGCAGGGTTTCCCCGTCCAAAAAACTGAATAATTTCAGGTAACTAATAATTTCACTGGATATATATATAACAAATATTGTTATTTTTTTTATTTTTTTTAAACCGATACCGATATTTTCCGATATCACATTTTACTGCCGATATCGGCCGATAATATCGGTTGGCCGATAATATCGGACATCCCTAGTAATGAATCATTAAAAAATATACCGTTAACTGGAATATGTTGTTTCTTTACACATATGTTGGATTATGTAATTGGGTTTTCATGACAAAACAATAAAAATCGCTACTTTACATCAGGGTGAACGCTGAACCGAGTCAAGCCGCGGGCGGCGCACGGAAGCCGGTGAATGAACAACCGCATTGCCCCGCTGGCTCTTCAGCAAGGAGCCTCCACAGCTCCAGTTAACCTAATTTATACCGTAATGAATCATTAAAAAATATACCGTTAACTGGAATATGTTGTTTCTTTACACATATGTTGGATTATGTAATTGGGTTGTCATGACAAAACAATAAAAATCGCTACTTTACATCAGGGTGAACGCTGAACCGAGTCAAGCCGCGGGCGGCGCACGGAAGCCGGTGAATGAACAACCGCATTGCCCCGCTGGCTCTTCAGCAAGGAGCCTCCACAGCTCCAGTTAACCTAATTTATACCGTAATGAATCATTAAAAAATATACCGTTAACTGGAATATGTTGTTTCTTTACACATATGTTGGATTATGTAATTGGGTTGTCATGACAAAACAATAAAAATCGCTACTTTACATCAGGGTGAACGTTGTTACACTGCCACCACCCACTTCAATGACAGAGCTCTCATATTTGCGAATGCATAAACTATAACTTAAATTATGGCTATGTGTCTAATATGGCTGTCGCGAAGTCATTGATAAGTGACAGCCATATTAGACACATAGCCATAATTTAAGACATAGTTTATGCATTCGCAAAATATGAGAGCGCGGTCATTGAAGGGCTTCGTTCTACAACGGAGGAACGGCCGCTGCTGCTGGAGCTGGACCGAGTAGAGCCGGCGGCGGTGCACGGAAGCCGGCGACAAACCACTGCATCGCCCCGCTGACGTTAAAAACGCGAAATAACGTTACTGATGTACAGTGACACCCAGAGTTTCTAGTTACAGTAGTGACGCGTGACTCGAGATAGTCCTAACACTGTAACAGTGTTTATTATTAAGAGTCAGATAGTCCTAACAGTGTTTATAGTCCTAACACAGTGTTTATTAGTAAGAGTCAGATAGTCCTAACACTAGTGTTTATTATTAAGAGTCAGATAGTGAATGAATGAATGAATGAAAACTTTATTTAACAGATTGCAGAATGGGTACAATACAGTACGGCTCAATACATACAATTGTTAAGGGGATGCAGACCTGAGAAAGACGTTTGTCTTGTTTACATCAGGGTCCCCCATTTTCAATTCATATAGACATTTATGACATACACAACATACATGACATTTATGGCATAGGGACATATAGGTATTTAGTACCTATATATATATATATATATATATATATATATATATATATATATATATATATATATATATATATATTAGGGCTGTCAGTTTATCGCGTTAATTAGATTAATTAATTACACAGCAAATTATCGCGTTATGAAAATTAACTCAAAATTAATTACAAAAAAAATTAGTTTTTTTTTTTTTTTTTTTTTTAATAATATTTTTTTGTATCTCATTCATTCCATAAGAACGTAGAATACACATTTACAGACTTTTTATTTTTTAATATGGTCCATTTGCATGTTCTTGGTATCTGATTCTAGGGACATCTATGAATCTCAGGGAATGTATTCCCAGTGTCAGAAATACTGTGGGCTAGATCCACAAAGAATGGATTGCACGGTGCAAGTTGCACCCTGGTCTGCATCCCCTTAACAATTGTGTGCCATACTGTATTGTACCCATTCTGCAATCTGTTAATAACATTTTCATTCAATCAATCAATCTGCGCGGTGATTGATTGAATGAAAATTTTATTTTCAGTAAATTGTAATGAACCAAATGAGAATATCAATAAATTTTTTTGTATCTTTGACTGTGAATAACACCATGCTCAAATTGACCAGACCTGAAAAATCTAAGCAAATTAATAGATGGAAGATGATTAAACAGAAGGTTTTGTAGATACAGTACTGAATTCTGCCATCCGGACACATGCAATTTGAAATATGATTATATAATATAGAATATCAGGCATAAAATGGTTATGCGATTAAAATGCGATTAATTAGATTAATTAATTACAAATCATGTAATTAATTAGATACATTTTTTTAATCGCCTGACAGCACTAATATATATATATATATATATATATATATATATAAGTCGTAACAGTGTTTATTATTGCGAGTCCTAACAGTGTTTATTATTTCATAACTGTATGGGCTTTGTTTATACATGTACAGTGACGAGTGAATCTACCGTTGGTTGTTAAAAACGCGAAACATAATAATCAGTCAGCAGCGCTCCACTGCTACCGCAGCCCAACACAAGTGCGTTGGAACAGCAGCCCAACACTACAGAAGTTGGTTGCCCGCGCTGCCGCGCTTGCTCTTTGGATTTCATTTGGGACGTGGGACGGCTGCGCTTGCCTGCGCGTGGGGGCGGGGGGGCGCGGCCAATCAGAGAAAAGCCGAACACAAGTTGGTTGCCTTTAATATTCACGCTGCCCGGACAGGGAACTGGGCCGCGACAGGGTGAACAGAACCGCAGGAGGGGTGAGTTTCTAGGCCCCTCCCAACGAGAGAAGGCCCGAGGAGAGGCAGCAGAAAAGGACAGGTATGCCCCTCTCTCCTCCAGGCAACAGGACATGCGACCAGAGGACAGGAGAGGGGTTGACCTGGCGAGGACTGTGGGATGCCAGCTGAGAGACTGCGGGAGTCGTGGTAAACTGGAACCCCTGGGATGGCCGGCGTCGGCTGTGTGCTGGGATTGTGGGGAGGTTGGCCATTTCGCTCGGTCATGTGACAAAGGGTGGAGGGCTCGGCAAGAGTCCAATAGACAGCGAGAGTCCATCAGAAAACGGAGTTGCTGGACTTGTGGAATGTTGGGACATTTTCAGAAGGGGTGTAAAGAGGGTGTGTCTGCAAAGGCCATAGGTTGAATAAGAACGAGGCAGGAAATGCACGAACAAAGCCTTATGGGTGCTCGAGTAAATAGAGTTATTGATAAATTAAAATGGAAAATGAGACTGATTAGAATAAGGATAGAGATGAGGATACATAGATAAGGTTTGATTAGGTGTGCGAGTTACTAAAATGGTTTGGAA
Source organism: Notolepis coatsorum (assembly GCF_963971535.1). NCBI lineage: Eukaryota > Metazoa > Chordata > Actinopteri > Aulopiformes > Paralepididae > Notolepis > Notolepis coatsorum. The sequence continues at coordinate 139,399,044 of NC_140170.1, read as the reverse complement.
GACTAACCAGGGTAAGTTGGGGCTATAGAGGGATGAAGTAACTGGGAAAATTGCATGGATTAATCTAAACTAACAAAATTTATGGTTTTAGACAGGAACAATGGAACATATAATATTAGACAGAGTTAGAAACAAGGGACTATTTATAGTAGTGATTACAATACTTGATCAAAGGGTGGTCAAAGTTGAATTAAGGAATTGTTGAAAGCTGGCGGAGTGTGTGTGATGTGTGTTTAAAGGGACTGTGGTTTGTTGACCATGCACATAGGTTCTGTTGGTGATTGGCCTCGTCTAGAGCTGACTGTCCGGACCGAGGAGCTGTCGGGAAACAAGGTATTTGAAAGTGAAATAATGGTTATTCCACTGTCAAGGGTGGATCTTGTGTTGATCTTGAGATATTGCATATCTAGTAAAACAGTACAGCACAAAAAGAAAATGAGACAAAGGTGATTTGATTGAATAAATAACTTAAGAAGCTGTGAAATACATAGATAATTGATTTGGAGAAAAATGTATTGTCAAAATGCAGAACAGTAAAAATGTATCTGCGAAAATAAATGTTTCCAATCTATTGTGTGTTTGTAAATAATAATCCAAAATGCAAAAAGGACAGAGGGAAAATCGTTTCCTTCTGTGGAGAATCGGAGCAGGACAGAGATCTACATGCATACAACGAAGAGGCGGTGATTAGCACAAGATACAACAAGAAGAAAACGGTCAAAAACGAGTTAGCAGTAAAGGCCTTAGGAAGTTGGAATAGGGATAACTGACAGGGATGAAAGCGAAGGATAATTGAGGCCTCAGTGGTCTTTTCAAGGAGAAGAAATAATTTATGTTGCTTGTTTGAATTTCCCTCAAATGTTTAGAGAGTTAATCTTTTAGTGGTGTGATGTATTAATCTTTTCTTGCAGAGTCCATTACACAAAATAGACATTTAAGCTAATTACACGGATAAAAAATAGTCTAAACAACAAAGCTATTATTGAAAGAGTGTTTCTTGTAAAAACAGGAACAGCTTTCTTAGACTGGATGTCATAATAATAACTGATAAATGTGTATAACTGTGAAAGGAGGAAAAGGTAGGTAAAATGATGATTTTGTAACTGTACAGATGGAAAGGGGGTTGTAGTTCGATTTGGGTAAATTTAGGATTTTTTTTAAAAATTTTAGAAAATATTAGCAAAAATTATGATTATGATATTTAACATGTTTAATTTAGAAAATGTATGTTGTATAGTGGGTTATTAAACCCCCTAAGGGTGGATTGTCGTATATTTCTAAATGAAAACATGAATAAATGCAACTGTACAAAATAATACTGGACATGCTGTTGGTAAACTGTAAAGGAGCGACCGGGGCTCCAGGAGAAATGGTGTCCGTTACCACCAGGCCTACAGAGAGTAGAGGCAGGTTGACTCCCCAGAAACAGATGGCTGACTTTAAGATAATCAATGACCCCTCAAGACTATATTGAGGTAATCAGGAAAGGAGTTGGTATTTTAGTGTACTGGCCACTGTGAGAAACCCTCCCCCTGTCAAATAGCTCCGCAAGGCCACAGAGGTCACTAAACCAAATAGCCTTGTATACTCAAACAGGAGACCATTTGGCATTCTCCCCCACCTAGATTTGAGATAGAGATTGAGAAAAAACCCCGTTCCCAACAGCACATTCTAAAGGGAAGTGGTGACAGCTGGCACACAAGAGATAGTAGAAAAACCGTTGACCCTGTCTAAACCTCCCCCGGGCCAACAAACACATTCTGCAAGCACAAGCAGGAGGATGTGGCAGAAAAGGACACCAGTCACCCATTAACTATAGACTAAGTAACAAGTTAACCAGGAGTAAGACAGAGGTAGTAAATAAGGTTAAAGAAAAGGTTACTACTAAGAGAACAGACAAACCATCAGCAGGATGGAAACATTTAATAAGGCAATTTCATAAGTTACATGTAGGCATAACTCTTAGAACAATTAGAATAACTTAGTCACAATAAAGAATAGAAACTCTTAAATACTAGAAGGTAAAACTATACAAATATTGGTCATCAGGAAATAAAGTGTTCTATTAAAGGACGGAAATATGGTTTGTTGTCAGGACACAGAGTAGCCTGTTTCTTATCTAGACTATGTAAACATTTTTGTCACAAGCATGAGGATGTTACTCAGGGAAAAACTAATCCTCTCATCAAGTGAAGTGTCAGCAAGATTCAAACTGTGAAACCGTGGTCACAGGACCCAAACGGTTGTGTCAGCGAAACATGTGGTCACAGGACACCAGCAGACAAGTTTCTGCTGGAATGTGACCAAAATAAGGCAGGCAGGGACTCGCTCTCTCTCCCCCCCCTCTCTCTCTCTCTCTCTCTCTCTCTCTCTCTCTCCCTCTCTCTCTCTCTCTCTCTCTCTCTCTCTCTCTCTCTCTCTGATAAAAAGGGCTGATGGCGACCCACTCAGGAGACTCACACCCAGAAGGGACCTGGGGAAGCGCTGACACAGACCCGGAGACACACAGGGGACGGACCCCTGAGAGGCGAGCCACACAGAACTCGAGAGCAGAGCCTGAGACACAGCCAGCAGGGAACCTGGAGACTGAGAGACAGACCTGAGAGCGCTGAAAACCTCCCCCATAGAGGGAGACTCGCCAAGCCGGCTACTGCAGAGCCAAGCCGTGACACAGAGGGACTGAGACCCGATGACGGATGAAATCGCCTCGCAGCAGGGGATCCAGACTCCACCGAGGGTAGATGAAAGAACCAAGCGCTCCCAAACCTCCCAGGATCCGAAAGCAAGGTTGCCGTGACAACCAGACCACGGACCACTAGAGAGAACGCGTGTTGGCCTGGAAACCAAGACAACAACCAGAGAACCGCACCGGAAGAAGAAAACTGCCACATGAAACAACAGCCACATGAAAGAGACGATTAGATTGAATGAAAGAGACAATTAGATTGAACCAAAGAGACGATGTACTTGTTGATTCCTAAGCTGTGGTATTAATAAACACCGCAGTTGTTTTTGAAAACGTTGTCAGCTCCTCTCTTCACTTGAACCGAACATCTAAAATACCTAACCAATGCAGAGGAAAAGGGTAATAGAAAACTATACGATCAATGAACTTAGATAGAGATAAATGAAGCCAAGAAGAATACTTCAATGGTTTAATCAACATTGATATAGTGGCAGTTATGGTTGAAAACCTAACGTTGATTCAACATGTAAATCACGTTGCACTTTTTGTATAATTTCAATGTCAGGTTTCAATGTGGATTAAATATTTCTGCCTAACCATATTTCAACGTTGATTCACTCATTTTGCTATCTGGGGACTTGAAAAAAACACCAACCCTACAGTTGAACAGTTGGAAGATGCAGGCCAAGGTGTTGGAAAGTTCTTTGGAATGCAAATACAAGCATTCTTCTTTTCCCCTTCCCCCCCATTTAAATGCAAATACTATAATCCAACCCTAACGTTTGAAAGCCTGAGACACCCACATACAGATTGCTAAAGCACAAACTAAAATAAAGAATAATAATAATTATAATAAATATCTGAATTACAATAACTATGCAACAGTGATACTGTATGAATAAAATATAGATTTGTATTTAATTTCTGCAGTTAGTGGGTGTATATTTGTATGTAGTTGGTGATCTCCAGCCACCCTCGTCTTTGGGAGCGCCCCACTTCAGAGTGGAGCCGTCAGCCGTCACCTCCTTGAACTTGATGGGCTGCACGGGGAGGCAATCTGTTAATAAAATGTTCAATCAATAAATTGTCGTTGAAATTACTCTAAGAGAAGAAACGATGAGCTGAGTAAATCTGATTGAGTCGAGTTGTAAAAAACGATTTATTCATTGTGAAAATGAATATGATGCCCAAATCTTCGATATCACACAACAATGTGAGATGCAAAAACAACCCCTTGAGTTATGCTTTTGTATGCTTGTCGATTTTCTAAATCAATCTAACTTTAACTGATGACAAAATGTAACCAGACTAATTTACTCTGAGAAGTTTTCCCTGGTTACAAAAAACACTTCCACTATTAAACATAGTTGGTAAACAAACGTGATGCTGAAAATATACACTTTGACTGCTGATTTGACACGTTTTAATTATTAATTCTTTAATTCAGCAACATTCATTCATACAGTCTGTAGACATAGGACGTTGTAGCGTCCTATGAATGAAGTCACCAGCTGCAATTGAGCTGAATGTAACTCAAGCTTTGTCGAGCGCGGAGCTCCTCCAATGAATGAACAAACAGAGCCGGCGCATCGGGCCGTTGTCACCAGCCCCTTCTGGTCATCGCTACCGTTGATACGGTGCCCAAACGTCGGTCGACAGACTATTCATGGCTGCATCTGTAGGGAGGCAGGTAGGGGGCAGGTAGTAGGTAGGCAGGTAGGTAGGGAGGCAGGTAGGGGGCAGGTAGTAGGTAGGCAGGTAGATAGGGGGGCAGGTAGGGGGCAGGTAGGGAGGCAGGTAGGGGGCAGGTAGTAGGTAGGCAGGTAGATATGGAGGCAGGTAGGGGGCAGGTAGGGAGGCAGGTAGGTAGGTAGGGAGGGAGGGGGGAGGGAGGGAGGGAGGTAAGTAGGTAGGTAGGTAGGTAGGTAGGGAGGGAGGGATGGAGGCAGGCAGGCAGGCAGGCAGGCAGGCAGGCAGGTAGGGAGGCAGGTAGGTAGGTTGGTAGGGAGGGAGGGAGGGAGGGAGGGAGGGAGGGAGGGAGGGAGGGAGGCAGGCAGGCAGGCAGGCAGGCAGGCAGGCAGGCAGGCAGGTAGGGAGGCAGGTAGGTAGGTAGTTGTGAGGCAGGTAGGCAGGCAGGTAGGTAGGTAGGTAGGGAGGCAGAGAGGTAGGGAGGCAGAGAGGTAGTTGACCGACATCTAAGAAGGGAGATCCCCCCTTGAATGGCCCTTCTAAGGTTTCTCTCCTCCACACTGCCTGTGGTGCATTTTTCCCTATTGTTTTTAGTTTAGTTTTAGGTTTTAGTGAGTTTTTCCTTACCTTCCCGTGGGGTATGTCTGGGAGTGCTTGCATTCATTCATTTATTTGCATTTATTTTAAACTTATGGTGTTCTTGTTTTATTCTTGACTTATTGTTATGTTTCTTCTTGACATTAACGTGTGTTGTCGGGTCCATTAGGTGGGGGTATAAGACTGTGCATGAGTTCCTGGATAGGCAGGGGGGAGAGCAGGGGCAGGCAGATTGTAACAGCCCCTAGCTGCCGGTAGTTCCTCCAAGGATGCTGATTGGTCAGAACCACTGTGGTTTGGGCACAAGTGCATAAATTGAAGCCTGACTAGATGGATTCTTGCACAGCGAAGCCAGCTGCTGTGCAAGGTCATAGGGACTAGGGAATTAATGTCAATGCAATGTCTCTGCAGGCGTGTCAGCATTTGTGTGTGCATGAGTGCACATGGGCATGTGTGCTAGGGCTGAACAATATGGATGGACAAAATATCATATTGTGATATGTAGTTAAAATGTATTTTAGTAAATAGAGAATACTCTGCTTGCGTATAATCCTAAATAGGGATGTACTGACAACCGGTATCAGATATCAGTCAGATACCAGGCAAAATACTGTAGGGCAGGGGTCTCAAACTCGCGGCCCGCAGGCCAATTGCGGCCCGCTGGATGATATTTTGCGGCCCCCCAGATGATTTCCACACAAAAAATAATAATAATAATAATATTTCCCAAAAAAGTTAATATTTTTTTCTTTTGTAGTCATGTCATCACAAACACTGGCATTTAAAGGGTACAAATAAAACAATTCCTGCACCAGAATGCAGGAAATTAAGTCTTTGTAACACAAAATCTCCTTGTGGGGGACCCCCCGCTTAAAAAGCGGCCTGACTGGGGCTATATTTCGCACTATATTTCCTGGCCTGAATGATTTCCCCAGTCTGGCCCTGGTTAAAAGCCTCCAATGCTTATTAGTGTGTGTGCGTTTGAACGTTTGCATGTTTCAACCATACATTTCCATAAAAATAAAAATAAATACTTGAAACCCTTTTTGCGTGGAATATTTGATGCCCAGCCTCACCCAGACTCTACCTCCAGCGGCCCCCAGGTAAATTGAGTTTGAGACCCCTGCTGTAGGGTATCACTATCTGAGAATTTCCCCAATACTAAAATCCAATACCAAGAAACGTGTACGTTTCTTCCAAGAAAGGTGATTTAATTTGCTGCATTTTTAACAGAAGCATGGTAGATCTCTGTAAGGGAGGGAAAAAATCATTATACAGTACTATCTATTTGTGTCCAATGATCCCAAACTGATGTTCTACGTCTATACAGTCCAGTAACAGTTCAGTATCGATACTTGGTATCGGCCATACTTTTACCAATACTGTACTTCCAACACAGAAGTTTACTAGGAACCGATATTGGCAGTGAAATAGTGCTATTGGTGCATACCTAATGTAAAGGCATTACACTGTCTCCTATTAATCTCAATATATTATATAGACCTAGTATTTTGGGGTGTGAGTGGAGCATGTCGACCCCACCCTCACCATGTCTCACTCAGCATGTCTCACCTCTCCTAATTGAGTATGTGTGTTTTTAGAAGTTAGCACAAAAATATGAACACATTACAATCCTCTCCATGTGAATGAATGAATGAATGAATGAATGAAAAAGTTTATTTTTGAACATGTATTCTCCATATTCCTCCAAACAAATCACAATATCAAGCTCCGTCATACATAACAATCATAATGAAAAAGAAATTAAGCAAAAAGTCAAGAGCAATGTAGTTAGTTTGTTGACATGTTCAAAAAAGGAGTAGAGGGAAGCTAATCTTATTGATCCCTGCTTTTTTCTTCCATTAAATTTTACTTGATTTAACCGCTTAATCTGCGCCCCCAAAAGTGGCCATTTCAGTTTTCGTTTTTGAGGACTGCATACTTCTTTTGCAAACCAAAACAACATACTTTATCCTTATAGCACATGCATGAGCCTGGTCTCTTTTGAAAGATGACATTCTGAAGTTTCTGATTCCAGAAAGAAAATTCACTTTTAGTGCTAACGTAATAGAGTACCATAGGTCCGAACTTGAGTTGTTACTCAAGTTTTTCTGTAGTAGTTAGTAGTCCAGAGGTAGTATTTCCCCAGAATGCTTGGAGGCTGTGGTAACCTTGACTGAGATTTTATAATCAAAATGTTAGATTAACCCTGAAAACTGAAAATATCTGTAGTGATGGTAATTTAGGCATTACATAGACTCTCAGAGCACATTCCGGAGAAAAACCTGCAGGCCAAGCCTCTATAATGATAGGGCTGTTTACCCAGTTGTAGAGGGCCATTCCAAACCCCCAAAGAACCAAACACCTTCTAAGACATGTAACAGTTGAGCACAGCAGAAGAGACCAAAAGCGGAGAGGCCTCTGTGAGACAAGAGCAATGTGGTTGAATCTTTACAATAATAGATTACCATTTTTAGGAATGCCAAGGCTGGTTCCTTTCATACAGAAATACAAAGTGTCAGTTTGGTAGATGGGGTTTTGGGATGGCTCTTGTGGATTGAATAGTATTAACCTAAGGAGCAATGACTATACTGGGTTAATGTTATATCAACACAAGCACTATTAAGGCTGAAGTCATCAGACCTCATCAATGTTGAAATCCACCAGGCGACACCTCTCTCATGACGACATTGTTTACTCAGTCACACACCACAGAAAACGGTGACTCAGTATAGCAGTAAGGACAGTTGCCCAACCAAGATAAGATCACAGGAAATATAATTGCATTATATTAGTTTAGAATGAAAACAATGTTGGAATAAAACCCTAACCAGAGGACTGCCTGTTTTTAAGATACTTGTGATTGGTGGAACTAGGTTAAGAATAGGGAAGTCAGATAAACTATAAGTATTGGAGGAGTGCAGTTAGTTGGGAGGCCAGCCCACCGTCCCGTCCCCAGGGGGTCCGGCTGCGCCTCCATCAGTCCACCAGAGAATGTGCTGTCATACATGTGAGTAGAATCATGGACTCTTATTGTTGGTCAGAGTAAAATGTACAGATTCCTACCTTAGGACCAGGTTGTGCTCATGTGTATGGCTTAGTACATTCTCAGTTCATTAACATAACATGACTAATATGTATGTACAATACTGTCTTTGATGTAGAGAGCCAACGTGTGAGGGCTATTGTGATTTACCTCATCAAATCCTTTTGTACAATCATGTATTATGCTTGAAGTTTCCTGTATGTAACTAATGCATTATTCCACTCTCGGCCCACGCTGCAATTAAATGAATATTGGACCATAGCTTCGGGTTGTCTGGCTGTACACACTTATTCTCTACTGGCTATTTTTGGGAGCCCAGATGAGGACCATGTTTTCTATCACACTGTGATCTTCCCCTTCCTCTAGTTAGCACCCTCATTGTGCTGTAATTAATAGATATTCATATAGGAATATACGACAAGGCTTACAAATCCCCATACACAGACCCATAGCCTGAAGCCTTATGTAGTACATGTCCAAACTCAGTTTTCTCATAGACTTCAATTCATTCGGCTGTTTTTTTCCTGTTTTTGCTCGTTAGTTTTTCACCTAGATCCTAGATCAGGGGTGGGCAATTATTTTTCCCGGGGGGCCGAATGAGCAATTGAAAATATGTTGGAGGGCCGGGCCAAAATTCCAAACTCAATTATGCATAATATAAATTTTATTTCTATATAAAAAGCAGTAAATGGCATTGTTTTGACCCCTGGTAAGAGTGTATGTTATTATTTGGCAATTAAAAGGTGAGGTTAGCTTTAAAAAATATCATTTATTCAAATAGAATTTATTTCCAAAATGATAAACAAAATGTGAAACATTAATAACAAAGGGCATGTATGAAAAAGTGCTATACAAATAAAGTTATTATTTTGAGTTTCATATACTATTGAAACAAGGATTTTCTTAGCTTTCTAAAGATATCACATCATCTTATAGCCAAAATAAACAAGACATGTCACTGAACTGTGTAAAGAAAAGTGTCCCAGTAGCCTTTTTTACTTTACATGCCTATATTAAACATTTAATGTTTTCAGAACTGTGCAAAAAAAAGAAAAAAAATATCAAGTGTCCCATTTCACTTGTTATATTTCCACATTTTAGTGTTCTTCAGCTCTTTTTTTTCATACAGTGTGATAAATCCAGTCTCTGTTGAGCTTTAACAAGTCCATCAAAGTCAGGTTGCATGTCTGAGGTGGAGATGCGAAGCACAGCTGCCAGATGTTCATCAGTGAGAGAGGATCTGTACCTGGACTTGGTAAACGTCATGACTGAGAATGTCTGTTCACATATAGGTGGATCCAAAGAGAACCAACATCTTCTGAGCATGTCTCCTCATGTTTGGAAAGTTCTCCTCCTTGAGAGCAGAGTAGAACTCTAGCAGTGATGCTGACTTAAAGTGCTCTTTCAAGTGAATCAGACTGCAGGTCAATGAGTTCAAGCTGAACATCAGTGGGTGCACTATCAACACTGCAGGTAAAGGGAGAGGAAACCAGCTGCATTTCATCCTCAACCTTTTCGAAATCTTGAAAACGCCTTGAAAATTCATCATGCAGTGCTCCCAACATGGATGAGGACCTGTGCCGGTGATCAGCTGATGGTTTGACTTCTTTCAGGGTTTTCATGTGTTTGAGATTGTTGCTGCCTAGTTGCCTTGAAATTAATTGCAACTTTGTCATGAAGGCTTTCACATGGCTATGCATTTCATGAGCAAAAATGCCCTTGCCCTGCAGTTGTGTGTTCAGTAGGGATGGGTACCGTTCACATTTGAACCGATACGGTACCGGTACCTGTGAATTGATACCGGTACCCAACGGTACCTTTTTTCTGTACTTTAGTCTCTAAAAATGTAATCTACCTACCTCAGTTGTGAAAAAAGAAATCCAAACTTCAAATAACCACACTTTCCACCGTTTTCGGCTTGCCCCGACTGCTTTGTTGTTGAATCAAATCAAATCCTAGGTAAGCGTATATTGTGCGTGTGAACGTTGACATGAAAAGAAAAAAGTAAAAAAAAATTTAAATAATAATAATATTAAAAAACATTTTTATTTTTATTTTATTTTATTATCATGTAATCTTTCGCGGGCCGGTCAGAATCATCCGTACAATGCCTAGGTCTGTCCTAGATCATACATCCCCAGATGGGGTATCATTGGAAAGCCACACTCATTGGCTACAACCCTCCACAATCATTTTCGAGATCGCCAAATGATTGACGGAACTAGAGCCCCAAGAGTCGGGAGTGGTATTTGGCGCAATACCGTGTACTTTGCACAAGCCTCAAATACCGGCATGTAACTCGAGAACCGCTGAACGGATTTTGTCTGATTTTGTCACTATCGACAGGCAACAAATAAGCCTTCAATTCGATATATATATTGTATTAAAAAATATGCACACCCGAGCCACTAGGGGTCGCCAAAGTGCCGGTGGGCAAATCGTCCTAAAAAGGGCCCACATGTGTTCATTTAGAATAATTTAGAATAATACATTATATACTATACTTTTACTTATAGTACAAAAAGAAAAAACTTGAGTCGCTTGACAGCAGTAAATAGAACACAACACTACATAACACAATATAACATCCGCATTACTCAATTCTATATTTCTCTAATGTGTATTTTTTAAGCTGCTTTTTAAATTGTGCAATATGTTTACTCATTTTGATGTATTGAATGAATGAATGAATGAATGAATGAAAACTTTATTTAACAGATTGCAGAATGGGTACAATACAGTACGGCTCAATACATACAATTGTTAAGGGGATGCAGACCTGAGAAAGACTTTGTCTTGTTTCCATCAGGGTCCCCCATTTTCAATTCAGGTAAGTCATTCCACAACTTCACTCCACAAATGGATATGCACATGCTTTTCAGCGTAGTGTGTACCATTGGTTGTTTAAGATTCCCTCTCCCTCTTGACACTTTGAGTGCCACGGACGCTTTATGTCGTTAGTTCATGCCGCCCGTTGAATGCCAGCAACGCTATATAGCGTTTGTTTGTCGTTTTTTTTTATTAGCGATTTGAATTCATATTTCATCAATCGAGCCTCATGCTAGTGCTCCAAACCCTCTCTGAGCTCCATTGGGAAAATACCGCCACCTTTCGTCTCTCCCTGTGTAACTGCACCCCATGCTTTTAGTCAGACAGCCTTTTCCGTGAGAGCAGCCCACACCTGGAACAGTCTGCCAACACGGCTCAGGGAGTATCAAAGTTACATCTCATTTAAAACTAACTTAAAATCATGGTTGAGGGATGGTCAAGTGTGCGACCATTTTAACTGAGGGGTTGTATTTTGGTGTATTTATTTGTATGTATTTTAGTGTATTGTAACCTATACTGATTCCTACTGTGTTTTAATTACTGTACTATGTTTTTTAACTGAGGGGTTGTATTTTAATGTATTTGTTTGTATGTATTTTAGTGTATTGTGGCCTATACTGATTCCTACTGTGTTTTAATTATTGTACTATGTTTTAATTATTGTTGTGCTCATGTCACCTGCCCCAGAGACTACAGTTGAAAATTAGCCAACTTGGCTAAACTGGCATATTTACAGTCAAATGTTCCTTAATATGCACTGTCTCTGTATTTTAAACCAATAAATACAAATACAAATTGGATTAGACTGGTGGGGGGGGGGGGTCCAGTTTCCTCATTTTACTTTTCCGGCGAGCCATCTGAAGGATCGAAGTGATTGCAGAGCCGGAAAACAGCATGGAATACATATTTACAGTACCCAGCACTAAATCAATAAACGCGATCGATATTTGGAATGGCGATCAGGAATTGGAATAATATTTTTGGAGAACATCTGGGCCCCGTTTCATGTACCGGGATAACTGAGTTAGCCGGATAACTTTAGCTGGATAACTGGGTTAGCCTGACTTTCCGATTTCATGTACCTGGATTTTCCAAATCACCATGACAACATATCCAAAAGTTTGAGCCTGGTCGAAAGCAGAGTTCAAGTTCAAGTTAGCCTGAACTATCGCCACGCCCCCGCAAAGAAGTGACAGCCCGTTTCCTGAAACTATTCCCACAGTCTACGATCTGCATTATACCATTCTGAATTACGTTTTTGTGCTCCATTCTTCCAGAGGGGGCTTTTGAAATGTAAAATAGACCCAAAATGCTGATATTAAATTCACTTTGTCCTAAATAATGCACGTTATATATACCGTGGCGACGGTGGCGCTCGCTCGTGCGATGTACACATGATGTGGTTATTTTAATTGTAACTGGGATTAAGATGTCTGATGAGATGCGCTGTTTGACGGATTTGAGAAATTGAATGAGCCGTTGACGTCACATTAATGAATGAGGATAAAGAGATAAACTTCATTCAAAACAAAGGATATTCTAAACACGGGTCTCTCGTTCATTAATGTATAAACAATGAATTTATCCCATCTGGCCCAGTGGCCCAGCGGTAGTGCTCAAGCCTCCCAATCCACCGACCGGGGTTCAAATCCCCGTGTTTCCAATATGATTTTTTTGAATATAATATTAATGATTATACGCCAAAGTAGCCTGGTTTTAAGTTAAAATATTATAAATCTACATGCATTGAGGATGTCATTCTTTATATAGCTCTCAACGTGCACCAAATTGAATTATTCCTATATTGCAAAAAGAAGGACCCCGGTCTTGAACCCGGGTCGTCCGTGTGGAAGTCAAAAGCACAACCCGTTGGACCACATTGGAGATAAGTTAAATATTGACTATACATCAATCAATGGGCAAGAAAGCCGTCTCGTAATTCTGTATAACAGTTAACTAGTTATTTTCGCTAGCAAGATCTCATTTGATTATTCAATCCAGCAGGCAAGTTTAAAGAAATATAATCTGATTGATTGAGGTAATGAGGGACTTAGAATTAGCCTATAGATAACGCATTTAACTTGTCGGCGAGGCGATTGAGCCTATTGCAATCTGTCAATAAAGTCTTAAATCAATTAATCAATCAATGCCGTTGAGAATCAGGGTCTCTGCCATCGATACGTGCTGGCTTTCCACCTAAAACGGGAGCGCGCATCTAGCCTGACTTGAGCCTGACTCTCAAGTCTGGCTTGAGTTAACGAGACTGAATCCTCCTTTGTGAAACAGGAAAATCCCGGCTTTGAACATCGGGTTAACTGAAGCTGGATAATGGACATGTTGATCGACTTAGTTGAACCACGTACATGAAACAGGGCCCTGGTGTGAGGTAAGGAATCTATTTTACCAGTCTTGAGGTAATCGGATCTGTTTTCACCTATATATCAGCGTTTGCCCCATGTGTGTGTGTGTGTGTGTGCGCGCTGATCAGGAAATGAGCGAATCGATTTTTCAGCTCGCTTCTCTAGCGTGCATAAGTACACATATACTATCGATAATCTAGCGTTTATTTGAAAACTATTCATAAATAGGTCGAAAAATTACAACGTTTTTTGTGTATTCCAGAATATTCCAGTAAATGCCGTTTATCACGGAAAAGTTATATTTTCCTGAGACTTTCAAGAAAACAAGGGCTTTTCAAAATGCTATAAAACGGAAATGAACCGATTAAAAAAACAATCCGTTTCGACAATGTTGACTGCAAACAAGTCATTGATAAGCGACGGGAAGATTAGACACATAGCCATAATTTAAGACATAGATTATGCGTTCACAACGCTATCATTGAAGTGGGTGGTGGCATTCAACGGGGGTAAGGTGCACCGCATTGCTCGTAATCAAAGTGTTAAATTATATTCTCCTTCTCTGTCTCTGAACCATCTTTGAATGTTGCCTGGGATTAATTTATATCTGGCTTTGTATACAATGAGAGCAGTTTTGAAATCAACTAGGTCCATAAATTTCAATGTTTGTAGCTTTATAAATAAGTTATTTATAGTAACATTGTTGATTATTCGTATTGCTTTCTTTTGCATGGTGCATATTGGTTTGGTTGTAGAGTGCTTTTGTAGGTGTTACCCTACACCGCACAGTAGTTCATATATGGAAGGAAGAGCGTACAGTACAGTGTATACAGTGTTTTTTGGTTTAGAATGTGTCTTATCTTACATAAAACACCAACACTCCGTGCCAATTTTGTTCTGACATATTTGACTTGAGGTTTCCAGTTGAGTTTTTATTTTATTATTACACCCAGAAATGTATTCTCAAATACCCTTTCTAGTTAATACTATCAATCATTAGTTCAATCGGTGTGTGTTCTTGTATATCACGTTTACCAAATATCATGAATTTGGTTTTCTTTATATTTAATGATAATTTATTTGCATCAAACCACACTTTCAGCTTGGATAGCTCAGTTGCCACATTCTTTAACAGCTTTTGGAGGTGGATATTGCATTCTTTCATATTGTGATACATGTGTGTGATGTGTTGTGGCTGTTTACATTTAATTGTTACATTTAACATTTAATTAAATGTAATTTAGTTTATTTAACCAAGGACTGATGACTGGCCTGAAATGACTGATGACTTGCCTCAAGGGACTGATGACTGGCCTGAAATGACTGATGACTGGCCTGAAGGGACTGATGACTGGCCTGAAAGAACGGGAGTGTGGCAGAGTACAGAATCAGACACAGATATCTTGGCTCGCTGTTGCATCACTATCTTTTGATCCCTCTAGACCGCTGATCAAGCGAAAGCAGCGATGCCCTGCATAGACTCTGTGTACTGTATGTGTTACATATGTGAAGTCAAGCCCACGTCCCTGGAGTACATACTTAACGGTTGCGCTATGTCTGTGTGTCTATGGGCAGATGTAGTGGTGAGAGAGCAAGATCTGTTTTGATCAGAATGAGGCTCTTTAATGCATTCGATGGGGGGGGGGGGGGGGCTGCGGTGTAGATACACGGTACAGAAGAAACTCTTTCATTAGTGATAGAGCAGAGGGTGAGCCTTAGGCCCATGACTATCGTTAAGCGCACCACAGCCACTTAGAGGGAGCACCCCTGAAGGAAAGTTTCAGCTCCATCACCTCTGATATTACAGGGGTGGAAGGTAACTATTGTATTTTAGTATTTTACTTGGGTATTCAAATTGAGGCAACTTTATACTTTCATTCCACTACATATCAAAGGAAATTAGGGGGGTAATGGTACACAGAAGCCACGGTTCGGTATATAGCTCTGTTTTGGGGTCACGGTTCGGTACAAGTTCGGTACAACAACAAAAAAGCAACAAAAAATCCCAAATGCATAAGGTTACAGTAGGTTTCTTTTCAGTTATTTTGAACAGACAGTAGTAGTGCAGGTTATACTTAGTTCCACCTAGTGTCGTATAGTACCCCCTTTTATAGTTGGTACAGCCTGGCCTGTACAAACAGTAAACACAACACTGAACAAACACAATGGTTTTTTGCCCTGTCTGCTTTGGTATCTAGAGGCTTAAAAGCAGCGGGATAAGTAGTTGTTGTTTTCCAGTTTTTCCTGCCTGGCTGCGGTGATTGGCGCATCAGAGTGGTAACAAAATCTAAAATGAGCTATTAGCTAATGTTATTGATATTGATGGTCACATTGAATTTGTACCATGAACCAATTACAATAAAGATTATCAGAAGAAGTAAGAAAATATAAACATGACTACTCATATAGTCATATAGCAAATACAAAGACTGCTGAGCCTCGGCGCCACACAGAGCCGAGATCTATCGGACCAGAACCTGGTCGGCCCCGGGATACACAGACCCCAAACGGCACCATTTTCAAAGTTGCTTATTACAAGTTGTAAAATCAAAATGTTGCATCTTATCTAATGTAATAGCCTTCTCCCCTGGTGGTACCTGACTGTGACGCATATTCCATCCAATCTTTGCCAAGAAAGTTGGTAATAAAAATAAATCCACATTCTCCTTGTTGAATGAAAAAGCATGGCTATGCCAGTCGTTATTTTGGCTTAAGTCCACTTGCTGTCACAGATGACATAATGCTAATGATTCCAAAATGATGCACGACTTGTTTAGAATCAGCTTTGCATGTTTGCATCTTGTTGCATGTACAGTAGCATAATAACAGACGCAAAGATAACTTCGACTTAGAACTATAAATTAAGTATAATAACGATGCCACAGCTGCTATCTTTATCTGTCGCGTATATGTAGATCGACCTCTGCTCTCTGATCCTTCACCTCCTGACCAGGGTCGCACTCGCAGACATTTATTATTATCATTTAGTACCATCTTGTGGCGACATACACATTGCACTAGGAGCAGAAAAATGGAACAAAACTAGACGTACCGAACCGTGATGTCCGCTGCGAGGCGAATACACATACCGTTACACCCCTACAACATATGCTCACTTTTTACTCCATTTATTGCAAACCCTGCAGGCAATAGTTACTTTGAAGATAAAAGCATAGCAGGGCACAGCAGGACCACTTTAGCTTCAGAGGTCAGTGCATCAAGGACGGATTGCTCCAAAGCATTTAGATACAAGAACATCATATACATGATGCACTTTTATAGTTAAGTGTACATTCAATATCAAATATTTTTGCTTGAGTGGAGTTTTTGAATGGAAGAGCTTTACTTTCGCTATTACTATTCTATGAGGTTATTTCTATGTATGTTACAACTATGTTAATTCAGTCAGAAAAACGTATGTCCTGGTTTTTGGATGTATCTATTTTTTAACCAATAGAAAAACATTAACAAATACACCACGCATCTGAATTCAACACTGCTTTGTCTGTATGTTTGTCAATCAATGTCGTTGTCAGGCTGTTGCTATGACACTTTGGTTCATGCACTCCCATCTCTTTCTGACAAAATCGAATAGGCTACCTTCCATAAATATATATCTGTTAATTTACGGATCAATGTAGCCGCAGCCTATTTATTTGACGTGGGCATTAGTACCCATTGTACTTTTTCTGAGAACGTGTTGCTTTCAAGGCCAGCAAATGAAAGCTTTAACATCTGTACCAACGGAGGTTGATAGGTTAACCACGTTGTACTGAGTGATTAGACAAAAACAAGCTTGCTACTTCATTTGTATTTGCCTACATTAGCGCCAAGCTAATGTTGAGAATAAAAGGCTGATCAGTCCATGAGCACAGACCACACCTATTAGCAGCTCCCCTAGCCCTACACACACACACACACACACACACACACACACACACACACACACACACACACACACACACACACACACACACACACACACACACACACACACACACACACACACACACACACACACACACACACACACACACACACACACACACACACACACACAAAGCACAGCACACTCAGGCAGCTGGAGATGGAGAGGGTGTGCATGTTTGAGTGTTTATGGACAGCTATATACTGTAGCTCAAGTTGTATGAATAGCGAACAAAGTAATTCCCAGGTAAGCGCATGCATGTACACATGCATGAATGTGCGGTACATTATTTTATACTGTATATATATTTTAAGTGTCCCAGTTTGAAAATATGGTCAAAATTATGTTTTTAATTTTTATTTGTGTGTTGTTTTAGTACACGCTCTCTGAGCACGGCCGACTCTGTCTGTTGAGAGGGACCCGAAGCCCTTTTCGCACAGAGAAGCTACAAAAATGGTATTTTGAAATGCGGTTTTGCTGGTTTCAGAGCCATTTGTTATGGTTTGACACCGACCCCAAACGCAACGACACAAGAGAGTAGGATTCAGAGTTGCCAAAAACAGGGGCTTGTTTATTGAGACTAACTAGACAGCACAGAATAGGAAGAGTCTAAACAAGACTGGACTTCAAGCAAGGATGAATTGTTCTGCTGCTCTGCAGCTTCTCCCGAGGTGGTAGTAGGGGGTAGCAGATGCTGACGTCAGAGCCGCTCTGCAGACTTCTCTCGGCAGAATCTCCGAGGTGATGCGGGACCGAGAGAGAGAGAGAGGGAGCGAGTCAACACAGGGTGCAGGTAGAACGAGCAGGAGAACAGGAGAGGTGACTTGTACCCAAAAACAAAAGTTATCCAAGTGAACTAATCTTAGTGTAAACACACACAGTGAGCAATGTTCCAAAACACAATCCCAAGTGAAAAATATCTTCGGTGCAAAAATAGACACTGAGAGCGAAGTCCAAAATACAATCCAATGTGATAATATCTTCGGTGTGATAAACACACAGTGGGATGTTAGGTCAAAATATTATCCCAGTGAAACAATCAAAAAGGCAACCGCTGGGTGAGTGACTGTCTGATAAAAAGGTGGTAATCTTCAGTGTTATAAAAACACACGAAAACGGAATTTGATCAAAGACAGTCATTAAAAACTCACCCAGGCGTTGTGCGTAAAGAGCGCTGGAACAGCAGCGGAGCGAGCGCGTCGCCACGGGAAAAAGGTGTCCAAGAGGAAGGCTTCTTGGATATCCTGGAGGTAAAGCACAGGGAACAACAGCAGCAGCAGGAACGGCGAATGCAAACAGAAAATATCAAAACGATCCAACAAAACTTGAGTGGGGAAACGGGGTATAAATAATACGGGATTGATTGATTGACAAGCAGTGACAGCTGGGGGATGTGATTGAAAAGCGTGTGGACGGGAGAGAACCAATCAACGACGTCTCTGGGAAGAAGCGTGTGAATGGGGGAATGAAATGATTAACAGAAACAAATGGAAAACAGAGCGAGGTGGTTTAAAGGAACAGAGCGAGTAAGTGAGCAAGGACAGAAACCTCACACCATTCTCCTTTTGTTGCTGAAACAACAGAAGTAACGCATGAGTGTTTGTTTATATATCAGCTGTTAAACATGGTTTATATATCAGCTGCTAAACATGGTTTATATATCAGCTGCATCACTTCCGGCACAGCCATGAGCGGTCGCAAATTCCTGAGCTCCCGGAGCCCTCGTCAATACAGCAAGCAAAAGAGATTTTGCGCACATTTTCTCCTCGTTATGTTTTGGATAACAGATTCGTACCTCTACGATGAAGCTCAACCAGACAGAAGAGGAGAGAAGAACAAAAATGGAAAAGGAGGTCCACAGCGACTTCTATTTTCAAAACGGCACGGAGAATAAGCACCTGGCCGTGGGGATAGCGACCATTCACGCAACATTAACGGCTAATCCGGAAAAAAATAACAGGCCCCCGACTGACAGAATGGACCGAAATACTTTTTTGTCCCTTATCCTGCTACTCTCTGGAGATGTGCAGCTAAACCCCGGACCCAGCCACATCAGGACCCCCGTCAGGACGCGAACTCAGACGCGACGACTGGGTCTGGCGCTACAGGATACAACAATGGCTTCGGGTGCATACATTCCACCCGACGCCGGAG
Organism: Notolepis coatsorum; assembly: GCF_963971535.1. Classification (NCBI taxonomy): domain Eukaryota; kingdom Metazoa; phylum Chordata; class Actinopteri; order Aulopiformes; family Paralepididae; genus Notolepis; species Notolepis coatsorum. The sequence continues at coordinate 139,379,755 of NC_140170.1, read as the reverse complement.
CATTCAACACATCCGACGCCGCCGCAGAGGAACACACGGGAGGACGAGACGGGAGAGAAGGTACCGGGGCTAATCAACTTGACAGTGACGCAGGTAGCCGGCAGGCTAACACAGCAAACTACCGGAGCCAAAGGACTCTGCTCTTCCCCCACCGAAAGCCACCCGGTCAGCGAGACATCACCACAGGGAGCCAGCGTGTTGGACACAGCCCCCAGCCCCACGGAATTTCGCCACCCGGGCATTGAGACGGAATCTACACAGACACTAGCAGATGAACCAGGACAGGATAAAGAATCACACCCACCCCCCCTCCCACACACGGACCAAATAATAACAACACAGCCCTCCCCCCGTTGCGGGACACCCACCCTGATCAAAGGATCCCCCCCCCCCGGACATCACAGACCCCCCCTCCCCACAGACGAAGAATTCTACCTTGATCTCAAGGACATAGACAACACAGCAAACAAAAACTGACTACATATTTTCCATCTAAATGTAAACAGCCTAAGACACAAACTGGCAGAAATAAGACAACGGTTTATTAGTGGTAAGGTAAACATTCTATGTTTCTCTGAAACTAAACTGGATTCATCAATAGCAGACCCTGAAATAGAATGGGAGAAATATTCAATCGTCCGTAATGACAGGAACAAGCATGGAGGTGGTGTCTGTATGTACATTCATAAGGACTAGTGTTGTCAAATATCGATACATATCGATACTGAATATTTAAAAACGGTTTCGATACTCATTTCCCGAAATACCGATACTTTCTGCAGTATCGATACTAGCTGGCTTGCTTGCAGTGTTCTACCGCAAGTTGTTGACAGACAGACACGCTGCTGCAGAGCACGCTTGGCCCTCCTCCTCCTCCGCTGCAGCCCTCCCCCTTGCAGACCTGTCTTCAGTTTGTAAACAAAAGATTTTAGCTCCGAATATGGCAAGTGCAGAGCCTCCGCAACTTGTGGATAAAGAAAACAGCAGAAGTGCTGTTTGGAAGTACTTCGGGTTTGAAGTAAACGACGAAGGAAAAGCTAAAGCGTTGTTACAGAGCAGTGCCAACGATAGCTATTTGCTAACGTTAGCTTATGCTAGCTAGCTGGCCACCTTTATAATTACTTCATGTAAACGGAGTAACGTTAAGTCGAGTTCATACTAACTACACTAGTACACGTATGAACTCGACATAACGTTACCCCGTTTCGGGAAAAGCTAAAGATGCCACGATGCCCATTTGCAAGCATTGTTACAGAGCAGTGCCAACGATAGCTATTAGCTAACGTTAGCTTATGCTAGCTAGCTGGCCACCTTTATAATTACTTCATGGAAACGGAGTAACGTTAAATCGAGTTCATACTAACTACACTAGTACACGTATGACCTCGACATAACGTTACCCCGTTTCCATGAAGTGTTTAAGTAGCAGCAATCTTGTTGAAAATGTAACGTTAATAAATGCTCCGAGTCCGAGCATAGCTCCGGAGATCTCTCTCTCTCTCTCTCTCTCTCTCTCTCTCTCTCTCTCCGTCATGAAAATTGTAGTAGTTGTTGTTTTGTAGCAGCGCTATTGCATAACTGAGTCATGTTTGCTATGTATTTCTTTCTTTAGGGGAGTTTGTTTCACAGTTTTAGCATGATGTTTTATAGATGGCTAGGTTAAACAGGTTTTTGTTTTTAAGAGGGGTTTGATTTAGATTAGATAATTTAGTTATTTTTAAATGTCTGATCTAAAGATAAACAAATGGTTTTAAAAGTGTTATATTTATCTTCTCTTATAGTACCAGAGAGAAGCTGAGGAGAATCAACCAGCAACAAAAGCAAAATTTGTAAAAAAAGAAGAAAAATATATATATATATATTTAAATATATATATATATATATATTTATTTTTTATTTTTGTTTGTTTCCTTGGTGTCGAAAATATCGATACTTTCGATACTTTTCAAGGTATCGTATCGAAGTCGAAATTCCAGTATCGTGACAACACTAATAAGGACACCAAATTCATGAGGCTATTGAAACTGTATGGGTGGAAATTCTATTTGAAAGGGCTAAATCTGTTCTAGTCGGCACAATGTACAGACCGCCAGACCAAAATGGCTTTTATGATGTGTTGGATGTGTGCTTAGCTGGAGCTGAGGATGCAGAAAAGATTCTTATTGGGGATTGGAACACGGATATGCAACAAAAAGATGCACCCGTCTTCAAATCCTTCAATAGGTTTTGTGATCTGCACAGCCTCAGCCAGCTAATCACCCAACTCAGACTACCATTGACCTCATCCTGACCTCTGACAAGTCCAAGATCTCCAATAAAGGGGTTATAGCATGCGGGTTAAGTGATCATTATATGATATTCTGTACCCGCAAAAAGATAAAACAAAAGGCTGGCTGTCACAAAACAGTCCCCTCTAGAGACCTCAAAACCTACTCTAGCGAGGCCTTTAACCTTGAACTGGAGAGCCTGGACTGGTCAGATGAGCTCAATGGTACACTGGTTGAAGAAACATGGCTTGGTTTCAAAACCAAATTTTCAACAATACTAAACAACATGGCCCCCCTAAGAACCACCAGGGTAAAAAAATCGCGCTGAGCCGTGGATGCACACTGAAATACTGACCACTATGAAAACCAGAGACAAAAAATGTTTCGTAAAAGTCAGTCAAAGCTTACCAAAAGCACGAGCAGTGAACTCCAAGCCCACGTGACTGAACTCGAACTGGAAAGAAACAGACTAAGAAATGACGTAAACTCCATGATCAAAACTGCAAAAAAATAATTCATCAATGACAAAACGGAGGAAAACAAAAACAAACCATGTGAACTTTGGAAATTACTCAATAATCAACTAGGCTGCAGTAAAAAACTTGATTCTCAAACATAAACATAAAGACGGACAACACGCTCATCACAGACAAGCTGGATGTAGCCAATTACTTAAACATTTTCTTAACAAACATAGCCACAACACTGGTAAACAAACTACCCTCCCACTCAGGGCATTATGGGGTAGAACACATAGTAGCATACTACAAGAACCTAGGGGTCCACAAAGACGACTTCAAACTGGAAATGGTAACAACATATGAGGTACTCAAAAAACTGAGCGCCCTCCAACCGAACAAGGCCACTGGCCATGACAACATCCCCTCCAAATTCCTCAGAGACTCAGCAGCCGCCATCACCCCAGTCAACACACACATAATAAACCTCTCCATAAAACAGGGACACGTCCCCAAGGACTTCAAAATTGTGAGAGTAACAGCCCTGCACAAAAAGGGCAGCAAATTAGACCCAGGCAACTACCGCCCTGTTTCTATCGTTACCTCCATCTCGAAAGTCATGGAAAAAATTGTATACGAACAGGTCGAAAAGTACCTTGTGGAAAAAAATCTAATCTACGAATTCCAATCTGGTTTCAGAACATCCCACTCCACTGACACATGCCTTCTCTATTTAAACGACCACATCAAACAAGAGGTGGACGCGGGCAAATACTGCGGCATGGTCATGCTGGACCTACAAAAGGCCTTCGACACTGTCAATCACACCATTCTGATTGACAAGCTAAAAGCAATTGGTTTTGATAGTCTACAACAAGATACAAGATACAAGATACAAGATACTTTAATGCCACACAACGATGGTTGGTGGTAATTATTTTCGGTCAGTGAGCTGGATGCAATCCTACCTGGAGGGGAGAGAACAGATGGTGGAGGTAAATGGTACCCTATCCCCCCCCCCCCACAGTGAGCTGTGGTGTTCCACAAGGAAGCATACTAGGACCGCTACTGTTCCTAATTTATGCAAATGACATTCCTTGTTCCTGTTTGCGGACGACTCAGCCCTGCTGGTCTCTGACAAGAACAAGTTACAGGTTGAAAAAACCCTCAGCTCGGAACTAGGCAAAATCTGCATATGACTCGCTGATAACAAACTATCATTACACATGGGCAAAACAGAGTCCATTCTCTTCGGTTCAAATAACAAACTCAGCAAGACCGACGGCTTCTCAGTTACAGTGGGTGACAATATTGTCACAAGGAAAGAAGAAATTACCTACCTGGGTTCCATCCTAGAGGCAAATCTTTCCTGTGACAAAATGGCATCCAATGTAATAAAAAAAGTCAACCAACAAACTCGATTCTTGTACCGGATCTCCTCTCTGGTAAACAAGAATACCCTGAAGACTCTAGCAGGAGCACTCATTCAAGGGTACTACGACTATGCTTGCACCTCATGGTACCAAAGCACCTCAAAGGCGCTAAAAACAAAATTACAAACATCTCAAAACAAACTGGTCAGACTACTGCTTGACCTTACTCCTAGAACCCACCTCACCCCTGCCCACTTTGACAACCTAGGATGGCTTAGAGTAGACGACAGAGTACAGCAACTTGCAATGGGCCTGGTCTACAAGATACACTACACGACCAAGGTACCCATGTACATGTCAAAATACTTCCCAAAGGTCAGTGAATACCACGATCACAACACCAGAGGGAGCTCCACAAATCATGTTAAACCCAGATTCGGCTCAAACAAGGGACTAAACACGTTTCGCAATTATGCCACATCAATGTGGAACGCCCTACCCAAAGCTGTAAAGGAATGTGAATCACTACCCACTTTCAAAACCACTCTCAAATAACACCTACGGGAGACTGCAATTCGAAACTGGCCCCTGTAAATGTCCTAACCCAACCCCCTCCAATGTACAGTAAATTACCAAGTATGGTTTTGTCAATATTCCAATGTACAGTTTTGCTTGTACAGTTGTACAGTGCCCCCCCCCACCCACCCAACCACCTCCAATGTACAGTCCCCCCCCCCCCCCCCCACCTACCCAACCCCACCCCCCCTACCCAACCTCCTCCAATGTACAGTTTCTACGTCAAATGTATATACTCTCTTTTCTGGACTCTTTTTGTATCACAAACAGTACTGTATTTGCAAATCTGGTATGTCATAAATGTATAGATGTAGCAGTACTGACTATCTGTATGTCGTGTATGTCATATGTTATGATGAATTGAAAATGGGGGACCCTGATGTAAACAAGACGAAAGTCTTTCTCTGGTCTGCATCCCCTTAACAATTGTATGTATTGAGCTGTACTGTACTGTACCCATTCTGCAATCTGTTAATAAAGTTTTCAATCAGGGCGGTCAGGTGGCGTAGCGGAGATTGCGTTCGTCACCAACACCGGAGACGCTGGATTCGCATGTTCGAATCCAGCTCACAGCTCCGGCGTTGTCACCAGCTTGGCTGGCCGTTCATACTAATACAATTGGCTGTATTAGAGGGTGGGAAAAGCTGGCGGGGTGGGTCCGGGTCGTTGTAAACAGCGACTCCTACAGTTCGGTCGGGGCGCCTGCTCAGCGCGGATAGGATCTAACGGGGGTAGTGTGATCCTTCCACACGTTACACCCTCTCAGTGAGAGTCCGCGCTGCCAGGTGAAAAGAAGCGGTTGATTGGCTAGACGTGTGTCGGAGGAAGCACGTGATAGCCTCCACTCTCCCAGACCGACTGTGGGGGGTAATTGCGCAGCAACCAGGAAGGGGATTGGGAATTGGCATAACGACTAACATTGGGATGGAGGAAAATCGGAGGAAAAAGGAGGGGGGAAAAGATCAATAAAAAAAAAAAAAAGTTTTCAATCAATCAATCAAACATGGTTTATATGTCAGCTGCTAAACATGGTTTATATATGAGCTGCTAAACATTGTTTAAATATCAACTGCTAAACATGGTTAATATATCAGCTGTTAAATGTGGTTTATATATCAGCTGTTAAATGTAGTTTACATATCAACTGTTAAACATGGTTTATATATCAACTGCTAAACATGGTTAATATATAAGCTGTTAACACATTGTCTGCCATGCATTGTACCCATCCTTATGCCCAGGCTGCCAGTGCTGTAACCCTATGGAGATGTTTACCTTCTTTGCAGAGCTATAACTTTTGAAATATTATAGCTATATCGACATTACTATGGCCCATTCAACATCTATCATTCCGGATGTGGGAACGTTATATTTTTTCATTCATACATTGTCGTGTTAGTACCGTCGAGAATATAAGTATGTTTTTAAGGTTTTCTGCAGTAATTCCTAAAACGCGAGTTATAGGCCCTGACGCATATGATAGATTATCGATTGGCGGTTCTTTCCTATACACGCTATATTAAAACATTTAAATGTATATGATCGGTATACATTATGCTTCATCATGCGTGAAGGAAAGGGGGGGGGGTGTCGCTTATAATTCCTTGATTGTCAGTAACGGCTTTATTTAGTATGGGTTGATATGTTGATCAGATGGATTGCCGTGAAATGAATAAACAATCGGGCTGAAAATAACATTATATTCCTCTTACCGTTCGCCGATGAGACTGGAGGAAAAATATTCCAATTATTTGACGTCGATCTGCTAGATCCATTTCCCGTTTGTATGACGCAATAAACGCTGAAATCATATTGATTATTGCGTTTCGAAAGCGATCCCATGCACTCGAGTGTGTATCTAGATCCACGTTACAATATATTACTGCCGGAGGAATTTCCTCGATGCACAGAGCGCCACTTCCGGTTTGGCTTGGAGTGTCACTCGCCCGACATCCACCAGGCGGCGGTATTGAGGCGTTGCAATATCAGACAGGGTCCAGCTGCAGTCCCTGGATGAATTATGAATGCCATGGCGAAAAATGAAATATTGATCCCAAAAACGAGTTTATTCGTTGTTGGCGCACAACGCATGGCGGGCAATAACGAATTATCACGTTTTTGGCGCACAATGTGTTAAAGGTGGTTTATATATCAGCTGTTAAATATAGTTTACATATCAGCTCTTAAACATGGTTTATATATCAACTGCTAAACATGGTTAATATATCAGCTGTTAAAGGTGCTTTATATATCAGCTGCTAAACATGGTTTATATATCAGCTGTTAAAGGTGGTTTATGTATCAGCTGTTAAACATGGTTTATATATCAGCTGTTAAACATGGTTTATATATCAGCTGTTAAACATGGTTTATATATCAGCTGTTAAACATGGTTTATATGAGCTGCTAAACATTGTGTATATATCAACTGTTAAACATGTTTGTAGACTAGCTAGTTGATATTCTTTATAACTACTAACAATTGACAGACTGCCTAAGGGGCCAGTCAGGGTAATCCGAGTAGATAATGTAATCTCTACAGGGAAGCAGATTGGATCTGAAATGTTTTGGTTCTGGTTTTGATTCTGTTGATATCCAGTGAAATAAAGATCAAAGGGCTTTAGTCATCATTTTCACAATAACAAAAACAATTAAAAAATAATTGCATAATTTTACATCAACCTACCTTCTGTTAAAATTATGCAACGAGATTGAAAAGCAACATTTTGGTTTAGGCTCTCTCTGGTTACTTGGATACTCTTTTGAAGTGCTGCTCCTTTTCTTTTGTATGCGTTATGTGTCGTATGAGGCATTATGTCCATACTTACTCCATAGATGTGCACTTCCTCGTCTATGTGTACTAACTTAACTGTACAAACACAACATACTATACGTTTAAGGTAAGGGATGTAGTTTGAAAATGTTTTCTATTCAGTCTCAAATCGATTTAGAGTCAAACAGAATACATTTACATTTACAGCAAGCAGGAGAAAAAACAACCAGGTGCTCAAAAGGGAGAACTTGGTTAGCTCAGTTCAATATAGGTTAAGGTGCTCTTGGATCACCGGGAATGCAGAGTTCAGAGAAGAGAGTCGATCCAGGCACTCAAAAAGATGTAAAATCCAGAGGGAAGATGGTTAAAAGGCCTTTATTAAAGGTGGCTAAGTCATTTAAAATCTAATCAACATGTGTCGACCATAGCGGTCTTCATCAGGATTAGAGTAAAATGTACAAACACATCACCCCCTTACATACCCACAGGTGAGTGTCAGGTGAAACAATCAAGCAATAAACACCAAATGATTGAACCGAGTGATGATTGGAAGGCACACGCAAGGGCGGAGCCATCAATCAGTGACAGTGTAGAAAAATAAAAAAAATATATCAAACAGGCTATAAGTATAAGCGTAGATAAATAATCAGTAAGCAATATACAGAAAAATATAATAGCCTATGTAGCCTATGTAAGGTACAAAGAATACACACAATACAATGGCAATAAACATATAGGATAGAAATCAAAGATAACACATGAAGTCAATATCCTCATTTAGCCCAGGGGCATTAAGAGCGTCAAGGCTATGAATCCAGAATGTTTCCCTCTGATTGAGTTTGCGGATGCGGTCTCCGCCCCTAATAAGAGGTTTGATATGTTCAATGCCCACAATTTTCAGTATAGAATCGTTATTGTTGTGTACTTCTGTGAAATGTCTGGCTAGCTATGGGATAAACATGATTTTTGGTTCTGATGGCGTATTTGTGTTCAGCTAAACGATCCGCCCCTTCTTTGTGACCCAATATAGCACAGCAGCGGGACACGTTAAGCGCATCATTAATGCGAACTGGCCCATTATTGATAGTGACCCCACTCTCAGACAAGTGTTCCCTCAACCTCCAGTTTTTTCTTTCAGACGTGCTCCAACATTAAGAGACAAATTAGTTCATAGCTACCTTCCTCCCGCGACTAAGGAGTCTTGGCTTAGGAGACCTATTGGAACCTACAAATGTATGAATTGTCCACACTGTCTCAACGTCATACAAACCAAGACATTCACTGACTTTAAATCTCAGCGATCATACAAGATTAATGACTTTATTAACTGTAATACCACTCATGTCATTTATCGCTTGTCATGTACTTGTCCTGGCATCTTCTATGTAGGTCGTACCAAGCGGCGTCTGCGGGATCGTTTAGCTGAACACAAATACGGCATCAGAACCAAAAATCATGTTTATCCCATAGCCAGACATTTCACAGAAGTACACAACAATAACGATTCTATACTGAAAATTGTGGGCATTGAACATATCAAACCTCTTATTAGGGGCGGAGACCGCATCCGCAAACTCAATCAGAGGGAAACATTCTGGATTCATAGCCTTGAATGCCCCTGGGCTAAATGAGGATATTGACTTCATGTGTTATCTTTGTTATCTTTCTATCCTATATGTTTATTGCCATTGTATTGTTTGTATTCTTTGTACCTTACATAGGCTACATAGGCTATTATATTTTTCTGTATATTGCTTACTGATTATTTATCTACGCTTATACTTATAGCCTGTTTGATATATATTTAAAAATTTTCTACACTGTCACTGATTGATGGCTCCGCCCTTGCGTGTGCCTTCCAATCATCACTCGGTTCAATCATTTGGTGTTTATTGCTTGATTGTTTCACCTGACACTCACCTGTGGGTATGTAAGGGGGTGATGTGTTTGTACATTTTACTCTAATCCTGATGAAGACCGCTATGGTCGAAACATGTTGATTAGATTTTAAATGACTTAGCCACCTTTAATAAAGGCCTTTTAACCATCTTCCCTCTGGATTTTACATCTTTTGAGTGCCTGGATCGACTCTCTTCTCTGAACATTTACATTTACATTTAGTAATTTAGCTGACGCTTTTATCCAAAGCGACTTACAAGTTCTGTACGACAAGTCATCAGGAAGGGCACAACTCTATCAGTTGAGCAACAATGTTCATCAAAGTGTTGAGTGCTACAGTGTAGGTTAGTTTATTAGGACAAGTGCATGACAGTAAGGTTAGTTAGGGTTAGATTTTTTTTTTCTTCAGATAATGGCTGAAGAAGTGCGTCTTTAGTTGACGGCGAAAGATTGGACGTGTTTCGGCTGTTCCTAACTGGGGTCCTAATAGGTGGTTAGTTACATAACAAGGACTCGATTATTCTATGCCCATCGTAGTTTACAGATTTCAGATTAGCAATTTTAACACCTAATTATCTAAAGAAACACAGCAGAACTTTACTTGGACTGTCCAATGTTGATACTCATGTTACCATCAACTGACTATGAGTTCACCTTGAGTGCAGAAAGAACGTCACTTTCGCCACAGGTTTTCCACTAAATGAAGGCAATGATAAAAATCAGTCCTATTGTGTCTAATTACAGTCACTATCTGCACAATAGTGTGAGTGTGTTTGTGTGCCACACAGTAGTATCACAACGCTAGTAGGAAAACAGCCTGGCAGCCAGGCAATCAGGACAAGTCTTCTCTCAGTTTGTGTTGGTTGCCTCCATAATGAACTGTCTGCAAATGCAACAAAAATGTGATAGAGAGAGAATAAAAGGAGAGGGAGGGGGACTGGGAGGGGGAGGGCAGGGACTGTGAGAGAGAGAGGGGGGGGACGCAGGAAGAGAGAAGAGACAGGAGTGAGAGAGAGGGGCGGGACGCTAGTGAATATTAAAGGCAACCTACTTGTGTTCAGCTTTTCGTTCAGTGTTTCCCTGATTGGCCACACGGCACGTGACCGCCCCTAGCACACGCCCTTATCTGCGCCGCGCCGCTCTGTGTGTTGTTACGCGGCAGAGAGGACGCGGCAGAGAGTGACCGCGGGCCGCGCATTATGGTGAAATTATGTACATGCATGCGCCCTCCCTCCACCTGAAAGCCCATCCACGCTGTGTATCATAGAGCACTGGGTTTTATCACTGGAGATACATTTCTCACTCACCATTGTATTTTATATGAAAATAATTGTAAGTAGGTGAATTCTACACATCTGACAACGCCATCTGACAATATCATAATGATGTGTTTTCTATATTATATCCACAATCATTCATCTAAAAAATTGTATGGGCGTAAATACATGTTAAGATATTCAAAATCGTCACAGCGGTATAGTTTGTTTATATTCAGAAGTATGATATTTGAACATCGTCCCCCAAAATGAATGGAAGCGAAATAAAGAGAGCTTATTATTAATCAGTCAGCAGCTTCCAGCGATGTTATGACGTTACAAACGCGAAATAACATTATACATTATGCTCCGCGAAATAAAGAGAGCTTATTATTAATCAGTCAGCAGCCTCCAATGGGCGAAATAACATTATACGCGAAATAACATATAACGTTACAATTCAAAATCGTCACAGCAGTATAGTTTGTTTATACTTCAGAAGTATGATATTTGAACATCGTCCCCAAAATGAATGGAAGCGAAATAAAGAGAGCTTATTATTAATCAGTCAGCAGCCTCCAGCGATGTTATGACGTTACAAACGCGAAATAACATTATACATTATGCTCCGCGAAATAAAGAGAGCTTATTATTAATCAATCAGCAGCCTCCAACGGGCGAAATAACATTATACGCGAAATAACATATAACGTTACAATTGTTACAGTTTCGAGTTAATCAGTCAGCAGCCTCCACTGATGTTATGACGTTACAAACGGGCGAAATAACATTATTCATTATGCTCCGCGAAATAACATTATACACTCTGCTGCCGCGTTCGCTGCGCGCTTCAAAGAGAGCTTATTATTAATCAGTCAGCAGCCTCCAACGGGCAAAATAACATTATACGCGAAATAACATATAACGTTACAATTGTACAGTTTCGAGTTAATCAGTCAGCAGCCTCCACTGATGTTATGACGTTACAAACGGGTGAAATAACATTATACATTATGCTCCGTGAAATAACATTATACACTCTGCTGCTGCGTTCGCTGCGCGCTTCATTCATTTAATTTGGGACCTTGCAGGGACCTCTGCTGCCGCGTTCGCGGCAAAAGGGGGCGGGGGGTCGTGGCCAATCAGAGAAAAGCTGAACACAAGTAGGTTGCCTTTAATATTCACGCGGGGGACGCAGGAAGAGAGAGGAGACAGGGAGTGAGAGAGAAAGGGTAGAACGAGAGCAAGAGAGTGGAAAGAGAGAGGAGATAGGAAGAGAGAGAGAGAGAGAGAGAGAGAGAGAGAGAGAGAGAGAGAGAGAGAGAGAGAGAGAGAGAGAGAGAGAGAGAGAGAGAGAGAGAGAGAGAGAGAGAGAGAGAGAGGAATGGAGAGACAGAAAGACTGAAGCTGGTCCCCACAGACCAGGGATCCAGCAATGTATTCAAATGAAATGAGTCAAGTGGTCGGCGAACAACACTTATTATGGCACATATGGCTGGGAAATGGCACATACGGGACTGGCAGGTGCTTCTCGAGCTAAGCTAATGAAGAGAGAGAGAGAGAGAGAGAGAGAGAAGAGAGAGAGAGAGAGAGAGAGAGAGAGAGAGAGAGAGAGAGAGAGAGAGAGAGAAAGAGAGAGAAAGAGAGAGAGAGAGAGAGAGAGAGAGAGAGAGGGACACACAAGCCTTGTGTTTGTGTGTAGGAAGATTGGTATTGCAGTATATCATGGGATTGGAACTGCCTGACATAAAAACACACACCCAGATACACACACTGACAAGACGTGCATTTGAAAGCTCCGTCTAAAATAAAAATAAATGTGTCACCCCGTCTTTTAGAAGGTTTCTTTCTTTTAATTAGTTTTGAATAAAGTTATTGCTCTCTCTTTCTCTCTATCACTCTTTCTCTCGCTCACTCTCTTTCTCTGTCTTTCTCTCTCTCTCTCTCTCTCTCTCTCTCTCTCTCTCTCTCTCTCTCTCTCTCTCTCTCTCTATATATATATATATATATATATATATATATATATATATATATATATATATATATATATATATATATATATATATATAAATCCCACCCACTTAGATTCTAGAGTAGACAGTTTGGTGTTGGTTGAGCCAATAATTATTATGTTT